>NC_091283.1:795370930-795972319 GCF_032444005.1 Ranitomeya imitator
TAATGTTTTGTAAAGGTATGCAGGCTGGACCAAGTCGCAGCCTTACAAACTTGTGGTGCCAAAGCTTGGTGCCGGATGGTCCAAGATGCACCCACTGACCGAGTGGAGTGAGCCTTAATCCCTGCTGGGACAGGAAGACCTCTGACTCGGTAGGACTCCTGAATAGCCGAACGGATCCATTTGGCTATTGTCACCTTGGAAGCGGGAAACCCTTTCCTCGGTCCTTCCGGGAGCACGAATAGGGCATCTGACTTGCGGAAAGACGCTGTCCGCGAGATGAATCTCCTAAGAGCTCTCACTAAATCCAGTGTGTGAAGGGCCTTCTTGATGCGACGGACTGGTGCCGGACAGAGTGAGGGTAAAGACAATCTCCTCATTTAAGATGAAAAGAGGATACAACTTTCGGTAGAAAAGACGGGGATGTCCTCAAAGCCACCTTATCCCGATGAAAATTCAGGAACGGAACTTGAGGACAGCGCTGCCAGCTCGGAGACTCGTCTGATAGAGGTGACCGCAACTAGAAAAGCAACTTTCCATGAAAAGAGAAACAGGGAAACCTCCTGTAGAGGTTCGAAAGGAGCCTGTTGCAAAACTCCAAGGACCAGATTAAGATCCCATGGTTCCAACGGCATCCTATAGGGGGGCGCCCGATGGGAGACTCCCTGAATAAACGTCTTGACCTGTAATCTGTTGGCAATCCTGCGTTGGAAGAGAACAGACAGGGCTGAGATCTGCCCCCTGAGAGAACTAAGGGCGAGACCCAAGTCCAAGCCCGTTTGTAAGAACTAGAGAATGGAGGGGATGGAAAAATGTAGAGGAGAACGTTCTCGGTCACTACACCATGAAAAGAAGGTCTTCCAGGTGCGATGATAGACATGCATAGACGTAGGCTTTCTAGCGTTGATCATGGTAGTTATGACTTTTGGAGAGAAACCTGCCTGGGTTAGTGGTAAAAGGGGCCTTGAGATGGCAGATCTGCGCGATTCGGTAATCGCCAGAGAACGTCGGCAACTAGTTCCGCGTACCACGCCCAGTGCGGCCTATCTGGCACAATCAGGATTACCGGTACCCTCTCCGCTCTGATTTTCTTGATGACTCTCGGTGGGAGAGGAAGCGGGGGAAATATGTACGGAAGCCGAAAATGATGCCACGGGAGTACAAGAGCGTCTGCCCCGATGGCTGCCGGATCGTGGGACCGAGCCATGAAGTCGGGAACCTTGGAATTCAGCCGTGAGGCCATCAGATCCACGTCCGGGGTTCCCCAACAACCGCAGATCTGGTGGAAGATCTCCGGATGGAGAGACCACTCCCCAGAGTCGAGGCATTGCCGACTGAGGAAGTCTGCCTCCCAACTGTCCACTCCCGGGATGTGAACCACAGAGATCATTGAGCGGTTTTCCTCGGCCCATCGGAGGATGTGGCTTACCTCTGTCATGGTCGCCCCCTTGGCGGTTGATGTATGCCACTGCAGTGGCGTTGTCGGACTGAATCCTGATTGGGCGACCTGCTAGGAAGGGATGGAACTGGAGAAATGCCAGCCTGATCGCCCGGATTTCCAAGATGTTGATTGGAAGGCATGATTCCTGGGGGGGGGGGGGGGACCAGCGGCCCTGAGTAGTGTGATGAAGGAACACCGCTCCCCAGCCTAGAAGACTGGCGTCTGTCGTCACAACCAGCCAGTGTACTGGAAGAAAGACTTCCCTTGATTCAGGGAGGATTTCAATGTCCACCACCTGAGACTGTCTGACTCACTGGGGAAGGAGGAACTGACGGTCTAGGGAGAACGGGTTCCTGTCCCAAACAGCCAGGAGGGCATGCTGTAGAGGACTGAGGTGTAGTTGGGCAAATGGAACCGCCTCCATAGCTGCTACCATCCTGTCGAGGACTCTCATACTGAAGTGCAGAGAGTGAGAGCGAGGCTTAGAGAGCTTCTGAGCTTCTTGCTGTAAGACTGAGATCTTTTCCGGGGGGAGAAGAACCAACCCCCGGGACGAGTCAAGTATCATTCCTAGAAAGGAAATTCGCTGAGCCGGTTCTGGGGAAGATTTTTTGAAGTTTATCTTCCAACCCAGGCGAGAGAGGGTATCTATTGTGATGGCCACGGCTTCCTTGCAGGAGCGGAAAGAGGGGCCTTTGATTAGGATATCGTCTAAATATGGGAGCGCCACCACTCCTCGGGTGTGGAGTATGGCCACGGCAGCCGCCATGACCTTGGTGAATACCCTGGGAGCGGTGGGAGGCCGAAGGGCAGAGCAACGAATTGGAAGTGATCTTCCTGAACTGCCAAGCGAAGAAACCTTTCGTGAGAAGGTAAAATAGGAATGTGGAGGTATGCGTCCTGGATGTCTATAGACGCCAGGAACTCGCCTTTTTCCATGGAGGCGATGACAGAACGAAGCAATTCCATCCGGAACCGTCGTACCCTGACGAACCTGTTCAGCAGTTCTAGGTCCAGTATGGGCCGTACTGTACCGTCCTTCTTTGGAACAATGAAGAGGTTTGAATAAAAACCTTGAAACCTTTCGCTTTGAGGGACCGGAATAATGACTCCGTCTTTTTTGAAGAACTCTGATGCTTTTGCCCTGGGAGGAGAAGGCAGGAAAAAAACGATTTGGAGGATGAGATAATAGATCTATCCTGTATCCAGAGGACACTAGATTGCGGACCCACTCGTCGGGAATGACAGAGAGCGGCACTGGAGGAAAGCAGGCGGCTGCCTACTTTGATGGTGTCCCCCGGATACCGCAGGGAGTCATTGTGTGGAAGGTCTGCCTGTTCTGGCACCTCTGGATCCTGGCTGCCTTGGCCTGCCTCTCCATGAAGGGGAAGGCTTAAGAGGCCTGTGAACCTCCTGACCTCTGTCTCCACGTTGTGCCTGGCCGGAACCGAGAGATGTGGAAGTAGAGGACCAGTTTGAGATGTAACGAAAAAAATAGGGAACGAGCCTGTGGTTGCAGGTTCCGAAAGGGCGGAGAGGGTCTCTGTTGTGGAAGAAATTTACTCTTCTCTCCAGTGGCGTCAGAAATTAACTGGTCGAGATTTTCGCCAAAAAGGCGACCGCTCTGATATGGGAGAGAAGTCAATGACTTTTTGGAAGTAGAATCCGCACGCCAGTCCCTGAGCCATAAGGACCTCCAGATGGTGATAGCATTTGCTGCTGCTTGAGAAGCGCAGTCAGCGGCATCCAGGGACACGGTCACTACAAAATCTCCAGCTCTGGCTATCTGAGTAGCGAGGTCTGCTATCTCAGGGGGAAGATTGGTATCCAGTACTGCTGAAGACAAGACCTCAGCCCCGTGGGTCATAGGCTTAGCCACGCACATAGCGGCAAAAGATGGAAAGCGTGCTGCCGCTGAGGCTTCAAATGCTGAACGCGCCATATTGTCGATCTGACGATCAGTTGGATTTTTTTATAGAGGCGCCCTCCGAGGAGGATAAAACAGATTTCGTAGCCAGGCGTGATACCGGGGGAGATTGAGACCAATATTTTCTTAGATCCTGGGCAAAGGAATATTTGGACTCCATGGGCTTTTGCCCTGTGAATCGTTTATCTGGACGGATCCTGTGAGATTCAAAAATTTGCTTAAACTCAGGATGAGTGGCGAACACTCTGTGAGCTCGTTTGGTCCTCTTAAAGGACACGGCATGATCCGTTTTAGATAAGGGTTCCTCCAAGTCTCAAAGCCTTATTCACTGATTCAATTAGAGAGTCGAGAGTCTCCTGATTGTGATGAAGTTCCTGATCTAGGGACGTATCAGAATCGTCCTCAAACAGGTTCTCTACTAGCCCCAATGGAAGGGGAGCGAGAAATGAAGCTCTCAGAACCCGAAAACCGTTGATGGTCTGGGGATATGGCATGAGTCCTTTTCTTGGAAGCGTGTTAACTCCTTGGCAAGGTACGACCCCTAGAGTACGAGGGGTTCTGACCACGGAAGCGTCGTCCGTATTAGTGCCCTGGTTAGAGGAAGGGTCTCGGAACGAGTCTAACTCTTTTGCCAGGGATGCCATAGACTAGGAGGTAGCCCACTCAGGGGAACTAGGCTCACTGGGTTCAGTATCAGCAACAGATGGTTCCTGAGCCGTCACCGGTTCACAAGCTGTGCACAATGCAGTATTGTGACCCCAGTGAAATTATACCTTACAAGAGGTACATGCATTGAAAAATACAGTGTGGGTTTTCCCAGACTTTTTGTGTTGAGACATGGTAAAGCCTGGAGGAAAGCGCTTACAAGCAGGGGAAGGGGTAAGCTTGCCCAGGTCCTGTGTCTTGAGTCCCCAGGGCAGAACCGCAGTGTAGGCAGAGAAAAACGCTAGTCCTGAGGGCTGTGATAGGAAATGCTGGAGCAGTGCTTCAGCATCAGGGCTGTGGGTGTCCCAAGATGGCCGCCGAGACCAGGAAGTGGGAGCTCATCACAGGGAACGAGAAGCGCCAGGAAAAGTGTGTGGGACTAACTGCCGGTGGGCGTGGCCAAAAACTCTGGCCTGTATTGAGGGAATTTTTTTTTTTTTTTTGCAATTGCAGCCTGCAGCGCCGCGACCGCTATTGGCGCCATCATTAGCTGCACTCCTTTGTGGGGTTGCCACAATAAGGACCACCCACGGACACAGGCTTAAGGTGCGGACCTCCCATACCCCGAGGACCAGGACCCCCCAGCTTCGGCCCCCGCAGTGTACCCACGGTAGATGCGGTGGGTCGGTGCTCAATCCACCGTCGCCATAGTCAGGGAGGGGGTGGAGAGCTTCTGCCTCCATGCGGCATCCGCTATATCAGTGGTGATGCAGAGGGGGGCTGCACGGATATATATATCCTCTATATCTATCATGTCCAGCTATGCACCTGGCTCCAGGAGAGGTAGATGGAGGGCTACTCCATGTGGTCGCCTGCTATGGAGGGGGGAGATCGGAACGCAAAGGAACCGTCGCCCGTAATATGAGCTCAGGGCTGGCATCCAACGTTGCAGGAAAGGATACGGGAGAAACGCTCCACATACTAGCCTGTTGATGGTTCGGGGGAGATCGGAGCCTAGAAGGGATCCGTCGCCCCCATTCGCTCCGTTAAAGGGAAAAAATAGAACAAAAAAATATCAAAAATTAAAATAAAAACGATGGGGTCTGAAACAGACCCAAGTGCCTCCTATAGACACTAAGCAAGAACTGGTTCACTGAGAGCCAGCAGGAGGCTGTATACTGCAGGGGAGGAGCTATTATTTCTGTGTTGGTGTCCTCCTAGTGGCAGCAGCATAACACCCATGGTCCTGTGTCCCCCAATGAGGCATAGGAGAAACGTCATCTTGTCCCCCAAAAACGACCCGCCATACAGCATCATCAGCGAAAAAATAAGTTAGTCCTCAGAATAATGCGATGCAAAAATAATTATTTTTTCTCTAAAATAGTTTTTATCGTATAAAAGCGCCAAAACATAAAAAAAATATAAAATGAGGTATCGCTGTAATCATCCTGCCTCCATGAATAAAACTGCTCTATCAATTTTACCAAACGTGGAACGGTATTAACGCACCCCCCAAAAAGAAATTCATGAATAGCTGGTTTTTGGTCATTCTGCCTCACAAAAATCGGAATAAAAAGCGATCAAAAAAGTCACATGCCCGAAAATGGTACCAATAAAAACGTCAACTCGTCCCGCAAAAAACAAGACCTCACATGAATACAAGTTTGGCTGGAATCAATGGTGGCGCCATGTTGCGTTTGGAAACCCCTGATGTGCCTAAACAGTGGAAATCCCTCAATTCTACCTCCAACACTAAACCCAACACACCCCTCACCCTAATCCCAACTGTAGCCATAACCCTAATCACAACCCTAACCACAACCCTAATTCCAACCCTAACCCTAAGGCTATGTGCCCACGTTGCGGATTCGTGTGAGATTTTTCAGCACCATTTTTGAAAAATCCGTGGGTAAAAGGCACTGCGTTTTACATGCGGATTTCCAGTGTTTTTTGTGCGGATTTCACCTGCGGATTCCTATTGAGGAACAGGTGTAAAACACTGCGGAATCTGCACAAAGAATTGACATGCTGCGGAAAATACAACGCAGCGTTTCCGCGTGGTATTTTCCGCACCATGGGCACAGCGGATTTGGTTTTCCATAGGTTTACTTGGTACTATAAACCTGATGGAACACTGCTGCAAATCTACAGCGGCCAATCCGTTGCGGATCCGCAGCCAAATCTGCTGCAGATCTGCAGCCAAATCCGCACTGTGTGCACATAGCCTAATTCTAAAGGTATGTACACACGCTGCGGAAAACGCTGCGGATCTGCAGCAGTTTCCCATGAGTTTACAGTTCAATGTAAACCTATGGGAAACAAAAATCGCTGTACACATGCTGCGGAAAAACTGCACGGAAACGCAGGGGTTTACATTCCGCAGCATGTCACTTCTTTCTGCGGATTCCGCAGCGGTTTTACAACTGCTCCAATAGTAAACTGCAGTTGTAAAACCGCAGCGAAATGCGCAGAAAAACCGCGGTAAATCCACGATAAATCCGCAGCGGTTTAGCACTGCGGATTTATCAAATCCGCTGCGGAAAAATCCGCAGAGGACCAGAATACGTGTGCACATACCGAAACCCTAACCCTAGTTCTTAACCCAACCTTAGTGGAAGAAAAAGGAAATTTCTTTATTTTATTATTGTCCCTACCTATGGGGGAGACAGAGGGGGAGGGGTGTCATTTAGTATTTTTTTTTTTTTTTTTTTTATTTTGATCACTGTGTGGTTTTATCGCAGTGATCAAAATCCACTTGAAATGAATCTGCCGGCTGGCAGATTCGGCGGGCGCACTGCGCATGCCCCCGCCATTTTGGAAGATGGCGGCGCCCATGGAGAAGACGGACGGACCCCGGGAGGCTCGGTAAGTATGATGGGGTGGGGGGAGCACGGGGGGTGGGGGGGGGGTACGCATGTATGGAGGTGGTGTGAGAAGGGAAAATAAACGAACAGTGGGGAGAGAAAAAAAGTCCTGGGGAAAAAAGTGAGCACTGGTGTTAATCAGTGATGTGCGTTACTGATCAGTGCTTGTTGGCTGCAGGATGCACGCATAAGAAAAAAACTATTAAATATCGAGTTATCAAGTGCTGATTAGAGCTCGGTGACAGAAGGGGGCCTCGTGAAGGGGTTAACGAGAGGGAGATTGGGGTGTGTTAGTAAGAAGCAGGGGACCGAAACGGATCTGGAACGTTTTCTTTCAGCAGCAATGATGGCACAGTCTTCAAAAAGTCGGTGGACCACAAGGCTCATAAGATCTGCAGCAGAATGACAGTAACTGCTCTACAACGTTTCCAAGCCACAATGAGGTCACTGTGAGGTCATACCGCGTCTCTGCTCACAGATTTTTGCTATTAGCGTCATTGTTTGATCACGCCAATCAGTGCTGGTGGCTGCGGACTCTGGTCTCCTAGCACCAGCCTATGATCAAGTGCCTGAAACACTAAAGTAGCTGTGATTGGCTGTTCAATTCTGAACAGGTCATCACAGCGACCGTAGTTACGGGGCCAGTTCCCCCGGTGGTGACGAGTCCCGGCTCCCCGCTTTCAATCAGCCGACACCCTTAAGTCACGGTGGTCGCATGAGCAGCATGATGTATATACTTGATTAGTTGTGAACTCCTTCCCTTAGATTTGTCAAATGATTGTAAAGGGATTAAAGTAAACATCTGAAAACTTTTTCATTTAAAGAAGACCACCGTATTTTGACTATCAGATGCACTTCTTTCCTGAAAAATTTGGGGGGAGAGTATTATAGTCTGAATGTAGCTTAGTGGGGTGAGGGGTTGCTATGGTGGAGCGGGATCACAGGAGGCAGGGTCCTTTCCTTTGTAAGCCGGCGGCAGCAGAAGTGGGGTGATGATGCTGGCCCAGTGTCGGCGCTGAGCAGGGCGCATTGCTTTCCTGGTGGCCATTTTCCTGATCCGTGGGCCTACCCAGGCGGTGCTTGCGCAGCCGAGATCGCAATGTGCATATACACCGCCTCTGACAGCTATCTTCCTGAAGCCCTGGAAAGCAATGCACTTCGCTCTGCCTCATTACCGGCCCCGCAGCATCGCACCGCTGGGACGCCCCCTCCCCCACCCAGGGCCCACAGCATTGCCCCACCTCTGCCACTACTGGCCTCTTGCAGCAGGGACCATGCCTCCTGTGACCCCCCGATTCAACGTTACATGCTGAGGTGAGGCCGTAATGGCGCTGGCTGCTGCTTGGGAAAAGGAGCCCTCCAGTAAGAAATGCTGCACATCCGAGGTGGAGGACCTGCCATTAACCTCTTGTCTCATGTCTTTATTTCCCATAATGGAGGACATATGGGATGCAGTAGATTGCTTATAATTCCTCTAGGCCAAATCCAGATTTATACACAGAAATTTTTCAGCAGAGTGGATAATGGTTTATAAAAATCTAATGCACGTTCTGCAGATAGTCTCCATGTTGTAATGCTCCTGTGGTGTAGATCTTTAAATTGACAATGGTTTCTACAATCATTTCATCTTTGGATTTGACTAATATGAAATATCCATCACACAGACTTACTGCTGGTATTAACCCAAAAAATGGAGTGGGCGCCGACTAGTTTTATTTAACCTAGAAAGTTGCTGGCGAAAAAAAAAAATGAAACCAGATACTTAAACGGGTCTGGTTAATGTACTGCTATGGTGACTCCTATAAAACCACCCATAAGATGCACATGACTTCACAGGGGTTTACAGATTCCCAGGGCACAGGTGGGGCCTGGCATGAGCAATAGACGATGGCTGTCACGGTTGGGCTCCATGCATGGGGACTTGGTAGGGGGGCACCAGACATTTGGTAGGAATCTGAAGTATAGAAATGCAACTTACCAGAATAGGGGTTGCCCGGGTAAGTTCAATAAAATCTGGGATGGGTGGAATGCCTCCCATCTCACTTTGTGATCTAACCAATTGATAAGGATACAGTGTATTTGACCTTTTGTTCTGCAGATATTGCGCAATAGAGAGTATAATGTTACTGTAATAAGGCGAAGTAGTAGTAGCTTTGGAGGCTTAGTTTAGTTAGGTGTAGTTCGGTTGTAGTTTAGGAACTTTGTATACTGACAGTTTCATAATTTTATATATATGTCTTCTTTATATACATACAAATGATTGGTATATGTATGCTCTGGTGTCTTTTCCTTTCTTGTGAATGTAACCGTGCAAGTCGATAACAAAGACAAACATTTATACTGTATTTTATTTGTGATTAATAAATAAACGAATTTAAAAAAAAAAAAAGAAATGCAACTTGCCGTGCAAACAGCAAATTACTAACGTGATATGCCTCAGAGGCCAAAAACTGATTAACTAGTGTCAATACAGCCTTAATGTTGGAGCACAATGGACCGGGAAGGGCAGCGGCTGCTGGGGTGGGTGCACTGCTGCTTAGCAGCCACATACTTGTCTCTTTCAGCAGTTGACATAATGTTGGTGCTCAAGTGCAATAGCTTATCTTATGCAAGTGGCCAGGACTATTGAGAAACATATCTATTCATTTCCTAGTTAGATTATTTATTTGCAATGAATGTAATGTTTTACCCTAGTGATTGTCCTTCCCATTGTGTCAGTTGGATTAGAGAACAATATGGGCAATGCATTGGCATGTGTGAGACCTGGTTACAGTTAAAGGAACCTGTCCAGGATTGATTTTTATTTATTTATTTTTTTCTTCCTTAAATGGGCTATGTAAAAAATGGCACTTCAGTCCCCTGCCACGCTGCAGCACCAGTGTTTCCTGACAGTCTTCCAGTGACGACGTAATGTCCATCACTCACTTGGTGACATGTTGATCGCAGTGGTGCTGCATACATGTACTACACGTGACCGCCGAACCATTTCGAATCCTTTTTTTTTTTTTTTTTTTTAAAGAACAGCACCCCCCAAAATATCAATGCTCAATATATATACCGTATTTTTCGGACTATAAGAAGCACCTTGGTTTTAGAGGAGGAAATTTAGGACAAAAATTTGAAGCAAAAAATGTGGTCATTTTTTTGTGCCTAATATCCCCTATCCTGGTATATATGGGCACCCTCATCCCTATTCTGGTATGCATGGCCCACTCATCCCTATTCTGGTGTGCAGGGCCCACTCATCCCCATCCTGGTCTGCAGGACCCCCATCAGAAAACATTTTAAAAAAATAAATAAATTACTTACCTACCCGGCGCTACCTCGCAGTGTCCTTCTCCGGTGCCAGCAACTACTTTATGCTTGTGAGCAGCGCATGGCAGGGTTGTCATATGTCGCTCGCAAGCAGTGCACAGCTGCCAGAATTCTCTCCGGGACTGTGCGCGCAGAGAGCAGTGACTATTCGTTGCTCTTCAGTTGTGCGCAGTGTCAGCCAGAGCCTTTGCCAATACTTAAGAGAAATTTAATACTCAGAATATTAATTTCTCTTAAGTATTGGCACACGTGACCGCCGGCAGCAGCAGGAAGCCACTGGCGACTGACACTGCATGTTACTGAAGAGCAGCGAATAGTCACTGCTCTCTGCGCGCACAGTCCCGTTGAGTATTCTGGCAGCTGTGGTCTGCTTGCGAGCAGCACATGACGTCCCTGACATGTGCTGCTTACAAGCGTAAAGCAGTTGCTGGAACCGGAGCAGGGCGCTGCAAGGGAGTGCGGAGTAGGTAAGTGTAATGATTTTTTTTTTTTATGTTCTCTGATGGGGCCATTCATACCAAGATACTATTATTCCATGGCATGGAATGCAGTGAATATTCATTTCTCTTTAGCAGCGGGTACAGGAGTTGGCAGCAGCTGCCAACTCCTGCCTCTGTGACCCACTGCTCCACCGATGCCGTACCCCCACCTCATCACAGCCAGAGCCTGTACATCCAGACTATAAGACGTGCCCGCCCATTTTCCTCCACGTTTTTGTAGGGAAAAAAGTACGTCTTACAGTCTTAAAAATACGGTATGTGCGCTAAATTCTTTCCAAATTCACCCTCCCCTTATTGCCTCTTGTGCCCCAGGAGATCTCCGTTTGTCATAGTAGAGCATGTGGCCCATCAAGCAGGGGGGACATTGAGGCGATTAGTCCCCCACTACTGCTAACTTCACCTTGCTGTCTTGGTGTGATCGTAGTGCAGGGCTTGGCTGCTTCACATCATAGTACTGAAAAGTGTATATTGGACCCTTAATAATCAATGCAATGTTTGTCACAGTGTGCTTCTTAGGAAGGGCTGCTGTGCTCATGGCGTCTTCTGTAGCGGTGCTTGCATGACTGGATTCTCTTTTAAAGTTGTGCTTGTCACATTCATTTTTAAGCAGGAAAGAGTTGATAAAGGAATTGAGACAGAAGGCTCCAACCTCAGCGGTGTCAGCGCCAAATGTGCTTGGGATGATTTAAGCCGCCCACCAGATGATGAGGACGACAGCAGAAGTATTTGTATAGGAAACCAACCACGCAAGTTGTCCGGAAAAGGTTTGTCTGGATGAGATAAATGATTACCTTGACATATTTGCCCTACTGCTGATTACACTTACTGTTGTCCTGTAAATCTGTGCTCCTGTAAATTTCAGATACAGAACAGATCAGGGAGGCGTTGCGAAGAGGCCTAGAAATTAATAGTAAACCTATCCTACCTCCAATAAGCTCACAGAGACATAATGGCATGAACCACGACCGAGCGCCGTAAGTAGCCCACGGTGAACTGACTGCCTCAATAGCATTATCACCAGTGACCACGTCTGCATGGGGTGCTGCTAGCAAACCCCGCTCTGTGCTACGTATACGTTTCCACATCGCTTATCCGCTGTGGAACTCATGCAGCAAAGATTCCACAGCAGATATTAAGGTGCAGGTGAACTGGTCATTTCACCTTTGCATATTTCACATTCATCCAATGCAAAGACGTACGCATTATAAAAATGGCATGCTGTGGATCTGTGCTCGGCAGCAGTGGGGACGTTATGCCGTGGCTGCAACTTGTGCGTCTCGTGCACAATTCTGATACTTAAAAATGCATTGACTTGTCAAAAAGCAAATACAACATGACAGTGTACCATGAATGGTGTTTTAAACAAGGTATACGTGAAGCCCGGGCCAATAGAGTAGAGCTGTCAATTATTTACAGAATTAAAGGGAACCTGTCACCTGAATTTGGCGGGACAGGTTTGCGGTCATATGGGCGGGGTTTTCGGGTGTTTGATTCACCCTTTCCTTACCCGCTGGCCCAATTGCCTTGCGCAGGCGTGTTCTTCGGAGGACACAGCATGAACTTCAACCCAATATTGCAGCCAGCATGTAGCCAGCGGGTAAGGAAAAGGTCAGTCAAACTCCCGAAAACCCCGCCCATATGACCGTAAACCTGTCCCTCCAAAATCAGGTGACCGGTTCCCTTTAAAAGGGGAAATGGGGATGAGTGAGTGTGCTCGGATAAGGTGTTATCTGAGCATGCTGAAGTGCTAATCAAGTATTACTGCGTCCTCGAAAAATATGCTAGTCGCCGCGGCTGCATGTCCCGCAGCTGTTCGACAGCAGGCAGTCCCTGCATGTGTCGCGGCTGTTTAAGTGTCATTCCATATCAAGTGATCCAAATATGAATATTATTTTTTTTACCTGACGTCTTTAGATTTTTTTATTTCTTGTTTTTATGAAGTACAACTTGAGATAATTACAAATTAAAAGTTTTGAATTTTTTTCTTCATCAGTTAATTTTTTACAGATTTCTAAAGTTTTGAAAAAGCGCGAATTTTGGCCTGTATGGCTTTACATTTTTTTATCATATCTCGGGCTAGAATGAAGATAAAGAGGTGGGAGAGGCATCATTTTTCTCAGAACGGTACCAGCTTTCATTTGATATGTCACAAGACTGTGTTTCTTTATATTTTCTTCTGGAGAAATCAAATTCAGAATTTTGATGCACAGTTGTGAAAAAAAACAAATGTTTTAAAATTGTGAAAACATGCATGTGTGTTACTTGTGTTCTTGATTATATTTGTACAGGGATTCAACTTGGGACCTATCAAGTTTGTATTTTTTTTTTTTTTTTTTTTTTTAAGCCTTGAATCATTTTGATTTTATGTTTGTGTGAATTTCTTACTTTTTTCTTTTCAAATTACAACTTATTGATTTCAACATTTATATGTAACAATAAAGAAACACAAAAAACAAATACCGAAGTGCCAGAATAAATACATCTAAATCATCGTAACACAACTTGCCCAGCATTTTCAACCTGAATGTATTGAACAAGCCAAAAAAAATGTGATCATATCCTCAAGTGTGGTTTTCTAAATAGTCTCATCCTAATTAGATATTAAAAACAAGATTAAAAGAACCAATATTTTTGCCACCTATGTTTTCATGTAACAATTTTTTCTATTATGTCACTAAACATGTCATTTATGAAGTGTTTAAGAATAGTACAGTAGTTAAATCCTCGTTCTATAAAATATGAACTAATCAAACAATTACCGTATATACTCGAGTATAAGCCGAGAATTTCAGCCCATTTTTTTTTTTTAGGCTGAAATTGCCCCTCTTGGCTTATACTCTAGTCATTCCCAGGGGTCTGCAGGGGAGGGGGAGCGGCAGCTGTTTAATAATACTCACCTGCTCCTGGCACGGTGTCCCTGGTTCTCCGGCGTCGGCAGCTTCTTCCTGTATTGAGCGGTCACATGGTACCGCTCATTGCAGTAGTGAATATGGACTCGGCTCCACTCCCAAACAGAGCAAGATGGTGACAGTGGTGAGGATGAAGAAGTTGGATCATATTATATTGGAAAAGATAAAAATACTAAATGGAACAAGAAGCCATTCCAGAAAAATCGTAGGGAACCTTTAAACATTATTACTCACCTTCCTGCAGTAATAGGAACTGCACGTAATGCAAAAACTGCAGTTGAATGCTGGAACAGTATATTTACAGATGACATTCTGGACTCTATTGTCACATATACCAACCAATATATAGACATTATAAAGGACAAGTACATCTGCAACAGAACCATCAAGCCCACAGATGAAATAGAACTGCGTGCTTTTTTTGGATTACTATACCTTGCAGGAGCTTATAGGGCAAATAGACAAAGTTTGGAGGAACTTTGGGGTAAAGATGGGGATGGAGTTGAAAAATTTAGCCTTGTTATGTCCATAAACAGATTCAAGATTCTAATTCGTTGCCTTCGGTTTGACGACAGAACTACCCGAACCGAACGCAAAACACATGACCGACTTGCTCCAATTCGTGATATATTTCAAAGATTTGTTGTAAACAGTAAACAAAGTTATTACCCTGGAGAGAATCTCACTATTGACGAAATGCTCCCTGGTTTTCGTGGTAGATGTGCCTTTCGTCAATATATTCCATCAAAGCCAAACAAATATGGAATAAAAATGTATGCCCTTGTTGATGCCAGTAAGACCTACACTTACAACCTGGAAGTTTATGCAGGAAAACAACCAGAAGGTCCTTACTGTGTGAGCAAAAAACCCATTGATGTTGTAAAAAGACTGGCTGAACCCTTATTTGGATCGGGTCGCAATATTACAGCTGACAATTGGTTTACAAGTTGTGATCTGATTGATTATCTGAAAATTCAGAAGCTGTCATATGTGGGAACTGTAAGAAAAAACAAAAGGGAATTGCCGCCACAGTTTGTAAGTGTGAAAGAGAGACAACAGTACAGCAGTATGTTTGCATTCCATAATGGAAAGGCTTTAGTTTCCTATGTACCACATGCCAAAAAAATCGTACTTCTTCTATCAACACTTCATGATGATGCTGCCATCGATCCTGGGACTGGGGCAGAAAAAAAAACGGAGATAATTACATTTTACAATGCCACCAAAGGGGGTGTGGATACAGCAGATCAGATGTGCTCCACTTTCAACGTCAGCAGAAACATCAAACGCTGGCCAATGGTCATATTTTTTGCTATGTTGAATTTGGGTGGTATAAATTCACAAGTAATTTATCTTGAAAACAAGCTTGAACCACTCCGTAGACGATTGTATCTGAAAAAATTGGCCCATGAACTAGTACTTGGAGAGCTACGTAGGAGAAGCGTGAAAACAATTGGTATCCCCTCTCGCCTTCAAGTTCAGCTCAAAAGGTTCCGCCCAGAAGATGATGGTGAAAAGTCACCATCTGCACCACCTCACAAAAGAAGGAGATGCACCACCTGCCAAACGGAAAGCGGAACCAGAAGGCTTTCAAATTATGAATGTCTCAAATGTCATAAAGCAATTTGCCTGACACATGCAAAAATGGTGTGTAATTCTTGCTATTTGCTCTGCAAGTGTGACTTTTCTGGGGAAACCTCAGCATCTACTTCTGATTGAATATGTTTTTAATAGTACTTAAGGTACCTTAAAATTAAGTTTGTGTTCAAAAATTTTCTTTGTACATTTTTTTGAGAGAGTCGAACTGGGGACTATTTGGCGGGAGTTTTGAAAAGTTTGTATTTCATAGTTATTAGTTTTATGTTAAGTAAATGTTTTTTTTTTGCAACTGATTATGTGTAGTCTCTTTTATTACATCCCTATGAAGGTCACTGATCACTTTTAGAGCACTGAAATTGCAAACATTAGATATTATAGGTATTTTTCCAGCAGGCGCCTGACAGGCACATTGTATGTGAACTCGTTAGTCCGAATATTGTATGTGACGGAGGGTTAATATCTGATTTTTGAAACTTTTACAATGTCTGGTTTTCTTTGATACACAAAGGACGACGCTGGACCAGAAGGTGCAGAAAAGTCACTTCTACTTCTTCATTTTCACAATCTTTGGAGAGTACAGTAGCCGCCACCAGCGCCGATCATATTCACAGGTCACATAACCGGTTATGTTATCCATTGACGATCTTGTGCCGCCTTCTACCACTTCATGGACTTCACTGTCTTTATTTCCACTACATGGGATGACAGTCCGGTATTGCTGAGTCCCTGTGATGGGTTCTGCTTCCTGTAACCGAGGTTTTCACAGACTCTCCTCCTCTTCGTAGTCCTGGTTTGTACAATACATGAACTGGATGTTGAGAATATTTTTCCCCCTCCATTTGAGGAGTTGCCTGGGTGTTAGGCTATGTGCACACGTAGAATGGTCCTCGGCGGATTTTTCCGCAGCGGATTTGATTAATCCGCAGGGCAAAAACACTTCGTTTTTCCTGCGCATTTACCACGTTTTTTTGTGCGGATTCCACTGCGGTTTTTTATTATGGAGCAGGTGTAAAACCGCTGCGGAATCCGCACAAAGAAGTGACATGGTGCGGAATGTAAACAGCTGCGTTTCTGCGCGTTTTTTTTCCTGCAACATGGGCACAGCGTTTTCGGTTTCCCATAGGTTTACATTGTACTGTAAACTCATGGGAAACTGCTGTGGAACAGCAGCAAAATCTGCATCGTGTGCACAGAGCCTTAAGATTTGGTGTGAATATGGCCTCTGGAGGCTGGAGCTGCCGACCCGTCATCTGCTCTGTATTCACTGTCTACCCATGTTCATTCTTAGGCCATGTTCACACTATGCGGTTTTTACTGCGGAACTGCGGCGATTTTGCCGCTGCGGGTCCGCAGCTGTTTTCCATGCAGGGTACAGTACAATGTTACCCTATGGAAAACAGAAACCGCAGTGCACATGATGCGGAAAAACCCGAAAAAAACCCGCGCAGAATTGCTGCGGAAAAAAAGGACCATGTCACTTCTTTGTGCAGAATCGCAGCGATTCTGCACCCATAGAAGTGCATTGATCCGCTTACTTCCCGCATGGGGCTGTGCACACCATGCGGGAAGTAAGCGGATAATGTGCGGGTTATACCCGGGGTGGAGGAGAGGAGACTCTCCTCCAGGCCCCGGGAACCATATTTGTATTAAAAAAAAAAAAAAGAATTAAAATAAAAAATCATGTATACTCACCCTCGGAAGTCTCAGCGCTGCACGCGGCCGTCCGGTCTCAGGTTTGCTATGCGACCAGGACCTTCGGTGACGTCGCGGTCACATGACCGTGACGTCACCGAAGGTCCTGGTCGCACAGCATCTTTGGAACCGGACCGCCGCCTGCAGCGCCCAGGAGATCGGGACGTCGGAGGGTGAGTATATCATCATGATTTTATTATTTTTAACACTACTATTGATGCTGCATATTGCTGCATATGCAGCATCAATAGTAGGGGTAAAATCCCGCAGCGGAACCCGCAGGACAAACCGCGATAAATCTGCAGGGATAACCGCAGCGGGTTTGCCCTGTAGATTTATCAAATCCGCTGCGGGAGAACCCGCAGAATAAAGAGCAACGTGTGAATGTGGCCTTAGGCTGAGCCCTAACAAAGCTTCTCCTCTGTCCTCTCCTGCTTCTAAGCTGTAACAATACAGTAATATCTAAAAATCATGGATTATTTGGTAAATATAGACCAACACTGTTAGACCACAGGCTGAACAGATCTGAATTTGAGATTTTCGAATTGACACTGTAATAGTTTTATTTTTTAAAATATGATCCCATCACGATCCCAGCTTGTATTTTGGTACAGATGTGGCTAGGAGCATAGCAGGCACATGTGCAGTTTTTTTAAATTTTGAAATTAAACGTTTTTTTCGGAAATGCGTTTTAAAATTTTGCGTTCGCATGGGTAAAATATTATCAAGGATACCCTTGTGACGTATCTGGTGAAAGCCTGTACAGTTCTGAGTAGAATGGTGCTTATTTTGTTTCTCTATCTTTTTTTCTAGCCTGAGTTATGAGGAGAAATGTAAAGGCAGGTACAGTAACACCGAAATTCCCACTTTTTCCGAACTTTGAAAATCAATTTTAAAAAAATCTAGAATTTTTTCTTCACATTTTGCATTCTCTAACACACTATTACCAAATTACAAAATCTCAAAAGAATTAAAAAATAGAGGTAAAAATCATTGGTTCCCTTGACATGGAATGACCCTAACAGCCGAGAGACATTAAACTGCGGCGACTCTAGCATATTTTTCGAGCTCGCCGAAAATACTCGATTAAGATCCGAGCATGCTCAGATAACACCTTATCCGAGCACGCTCCATCATCTCAAGAAATATTAACTCTCTTCTATACTGGGCTCCTAATTGTTGTTGGTGGAGCCGAGTGAATATTATGGACCACATTCGCATGTGTTGTGCTTTGTTTCTGGGCTACTTACCACCACTGGTTATCGAGCTTAATCATGTGACAACTTGTATGGTTTAAGGGGGTGCAGTCAACTAATGCATGCTTTCAGATGTGTAGGTCATACAGATCCCCAGGGATAAAGAACAGCCGTGCTAGACAAGACGATCACATCAGTTTCTTCGTATGTATCACCCCTACAAGACACATGGAAAATAGTTGAATGATCCTCCTGAAAAGATGACCAAAGTTTAGGATCCTACCCTCTAACTCTCCCAATGTTTCCTGCCAACATGGGATTCACCTGAGGATCTCTAATTGTATTGAAGCCACTGTGTGTGCCTGCCATGACCTATGTTGTGTCCACTTGTCTATGGAAAACCTGAAAAAACAACAACAATGTAGCACAGTGTTATTTTTATCTCCAAATAGTCCTTCCTAATAAGACCTTAACAAATGGGGAGATCTGTGCACTGCTATTTATTTATTTCTGTTTTCCAAGGAGCCGGAAAGATAGCCTGGAAAGCGAAAGTTCCTCAGCCATAATCCCTCATGAATTGATTCGCACACGTCAACTGGAAAGCGTCCATCTCAAATTTAATCAAGAGTCCGGCGCTCTTATTCCTCTTTGTCTAAGGTGACCATTCATTTTCTGCGTATGTATTTTATATTTTAGTTTCAAAGGAAAAAACGTCAGTTGAAATTAATAGCATGTAATAAAGTTGCAGGAAACGGATCCTAAAAAAAAGTTTGATGGGTGCGTCTTCAAGAGGTGGATCCTGATTTCCATAACTGGGTTTCCTTGATCCCCATCCTTCTTGGTAAGGTTGTTGCAGGCAGGTGGAAGGTCAGGGCTGTGGAGTCGGAGCCCATTTTGGTGGAGTCAGTGTCATGGAAATAGAGGAGTCGGAGGTTTGGCTTACTGACTCCACAGCCCTGTGGAAGGTGAATGTAGAGATGGCTGCTCCTTGTTTGCTGCTGTTCTTATTGATAGCAATGTAAATGCTCAGCCGCCTCTCTATACAACCTCACCAGGTGGGCTGAGAATCGGGAGACCCCACTACTTTGATTAGATGTATAGAGACCTGTTCCTTTCTGACACCTATGGCATAAAGTGTGAATACAAGAAATGTTTGCACTGAAAATACGTCTATTTATACCACTGTTTAGCTCGTCATTGATCCCCATTGTCTTCCCCTTCTTCTAGGGGCAGATTGTTACATGGACGACACTTTACATATAAAAGTATTTCTGGAGACACAGCCATCACGTTTGTGTCCACAGGCGTAGAAGGAGCCTTTGCTACAGAGGAGCATCCCTACGCAGCACATGGTCCTTGGTTACAGGTAAGTCGACTTCTGTGTGTGTGTAGATATAGCCACTACAAATTTGTAAAGTGTATTTTATTTTTATTTATTAAAAAAAAAGGACAAAAACTCCAGCTAGGATGAAATGGTGAGAAAAACGAATAAACAAATACAATTTCACCATTATTTTTTGGGGGTTTCTTCTGTAAAAACTACATTGAAATATGAGCTAAACTTGCTTAGTAAAACTGCAACGTGTTTAAAAATGGAGAAGAAAAAATTCAAATCGCTTCACTTTTCCCATTAAATGGCAAAAATCTCCTTTTAAAAAGGTCTAGATGTCTTCACACATAACATTGCAGGTCATGGATAATTTAGTGACAAAATGTACAATACCTAGGTCCATCAAGTGCAACCTATAACTGTATAACCATAAATCGAGAAAAAAAAGCAATAGAATAGATCAAAATGTCAGATGTATGGTATTAATAGCAAAAAAAAAAAAAAGTTGCGGTTGGCGGGCACGTCAAGACGCCGCATTCGTATACAACGCATGTCCCTGCATACCCAATGTTAAAGATGGGTACGCAGGATGCATGCGGAAGTAGGCGGAGCTTAAGGGAGGATGTATGCTGCCATACGCAGACCAGCCAAATGCAAGTGTGAAACCAGCCTAAAGCTGGTCCAGCCTCAGCGGTTAGAGATGCAGTTAATGTGGAATGAGCTTCTGAACCCCCGCCATGTATTCAGACCCCTTTCCAGGTTGTTAAATGGTGAAGGGGAGTGAGAAGTTTTTGGATTTGTCAGTTTTTTTTAGGCTACTTTCACACTTCCATCTTTCTGCTACCGTCGCAGTACGTCGATTTTTGAAAATGCAAATTTTTCCCATAGACTTGTATTGCCGACGGATTGCAATGTATGGCCACACGTTGCGTCCGTCGTGCAGTGGTTGCGTCAGGTTTTGGCGGACCGTCGTCACAGAAAAACGTTCAAGGGAACATCTTTCTGTACGTCGCATCCAGTGTTTCACACTGCGCATGCCCAGCAGGAAATATCGCTCTCACGATCTTTCCTCACCCTGCAGTCTGACGGAAATATGAATGCACACACTTCTGTCGGTACGTCGCGCTGACGCTTCGTGACGGCCCCGTACCGACGGAAATGTGAAAGAAGCCTTACCCGCAAAGTTTTCATTTTGCCATCAATAGTGTGTGTGTGTGTGTGTGTGTGTTTGCTGTGACTGACAAACTGCAACTCTGTCGTTTTGTGCGGTTTTAATGCTTGTGCGGATACCAAATGTTTTAATTTTTATATTTTGACCCCTTTCCGACGTAATAGTGCGCCGATGTCGGACACCCTCCCTTTGATGTGGGCTCCGGCAGTGCCCACATCAAAGGGAAATCGCCTAATGAAGGGCGATCAAAAGCTCGTAATAACGGGCGATCAAAAGATCATATCTGTACCAAAATGGTATCATTAAAAACGTCAGCTCAGCACGCAAAAAATAAGCCCTCACCCGACCCGAGATTGCGAAAAATAGCGCAAATTTATTTATTTTTTTTTCAGTTTGGAATTTTTTTTTCACCACTTAGATAAAAAAGAACCTAGACATACTTGGTGTCTAAACTTGTAAGGACTTGGAGAGTCCTTGGCATGTCAGTTTTAGCATTTAGTGAACCTAGTAAAAAAAAACTGTGGAATTGCACTTTTTTTTTGCAATTTCACCGCACTTGGAATTTTTTTCCCTTTTTCCAGTACACGATATGTTAAAACCATGGTGTAGTTGAAAAGTACAACTCGTCCCGCAAAAAAAACAGGCCTCACATGGCCATATTGACGGAAAAATAAAAAAGTTATGGCTCTGGGAAGAAGGGGAGCGAAAATCAAAACCAAAAATACCTCTGGTCATGATGGAATTATTTTTTTTTTTTTTAGTGTATATTTATTATAGTTCGATTTAGTGCAATACAGTAGTATTGTGATGTATAGAAAAAAATCGGTCTCCTTTAAAACCCAGCCTTCAGCAGGCCACTGACTTGCATGACAGCCCATTAGTAACCTGCGATCACATTGCGGAGGGGCTGAATGGCGCCTAGAACAGCACTCTCCTCTGTAGGCAATGCCTTTAAATTCCGCTATGAGAGATTAACAGCAGCATGTGAAAGCTGTTATCTCTGCTGGTTATGATGCAGGCTCAACTCCTGAGCCTGCTCCATACACGGGAGGCTCTGACATTGAATGAATGTTCCACCAGTGCATCCAGCGTCGGTGACTGCTTGGAAAGGTCTATGCACTTCCATCATTACCACGGTGTTTCTGTAGCATCAGACCACCAGTTTTTTATTTTACTTGTGACCAACAATTTTCGCTTTGGGCTAGTGGTCTGATTGTGGATAAACTATACATCGTATTTGTCCACTTTCCTCCCAGTGAAAAGTGCCAACAGTAACTACAAGAACAAAATTGCCACTGGCATAAAAATAAAAAAAAAACTTACTGGGACACTCCCGCTAAAGTCATGTTTTGCTTCAGAAAGCAAGATCAAATGCTTTTCCAATTACATAGAAAGGCAGAATAAAAGGCTCAAACCGTTTTATCTTCTTAGATTTTGTTGACAGAGGAGTTGGTGGAAAGGATGCTGGAAGACCTAGAAGACTTAAGCTCTCCAGAGGAAGTAAGTTCTCTTTTTAGCTGCTGGAGGAGGGGAGTGAAGGCTCCTGTAAATTGCCAGACTTCGTTCTGCAGCCCTAGATTTCGACTTCAAACATGGGAACTGTCTGGAGTGTGCGGCGTCCTGCGGCTTCCTGCGTTCTGCGGCTTGCTGCGTTCTGCGGCTTCCTGCGTTCTGTGGCTTCCTGCGTTCTGTGGCTTCCTGCGTTCTGTGGCTTCCTGCGTTCTGCGGCTTCCTGCGTTCTGCGGCTTCCTGCGTTCTGCGGCTTCCTGCGTTCTGCGGCTTCCTGCGTTCTGTGGCTTCCTGCGTTCTGCGGCTTCCTGCGTTCTGCGGCGTTCTGCGGCTTCCTGCGTTCTGCGGCTTGCTGCGTTCTGCGGCTTCCTGCGTTCTGCAGCTTGCTGCGTTCTGCGGCTTCCTGCGTTCTGCGGCTTGCTGCGTTCTGCGGCTTGCTGCGTTCTGCGGCCGGGCCGCGCATTCACACGGATTCATTTATTAACTCCCGGGTGGTAATCTAGCATCAGACTGCAGCACACATGGAAAACTCAGCGACTTATAGGATTGCACTCTTCTTCATCTCACAGAATTAATGTTGCTTTTGTGAATCTATGTGAAGGAATTTGTTTAGGATTTCTGCATAATAAACCGAAGCTAAATGGGCCAGGACAGTTTTAAGGGGAACCACCCAGCAGTTTTATGGTGGCCGATCCACGGGCAGCATGAATGAGACTATGTTTAATGTATTTGTCTATATTTGCCCCGTATTCACATGTAAAGCGCCATGGAATAAATGGCGCTATAAAAATGTATAATAATAAAATAATAATAAATAAATGTAGTAATACTGCAGCCTTGTAGTCCCCACCTGGCTATTAAAAGTGTGTTTTCTCTGAAACGACATGCAAAACGCACAACTGCAAAGTGTGATTTCTGCTGCCCTATGCCTTGGCATCATGAATCTGCTGTCAGGTTCACTTTAAGGGAATGTTCACACTGACTTGGTTCTAATGAGCGCTCCCACATCTGAAATCCATGCTTCGATCTTGACAATTTTTTTTTTTTCCCTCTGTATCCAGATGAAGTTGCCCAAGGAATATAGCTGGCCAGAAAAGAAGCTAAAGATCTCCATCCTCCCAGACACAGTGTTTGATAATCCACTACCTTGAGAAAGAGTCAAGGTTACAATGTACTCTCCAACGTTCAGCACAGTCTATTGCTGTAAACCAAAGGAAAGCAATTACTGCACACCCGTGGTATAAGACGACCGACACAGATGCTTGTGGGAATTTTTTTATTTTATTTTTTTTAATTTCTCACCTCTCTCCTCTTTTAAATCCATAAGGAACGTGCCAATGCATTACACCAGATATGTCATCCTACCAGCAGGCACTCAACTGCTCTGATCAAAGATGTCGTCACACTGGGGTTCCTGTTAGTTTCCATCTCATTATGGGCTTAGACGTGGCACCGTAGCAAAATTAGGAGTGCAGTAAATACAAGCAATAGCGCAAAAATCCTCAGGTTAAAACAATAGGTCCCTTTTGACTTTTCTGTAAGGACTAATGTACTATTGAGAATGGGTCTAATTTGTCTATTAAATATGTGACAAAAAAAGGATTAACATGTCATAGTGGCTCGGGGCTTCCTAAACATGGCATTTAGCCCAAACACCATAATTTTCAATGTGTTTATGCCAGAAGACTGAATTGAAGGCTACATTTACATATCACTTTTAATTTTTACTTCCTTAGTTCTCTTCAGTGATGAGCGAACATTCTCCAATAAGGTGTTATCTGAGCATGCTCGGGTGCTAACCGAGTGTCTTCATCGTGCTCAGAGTCCCCACAGCTGCATGTATCGTGGCTGTTCGACAGCTGCAACACAGGCTGGGATTGCCGATTTGTTCGACAGCCTCAACACGTGCAGAGATTACCTGTGTCTCAGCTTCTCGCAATTATCTACGGCATCTAATAAAGACAGGAGAATCTGTCGTATTCTTTCAATAATGACGTCTAGTTTCCGGACTTCTGTCTCTGAATTTGAGAGATTGGCTTCCAGTTGGCATGCGTTGTGGCTGTCGAACAGTCGCGGGGACTCCAACATTTTTTTTTTTTTTTTTTAGCACACTGAAGCCCTGTCCGAGCACTTTCACTCATCACTAGTTCTCTTGTGTTATCCATTTTTGCCTATGTTGCCTTAATGTAATTCAAAATTGAAGCAGGTCGACTTTCAGAACTTCAGCTATTGACTCATTAAAAATGGATGAAACACAGATGGATTGCTGAAGTAATACGTGTCTTCCATTTTTAATCTCCATATACAGGTGCTTCTCACAAAATTAGAATATCATCAAAAAGTTAATTTTTCAGTTCTTCAATACAAAAGTGAAACTCATATTATATAGTCATCACAGTGATGTATTTCAAGTGTTTATTTCTGTTAATGTTGATGATTATGGCTTACAGCCACTGAAAACCCAAAAGTCATTATCTCAGTAAATTAGAATACTTTATAACACCAGCTTGAAAAATTATTTTAAAATCTGACATGTTGGCCTACTGAAATGTATGTTCAGTAAATGCACTGAATACTTGGTGGTGGCTCCTTTTGCATCAATGCAGCATGGCATGGAGGCGATCAGCCTGTGGCACTGCTGAGGTGTTATGGAAGCCCAGGTTGCTTTGATATTAGCCTTCAGCTCGTCTGCATTGTTGGGTCTGGTGTCTCATCTTCCTCTGGACAATACCCCATAGATTATCTATGGGGTTAAGGTCAGGCGAGTTTGCTGCCAATCAAGCACAGTGATACTGTTGTTTGTAAACCAGGTATTGGTACTTTTGGCAGTGTGGACAGGTGCCAAGTCCTGCTGGAGAATGAAATTCCCATCTCCAAAAAGCTTGTCTGCAGAGGGAAGCATGAAGTGCTCTAAAATTTCCTGGTAAATGGCTGCGCTGATTTTGGTCTTGATAAAACACAGTGGAACTACACCAGCAGATGACATGGCTCCCCAAACCATCACTGATTGTGGAAACTTCACACTAGACCTCCAGCAGCTTGGATTGTGGCCTCCACTCTTCCTCCAGACTCTGGGACCTTGATTTCCATATGAAATGCAAAATTTACTTTCATCTGAAAACAACACCTTGGACCACTGAGCAACAGTCCAGATCTTTTTCTCCTTGGCCCCGGTAAGACGCTTCTGGCGTTGTCTATTGGTCATGAGTGGCTGACACAAGGAATGCAACACTTGTAGCCCATGTCCTGGATACGTCTGTGTGTGGTGGCTCTCAAAGCAATGACTCCAGCAGCAGTCCACTCCTTGTGAATCTCCCCCAAATTTTTGAATGTCCTTTTCTTAACAATCCATTCAAGGTTGTGGTTATCCTGGTTGCTTGTTCACCTTTTTCTACTACACTTTTTCCTTCCACTCAACTTTCCATTAATATGCTTAGAGCACTCTGTGAACAGCCAGCTTCTTTAGCAATGATCTTTTGTGGCTTACCCTCCTTGTGGAGAGTGTCAATGACTGCCTTCTGGACATCTGTTAAGTCAGCAGTCTTCCCCATGATTGTGGAGCAACTGAAACAGACTAAGGGACCTTTATAAACACTTAGAATAATTAACAAAAAACACCTGCAAAAAATTCCTAATTTACTGAGATAATGACTTTTGGGTTTTCATTGACTGTAAGCCATAATCAACATTACAGAAATAATCACTTGAAATAGATCACTCTGTTTGTAATGAGTCTATATATGCGATTTTTGTATTGGAGAACTAAAATTAACTTTTTGATGATATTGTAATTTTGTGAGAAGCACCTGTACTTAATTGGCCAAACCTGATCTGAAAAACACAGATGAGATTAAGACATGCTCTGATTCTGGCGGATCAGACAGTGATCTGTTTTTAAAACTGATGCAACTCTTGCATGTGCTGTCAATACAATACTCGGATGTATTGGTGCTTCTCGTACTGATAAATCTTCCCCCGTGACCTCCATCATCCTTGTTTCTCTTCACATAGTAGAGGAGGATCTGTCTGTAGCAGCCACTAGATGGAGCTCTGTGATATGGTGGGACAGCAAATGTTAAAAATCTCTATACTGTGAGCGCCATCTAGTGGCAGCTGCAGCAAAACTTTACTGTCAGAGAGCAGCATCCTTGCTGCTCTGGGCCTTATGGCATTTGCGGGGTCGGAGTTCCTACAACCGACGCTACATTCTTTCTGATTTATATTGAGGACACCAGGTAACACATTAGTAATGACACTGGAACTCGCTGGTAGTTAAACTATTAACTACATTAATGTTCCTTCGCCCACAAGTGCAGTACTAAATTAACAATGGTAGAGTTGCGATGTCACTTAAAGGAGTAGTGGAGGAGACTTACGGTATGTAGTATTCCTCCATTGATTTCCTTTATTTTTGCATTAATCCCTTTTATTCAGGATAAATTTTATATCATACGAGTCAACTTTTTATTTAACTCCTGACACATTGTATAATTAGTATCACTCTATGCAGATTCCAGGCTATTTTTATTTATAAAACTGCACTTTACTTATTGTCTGGATGGCCATAACTTAACTGTATAGCTTCTTGTAGAAGACTGTCAATGACAACGACCTCAAATTAAGGATTCTCCCTTCAATTTCATGGAGCTCATGAAAGCCTTACTGGTAACATGAAGTTAAACTTCGACCCATGAGACTCGTATAGTATTCCGATGTTCTTCAATGAGGTAGTGTACACGTCCGAAAGCAATCTCCACATGCACAATTTGCCTCTGTGAATCGGATGGGACTCGGCCATTCAAGTCTGAGTCCATGAAATAAGCTCTGACCGCACCCGGATTTTCTTTAAAGGGAACCTGTCACCCCCCTCAGGCGTTTGTAACTAAAAGAGCCACGTTGTGCAGCACTAATTCTGCATTCTGACAAGGTGGATCTTATAGTTATGGTGAAAGTAAGAAAAGAATCCAGCTCAGGAAAATGTCTAAAATCGAAAATTCTTTAATTTTCGATTTTATACATTTTCCTGAGCTGGATTCTTTTCTTACTTTCACCGTTCCCAGAGAGCTTTGGCAGAAGCCCTTTCCGTGCTCGGACTGATTAAAACTCATGGAGATCATTCAAGAAGGGTGAGCTGAAATTTTGTGTGTGTTTTTCTAGTATTTCGGCTCTTATAGTTATGCTCCCTGCACACGCTGAAATAAACGCTTATAAAATGTGCCTCCTCATACCGTGAAATCGTCCCGGGGCGGGTTTTTCCTTCCTAAGACAGACGCCTCCCAGCCGTCACTCCGGGCCTGTGCACGCCGCCTCCTCTTGCTTCATTAGTGTCCCTGGCGCCTGCACTGTAAGTTCGAAGGGCAGCGTAATTGCGCATGCCCGGAAAAAAATACAGCGCAGGCGCCGGGAACGCTAATGAAGGAAGAGGAGGCGGCGCCCGGCACGCTCAGGCCCGGAGTGACGGCTGTGCTGCGTCTGATTAGGAAGGAAAGACCCGCCCCTGGGACAATTTCACAGTATGGGGGGGCACATTTTATAAGCGTTTATTTCGGCGTGTGCAGGGAGCATAACTAAAAGAGCCACCTTGTCAGAATGCAGCATTAGTGCTGCACAAGATGGCTCTTTTGGTTACAAACTCCTGAGGGGGGTGACAGGTTCCCTTTAATTCTCTACATCTGAGAACAACTGATCCCATTCTGATTTTCTCTGATGGACAAAATACGGTTGTCTGAACCCAGCCATAGTGTTAGGGTATGTGCACACATTGTGGATTTTGATGCGTTTCTGCAGCGTTTTTGGACTTGCCTCAAATCCGCAGTGCGTTGTGCACACAATGTTAATCAATGGGAAATACCAAAATGCTGTGCATATGTTGTGGGAAAAAAACACCCGGAATTGCAGCATTTTATTTTCAGAAACATGTCAATTCTTTTTACAGATCTGCAGCGTTTCTGCTTCCATTGAGTCTGGCAAATTCACCACAAAACTGCAGATGTAAAAAAGATCTTCAGTTTTGCTGCGGATTAGGGTGTCAAACGCTGCAGAGGGAAGTGATGTCAAGTGTGTGTACAGGAAGAGAAGGCAGTCACCATCTTGGAGCCGAAACAGAGGGCTATCATTGCATGGGGATGGAGGTCGGGCGTCTGACCTTGTGTGTGTGTGTGTGTGTGTGTGTGTGTCTGTGTGCGTCTCTGTCCCCAGGCGACGATAGTGCGACATAATTGTACTCAGTCGTTGTATGGGCTGCTGCTGCCATCCGGTTATTATGATGGGAGAGTAGTCCCATTGTCCGGCGACTGAGTACAATTGTGCGTTAAACAAAAAACACATAATGACATACAATACACATACAGTACATAAAACATACTTTACAAATGGTACATACTCACCATACATGCCTTAATCACCGCACCAGCGGTGTCTGTATCCAACACTAGTCATGATTCTGAAGATGCATTCCACAGATCTGCGTGCATGACTCAGCCGATAACTAAAAATCCTCCGCCGGGCATCCAGCCCCCTTCGTGGTCATTAAGGGAAATGCCTCATCCGATACCATCACAAAGGGAACTGGATGTGTGGAGCCTGGTAACGGTCATGGGGCTGGAAGTGTTCCGCAATCTCGAAGAATTTGCAGACCAGTCTGTGATGTTCGCAATGCCCGAGAATCCCCAGTACTGCCATAGGCACCAACATCAATGGCAACAAATTTGTGATGTGCATCAGCCACCGCCATCCGGACCACAGAAAAATACTTATTATAATTAAAGAAGCGTGATCCTGATCGTGGTGGCTGCTGAACACTTACATGTTTTCCATCAATGGCACCTACGCAGTTTGGGAAATTGGCCACAGACTGAAAGCCGGCTGCAACCTGCGGCCAAGTCTCCTCGGTATGGGAAGGCATCACGATGGGCTGCAACTTCTGCCAGAGCGCGATACAAGTGCACCACAGTTTTAGACATGGTAGATTTACCAACTCTAAATTGGATGTATAGCTCTCTCCTGTGGCCAGAAATCTGCAAAGGAAAAGAAAAGAATATTAGAAATGTCACACACACCTGTAAGGGAACCTGTCCACAGTTATTGCCGCTATAAGATGCGGCCACCGCCTTTCAGGGCTTATCTGACGCATTCTATAATGCTGTCGATAATTCCGTGGTCTGACACGAAAGATAAAAATAACACAAAATAAAATATTATACACATCTGCGTGGGGCGGTCACGTCAGATGGGAGTCGCAGGTCGGTGTCCGGCCATTCCAATCTTTTCGCACGGCCCTCCTGCTCAGCCGTACTTATCTGGCTTATAGGTGAACTTTGGGGTGACATTCTCTTTAACGGTCCATTCAGCAGTGTTGACTTGGGCCCACTTTTGACCTGACTGAGTACATGTCCATCAGACACTCATTCGTCGATTATCAGCACATCTAAATGCACCTTTTTAGTCTGTTATTCACAAAATGCAAATAATATATTGGTATCTACTTCTATGATTTAGAAGAAGACAGTGACGCAGCAATATGTTTACGATAGAAGTGGCAACATGTAGAAACACAAGGTGAGGTGCTGATTTACCATTCCATCTCAGGGTATAGCACCTTATGCTGGATAGATGATGTGGCTTAGTCATCTGGCTCCTTCTAGATGATCTGTAATTAATATTGCAAGAAAGGATGGCATTTAATTCACCAATTAAAAATGACAAAGTTCCCTGCAGCTGTTTAGTGTGGACCAGGGAACCGAGGAAAAGGTTGGGACTTTCAATACTGTATGCCAAGAATGTTACTGTTTCTGAATCATTGTTTATTCCTGATGGCCTCTAATGCTTTGCTCTTTGAGAAAGGGGAGGATGCACGTGCCCCTGACGTGCCTGACCTAGGAAGTGCCACCCTCTTTCTTTGCTCGAAGGCAGAGGTCACATTTAGAACAGAATTGACAATATCCAAGTACTGATAATTAGATCCATTGGTTTCCATCAGTGTAATAGAAACTACTGCTCTATTTGATCCCGTCCAACATGACGAGCTCCGTTCACATTGGCATCGGAGGTTTTGCAGGTTTTAAGCTTGAAGGAGGATTTGATTAAACCGTGCCGGCTGCCTGCCGCTACTAGGCAGAACTTGCCCCATTGCAAAAGCAGAAAATTAAAATTTGTTTTGCTAATTGGGAAAACCACTAGATGTGGTGACAGAAGAAGCCTCTATCTAACCCATTAGATTCTGCATATAAAGGGTTAAATTTCTGGGGACAGAGCGTCAAAATTATTTTCAACCTGGTGCCAGCTGTACAAATACAGCTGCCACTCCTGACGGTATGAGCACTCCGTCCTCACCATCACTGCGACCCCTGGGAGACGGCTCTCATGATCAATTTTGCGGCTATTTGGATGCAGCAAGCTCTCCCCCGTAGTCGCTGCAGGCAGCCGCTTTTTTGTCACCTCTGTGCTGGGAATTTGGAGCTCTCTGAGGCTAATCAGGAGTAATAGCCTCTTACTATATGAGACTTCCTGTCGGTAAGCATCGTGGCCAAAAACTCCATCCCGTTTTTTTGATTTTTATTTGACTTAATGGATACTTTTCTAACATTACTGATTCACATTTATAAAGTGTCTTCTGAACGCGCTGTACACAATGAATATTGGGATATTGCATGACGTGCAACTAATGCATTACCCTGGTATTCTCACACGACGATGGACAACAAGTGGATGTGCTGTAACAATCTCTGAATTGTTTTCCGTATAACGTAATTTTGTAACTTATCTTTGTGTTTGTATCTTTATTACTATAGTTTTGTATTGTAAATTCTCACCGGTTTAGACTGCAGGTAGATTGAGCTTATAAATTACTTTTTGTAATTTGCGGATCACCAAATTTATTATCCGGGTTTCTAAACTAAATGCATTAAAATGTATTTGTACGAAAGACTCCGTGTTATGGATGCATATTTATTTATAAAATGGCCGGACTGCTGTCACCGTCCCATGCATGTGATGGCTAAGATCCTGTGTACATTAACTGACATTACCTGTCATCTGCATGTATAAGATATTATGGAGATTATTAATGCTGCACCAGATGACTAAAGCCAGAAGTAATAACGGACATGCAGGATGAATATATTAATCCTAGAATTGGATAGCTTGTAAATACTGTCATCATGCTTGCGTGAGTGCTCCTTTGCACATCTTTACTCTTCTGAGTATTCTAGTTTGATTACCATTCTTTTTTTGTTTTTTTGCTGCTTGTCCAAAGTCTTAAAACAATATTTTTTTGAATGGCTTTACATCTGAAGACGATGACATGGTTTTTGAATATCATCCTAACATCAAGCCTTATTAAAGTCAATTTTCATTTTTCACAGTTGAAGCAGTAATGTGGTGGCTACGGAACAAAATTACACTGTCATGAAATATCAACGTATGATTTAACCAATAAGTATAATGTTACCACCATGTGTGGAACCTGTAGCTTTAAAGCGTTTCTCCAAGAATCTAATAAAATGGCTTCTTGTCCCGTAATTCAAATGGCAGCCCATGCTAGTCACTTGTTAGGACTGGCTGCAGTCTGTAGAAACCTGCTCCCAAGACCTGTGCCTCAACTGACAGAGGAGCTATATTGTAAACACGCATAACTCCTTGAAATGACTGAGCATAGAGGACTTGGGCTAGAGTAAAATGTCTTTTCCTGTCACAGCCCTTCTCTTGCAGCTCACTGGTGTGTGGGCTTATGATACAGCTTAATTTATGAAATCGGAGTTGTATTCTAGTCCTTGAAATCCCCATTCTCAGCTCAATGGGGCCAAATATTTTCCCTCCAAATTATATATCAATCTGTTTGGCTTTCTTGCTTTATAACCTGATCCTGGCAAATCAAAGCTGTTCAGTGTGTGTGTTGTTGTTTTTTTATCTGAACAAACAAGGAGAAATTACCTGGTTTGCACTCGTTTGGCACATGGTTAGTTAACAAAGCATGTTACATCAATTACATGACCGTTGTGGTATTCAGGCACACAAGATACTAAAGTAATATCTTACCCTGAAAGAAGGAGGAAGAAAAAACCCTGACCAGCACCTCCAAACGGAATAAAGCAATGTGACCAGGTGCAAGCTGCTATGACTGCATAATATAAAAACAAAAGAATACAGCAGCCTCTGCAAGCGCAGAGATGTATGCAAACATTGAATATATGAAACTTGAACTGCATTACTGCTATTTAGAATATTCTTGGCACATGGATTGGCCAAATTGTGAGAGCACATAAAGCCATGACAAGGCGACCTTTCTTTGATGGTACCCTAAACCTAATATTTATCAAACATGTCTCTCTCGAGCTAAAAGTCTACAAATTTAAAGTAATATGTTGCCTTGCGATAAAAGCTACTAACTTTTGCCTATGAATAATAGGTATGATATATTTTGTGATGCTCCTTTTTCTTCCAAATGATGCCTGGTAATCTGCATCTGTCAATCAAATGACTGCATCCTGTCTCTGTAACCCTGGAGTCTCCTCTAACAGACATTAGTGTCCATACATCTAACGTAGCTGTCATGCTGGTTCTTCCAATGGCTCTCACCTGACTTCCCCATAAATGTGAATGCTCAAATTAGTCAAGTGTTGTGTTTATGAGCCTTAAAGGGAAGTCCACTTTGATATACAGTTGATACGGAAAGTATTCAGACCCCTTTAAATTTTTCACTCTGTCATTGCAGCCATTTGGTAAATTCAAAAAAGGTCATTTTTTTCACATTAATGTACACTCTGCACCCCATCTTGACTGAAAAAAACTGAAATATCACATGGTCATAAGTATTCAGACCCTTTGCTCATTATTGAGTAGAAGCACCTTTTGAGCTAGTACAGCCACGAGTCTTCTTGGGAATGATGCATCAAGTCTTTCACCCCTGGATTTGGGGATCCTCTGCCATTCTGCCTTGCAGATCCTCTCCAGTTCCGTCGGGTTGGATGGTGAACTTTGGTGGACAGCCATTTTCAGGTGTCTCAATTGGGTTTAGGCCAGGGCTCTGGCTGGGCCAGTCGAGAATGGTCACAGTGCTTAGGGTCATTGTCTGGCTGGAAGGTGAACCTTCAGCAAATCTGAGGTCCAGAGCCCTCTGGAAGAGGTTTTCATCCTGGATATCTGTACTTCTCCGCATTCATGTTTCCTCCAATGGCAACCAGTCGACCTGTCTCTGCAGCTGAAAAACACCCCCATAGCAGGATGCTGCCACCACCATGTTTCACTGTTGGGATTGTATTGGGCAGGTGATGAGCAGAGTCTGGTTTTCTCCACACATCCCACTTAGAATTATCACCAAAAAGGTCTATCGTCATCTCCTCAGACCAGAGAATCTTATTTCTCATAGTCTGGGAGTCCTTCATGTGTTTTTTAGCAAACTATGTGGGCTTTCATATGTCTTGCACTGAGGAGAGGCTTCCATCGGGCCACTCTGCCATAAAGGCCCTACTGGTGGAGGGCTGCAGTGATAGTTGACTTTGTGGAACTTTCTCCCATCTCCCTACTGCATCTCTGGAGATCAGCCACAGTGATCTTGGGGTTCTTCTTTACCTCTCTCACCAAGGCTCTTCTCCCACGATTGCTCAGTTTGGCTGAACGGCCAGGTCCCGGAAGACTTCTGGTGTTCCCAAACTTCTTCCATTTAAAGATTATGGAGGCCCCTGTGCTCTTAGGAAAGTTGAGTACTACAGAAATTCTTTTGTAACCTCGTCCAGATGTGTTCCTTGCCACAATTCTGTTTCTGAGCTCCTTGGCCAGTTCCTTTGACCTCATGATTCTCATTTGGTCTGGCATGCACTGTGAGCTGTGAGGTCTTAGGCTGGGTTCCCATTGCGTTAAACGGACAGCGTTGCACGGCGAAATTAACGCCGTGCAACGCGGCCGTTAACGCGCCCATTCACGCTAATGGGAACGCACTACACTAGCGCGTGCCATGTTCGGCACGCGCTAGCGACGCGCCGGAGATTCCTGGCGCGCCGCGGACGCTGCTTGCAGCGTCTGAGGCGCGCCCGCGGTCCGTTCCCCGCTCTCGCAGATCGGGGATCTACGAGAGCGGGGACGTTACCGCGACCCCGAACGCGGCCCCATAAAAAACATTGCGTTAGCGCAATCCGCTAGCGCTAAACGGATTGCACTAACGCAATGTGACCCTAGCCTTATATAGACAGGTGTGCGCCTTTCCAAATCAAGTTCTATCAGTTTAATTAAACACAGCTGGACCCCAATGAAGGAGTAGAACCATCTCAAGGAGGGTCTCACACAAGGAAATGGACAGCATGTGACTTAAATACAAGTGTCTGAGCAAACGGTCTGAATACTTATGACCATGTGATATTTCAGTTTTTCTTTTTTAATAAAGTTGCAAAAATTTCTACATTTCTGGTTTTTTTTTTTTTTCAGTCAAAATGGGGTGCAGAGTGTACATTAATGAGATAAAGATGATCTTTTTTGAATTTATATATCTATACCCTGTGCTGACTCTTTGCTGTTGTCACCTGGTGTTTTGTTGACTGGGTGGCAGTAGTGAAGTGGTGTTGACCGCATGTGACGGCTGCAGAAAATCACTGGGCTCATAGATCATACCAAGGAAGGTGGTACAAGACTGAAATTAGTGATTAGCTACACGTGTTTTAGTCTTACCAACAAGGACCAACGTGCAGCAGCAGTGGGTGTGTAATGATTGTTACTTTTGTACAGGTCATGTTATTGTTCAACTGAAGTTTGAAAGTGTAGTGCCCCAATAAGTACGGTGGACACAGACTCTTGGCAGAGAAGGAAGTAGAGAGGTTTCAGAAGTGGGAATGAAATATGAGTGCTGGAATATGATATGAGGACCTGTGTCTCACCTAGGGGATGAAAATATGCAAATTGCCTCTTCTGAGAAAAAGAGGACTTAAACTCTATAGCGCCACCTGTTGGAAGTAGCGATCCTACAACATACATAGTAACATAGTAAGGCCGAAAAAAGACATTTGTCCATCCAGTTCAGCCTATATTCCATCATAATAAATCCCCAGATCTACGTCCTTCTACAGAACCTAATAATTGTATGATACAATATTGTTCTGCTCCAGGAAGACATCCAGGCCTCTCTTGAACCCCTCGACTGAGTTCGCCATCACCACCTCCTCAGGCAAGCAATTCCAGATTCTCACCGCCCTAACAGTAAAGAATCCTCTTCTATGTTGGTGGAAAAACCTTCTCTCCTCCAGACGCAAAGAATGCCCCCTTGTGCCCGTCACCTTCCTTGGTATAAACAGATCCTCAGCGAGATATTTGTATTGTCCCCTTATATACAGGTCCTTCTCAAAAAATTAGCATATAGTGTTAAATTTCATTATTTACCATAATGTAATGATTACAATTAAACTTTCATATATTATAGATTCATTATCCACCAACTGAAATTTGTCAGGTCTTTTATTGTTTTAATACTGATGATTTTTGGCATACAACTCCTGATAACCCAGAAAACCTGTCTCAATAAATTAGCATATTTCACCCATCCAATCAAATAAAAGTGTTTTTTAATAACAAACAAAAAAACCAACAAATAATAATGTTCAGTTATGCACTCAATACTTGGTCGGGAATCCTTTGGCAGAAATGACTGCTTCAATGCGGCGTGGCATGGAGGCAATCAGCCTGTGACACTGCTGAGATGTTATGGAGGCCCAGGATGCTTCAATAGCGGCCTTAAGCTCATCCAGAGTGTTGGGTCTTGCGTCTCTCAACTTTCTCTTCACAATATCCCACAGATTCTCTATGGGGTTCAGGTCAGGAGAGTTGGCAGGCCAATTGAGCACAGTAATACCATGGTCAGTAAACCATTTACCAGTGGTTTTGGCACTGTGAGCAGGTGCCAGGTCGTGCTGAAAAATGAAATCTTCATCTCCATAAAGCATTTCAGCCGATGGAAGCATGAAGTGCTCCAAAATCTCCTGATAGCTAGCTGCATTGACCCTGCCCTTGATGAAACACAGTGGACTAACACCAGCAGCTGACATGGCACCCCACACCATCACTGACTGTGGGTACTTGACACTGGACTTCAGGCATTTTGGCATTTCCTTCTCCCCAGTCTTCCTCCAAACTCTGGCACCTTGATTTCCGAATGACATGCAAAATTTGCTTTCATCAGAAAAAAGTACTTGGGACCACTTAGCAACAGTCCAGTGCTGCTTCTCTGTAGCCCAGGTCAGGCGCCTCTGCCGCTGTTTATGGTTCAAAAGTGGCTTTACCTGGGGAATGCGGCACCTGTAGCCCATTTCCTGCACACGCCTGTGCACGGTGGCTCTGGATGTTTCCACACCAGACTCAGTCCACTGCTTCCTCAGGTTCCCCAAGGTCTGGAATCGGTCCTTCTCCACAATCTTCCTCAGGGTCCGGTCTCCTCTTCTCGTTGTACAGCGTTTTCTGCCACATTGTTTCCTTCCAACAGACTTACCATTGAGGTGCCTTTATACAGCACTCTGGGAACAGCCTATTTGTTGAGAAATTTCTTTCTGGGTCTTACCCTCTTGCTTGAGGGTGTCAATGATGGCCTTCTTGACATCTGTCAGGTCGCTAGTCTTAAGGTACCGTCACACTATACGATTTACCTACGATCACGGCCAGCGATATGACCTGGCCGTGATCGTAGGTAAATCGTAGTGTGGTCGCTGGGGAGCTGTCACACAGACAGCTCTCCAGCGACCAACGATGCCGAGGTCCCTGGGTAACCAGGGTAAACATCGGGTAACTAAGCGCAGGGCCGTGCTTAGTAACCCGATGTTTACCCTGGTTACAAGCGTAAAACTGAAAAAAAAAAAACAGCACATACTTACATTCTGGTGTCCGTCAGGTCCCTTGCCGTCTGCTTCCCGCACTCACTGACTGCCGGCCGTAAAGTGAAAGTGAAAGCACAGCCGCTGTGCTCTGCTTTCACTTTACGGCCGGCAGTCACAGTGCGGGAAGCAGATGGCAAGGGACCTGACGGACACCAGAATGTAAGTATGTGCTGTTTGTTTTTTTTTAGTTTTACGCTTGTAACCAGGGTAAACATCAGGTTACTAAGCGCGGTCCTGCGCTTAGTTACCCGATGTTTACCCTGGTTACAAGCGAACGCATCGCTGGATCGCATCGCTAGATCGGTGTCACACACACCGATCTAGCGATGACAGCGGGAGATCCAGCGATGAAAGAAAGTTCTAAACGATCTGCTGCGACGTACGATTCTCAGCAGGATCCCTGATCGCTGCTGCGTGTCAGACACAGCGATATCGTAACGATATCGCTGGAACGTCACGAATCGTACTGTCGTAGCGATCGAAATGGTATAGTGTGACGGTACCCTTACCCATGATGGGGGTTTTGAGTAATGAACCAGGCAGGGAGTTTATAAAAGCCTCAGGTATCTTTTGCATGTGTTTAGAGTTAATTAGTTGATTCAGAAGATTAGGGTAATAGGTCGTTTAGAGAACCTTTTCTTGATATGCTAATTTATTGAGACAGGTTTTTTGGGTTATCAGGAGTTGTATGCCAAAATCATCAGTATTAAAACAATAAAAGACCTGACAAATTTCAGTTGGTGCATAATGAATCTATAATATATGAAAGTTTAATTGTAATCATTACATTATGGTAAATAATGAAATTTAACACTATATGCTAATTTTTTGAGAAGGACCTGTACTTATACATGGTTATTAGATCGCCCCTCAGTCGTCTTTTTTCTAGACTAAATAATCCTAATTTCGCTAATCTATCTGGGTATTGTAGTTCTCCCATCCCCTTTATTAATTTTGTTGCCCTCCTTTGTACTCTCTCTAGTTCCATTATATCCTTCCTGAGCACCGGTGCCCAAAACTGGACACAGTACTCCATGTGCGGTCTAACTAGGGATTTGTACAGAGGCAGTATAATGCTCTCATCATGTGTATCCAGACCTCTTTTAATGCACCCCATCATCCTGTTTGCCTTGGCAGCTGCTGCCTGGCACTGGCTGCTCCAGGTAAGTTTATCATTAACTAGGATCCCCAAGTCCTTCTCCCTGTCAGATTTACCCAGTGGTTTCCCATTCAGTGTGTAATGGTGACATTGATTCCTTCTTCCCATGTGTATAACCTTACATTTATCATTGTTAAACCTCATCTGCCACCTTTCAGCCCAAGTTTCCAACTTATCCAGATCCATCTGTAGCAGAATACTATCTTCTCTTGTATTAACTGCTTTACATAGTTTTGTATCATCTGCAAATCGATATTTTACTGTGTAAACCTTCTACCAGATCATTAATGAATATGTTGAAGAGAACAGGTCCCAATACTGACCCCTGCGGTACCCCACTGGTCACAGCGACCCAGTTAGAGACTATACCATTTATAACCACCCTCTGCTTTCTATCACTAAGCCAGTTACTAACCCATTTACACACATTTTCCCCCAGACCAAGCATTCTCATTTTGTGTACCAACCTCTTGTGCGGCACGGTATCAAACGCTTTGGAAAAATCGAGATATACCACGTCCAATGACTCACCGTGGTCCAGCCTATAGCTTACCTCTTCATAAAAACTGATTAGATTGGTTTGACAGGAGCGATTTCTCATAAACCCATGCTGATATGGAGTTAAACAGTTATTCTCATTGAGATAATCCAGAATAACATCCCTCAGAAACCCTTCAAATATTTTACCAACAATAGAGGTTAGACTTACTGGCCTATAATTTCCAGGTTCACTTTTAGAGCCCTTTTTGAATATTGGCACCACATTTGCTATGCGCCAATCCTGCGGAACAGACCCTGTCGCTATAGAGTCCCTAAAAATAAGAAATAATGGTTTATCTATTACATTACTTAGTTCTCTTAGTACTCGTGGGTGTATGCCATCCGGACCCGGAGATTTATCTATTTTAATCTTATTTAGCCGGTTTCGCACCTCTTCTTGGGTTAGATTGGTGACCCTTAATATAGGGTTTTCATTGTTTCTTGGGATTTCACCTAGCATTTCATTTTCCACCGTGAATACCGTGGAGAAGAAGGTGTTTAATATGTTAGCTTTTTCCTCGTCATCTACAACCATTCTTCCCTCACTATTTTTTAAGGGGCCTACATTTTCAGTTTTTATTCTTTTACTATTGATATAGTTGGAGAACAGTTTGGGATTAGTTTTACTCTCCTTAGCAATGTGCTTCTCTGTTTCCTTTTTGGCAGCTTTAATTAGTTTTTTAGATAAAGTATTTTTCTCCCTATAGTTTTTTAGAGCTTCAATGGTGCCATCCTGCTTTAGTAGTGCAAATGCTTTCTTTTTACTGTTAATTGCCTGTCTTACTTCTTTGTTTAGCCACATTGGGTTTTTTCCTATTTCTAGTCCTTTTATTCCCACAAGGTATAAACCGCTTATACTGCCTATTTAGGATGTTCTTAAACATTTCCCATTTATTATCTGTATTCTTATTTCTGAGGATATTGTCCCAGTCTACCAGATTAAGGGCATCTCTAAGCTGGTCAAACTTTGCCTTCCTAAAGTTCAGTGTTTTTGTGACTCCCTGACAAGTCCCCCTAGTGAAAGACAGGTGAAACTGTACAATATTGTGGTCGCTATTTCCTAGATGCCCGACCACATGCAGATTTGTTATTCTGTCAGGTCTATTAGATAGTATTAGGTCTAAAAGTGCTGCTCCTCTGGTTGGATTCTGCACCAATTGTGAAAGATAATTTTTCTTGGTTATTAGCAGAAACCTGTTGCCTTTATGGGTTTCACAGGTTTCTGTTTCCCAGTTAATATCCGGGTAGTTAAAGTCCCCCATAACCAGGACCTCATTATGGGTTGCAGCTTCATCTATCTGCTTTAGAAGTAGACTTTCCATGGTTTCTGTTATATTTGGGGGTTTGTAACAGACCCCAATGAGAATTTTGTTACCATTTTTCCCTCCATGAATTTCGACCCATATGGACTCGACATCCTCATTTCCTTCGCTAATATCCTCCCTTAAAGTGGACTTTAGACAAGACTTTACATAGAGACAAACCCCTCCTCCTCTCCGATTTTTGCGATCCTTTCTAAACAGACTGTAACCCTGTAAGTTAACTGCCCAGTCATAGCTTTCATCTAACCATGTCTCGGTTATTCCCACTATGTCAAAGTTACCTGTAGATATTTCTGCTTCTAGTTCTTCCATCTTGTTTGTCAGGCTTCTGGCGTTTGCGAGCATGCAAGTCACAATCAACCCTTTAACGAGTCGTGCAATATGACATAGGATAAAAGCCAAATCAATATCTCAATTCGTAGACACGGTGTTTCGGGCTGTTGGCCCTCGTCAGTGCGAAGCATGAGAACTAATTTGGCTAGGTGAGAGGCTCTGGACTGGGGTCTAAGGGGTATCGTTTCTCCTTATGGAGAGTGACATACCAGCTCTGGCTTGTCAAGGTAAGGAGGCTTATTCGCCGTGCAATGCTCCTCTGGGAAATATAATATGCAAATTGCCTCTTCTGAGAAAGAGGACTTAAACTCTATAGCGCCACTTGTTGGAAGTAGCGATCCTACAAGTCACAATCAACCCTTTAACGAGTCGTGCAATATGACTTGGGATAAAAGCCAAATCAGTATCTCAATTCGCAGACACGGTGTTTCGGGCTGTTGGCCCTCGTCAGTGCGAAGTATGAGAACTAGGGGATGAAAGGCAGATAACAAGTAAAATAGTCATGTGCATAGGGAAGTGTTATGGAATAATATGGTTGTTGCATGAATACAAAATACCTTTATCAGCAAATTAACTGATTTATTGGCTACCCGTATATAAGCGGAGGGTCACCCAAGAGTCATAATGTAATCTGTGTCGTTTAACATTTTCTTGGTGGTTATTGCCAATTTAATAAACTTTTTTACTGACTTTTTGATAGTGGGTTAAAAGGCATGTGGCGGGTAATACATGCTGATTACAGTCACAGCCCTTCATTACCTGTGTTGGAATTTGCATTCCTTTTCCGAACCTGCATACTGATGACACACCACACGGCTTATTTCCCTTTAGATTTTGCCAAAAAAGAGGGGGTAAAAGAAAAGGTCCCCTCCAGTGCCTGGCTGCAATGTGAACCTCTAATGATGATCTCACTTATGGTAAATTTTATGAAAATGTATCCTGAAAAAATAACTGACATTCCATTAATGAATCGTGAGACGCAGCAGATGGCTGGTTCTCCTGTGATTATATTATAGAGGCCTGGTACATAAACAGTCTGCAAATTCCTCTGTAGGTCAAGGAGGGCCTTTCATTAACACAACCCTATCCAGTGCTTGGCACGTGGCCACTGCTGCCAGGGGCTCGGTACATAACAGCCTGCATTCTGCTCATGGACTCACCGGACAGTGGCCTAGATTGGGTTTAATGCTATTACTCCGAGTTGATTGATCGGTGGTTTTAAGAAGGACTCCGATGAAGATGTTACATTATTGTTTCATTGCTGTGTCACATTGGTCCATTGTAAATCATGAGGTAGGATCGGTGGTGAACACTGACTGTGAAAAAGACCTGGTGATACAACTTTTATATGGGCCCCTTATAAAAAAAAAAAGCACCAATCATTTTCCATAAATATGTGGTACCTGGTATATATGTCGCTGTCCTGAAAGATCCTGCACATCTCCATTCCTGATATATGGCCCTCTCTTCCCTTTTAAGCCATATTTTTTTTTGTCCAAGTGGTAATAGTCCTCAACTCTTCTCCATGGGAGACTTCTTTTAGGATCATGCCCAGTTACGGAACAAGATTAGGTGGCTGATAAATCAAGATTGACATAGCGCACACTCGAGCTACACCAATCTTGATGGAGTACAGGATGGGCTGAATTTATCAAGAGGTGCACGAAAGTTAATGAATTTCGCTCCCCTCCTGAGAGACTTGTGCCATGCCAGTGTGGAATTTCTATTGTACAAAATGCTGGCATTTTTCTTTTTAGAATTGAGAGTCCTCAATGGTTGAACACGGTACCAAGATATATATCTTTCTGGCATTTTTCTTGAAGGGAGGAGGACATCTAGTCTGGTGGAGCTGATTAAAAAAAAAAAGACACCAAATGTTTTGCACAACTCCGCATTGCACAAAACTTTTGCAAATTTTGAAAGCTTTTACAGCACTTTTGATAAGTGTAGCCGTGGTCCTTTTGTGGAGGCCTGACTTCCTAGGTCTCAGGTATATGAGTTATATCTAGTAAAAAATGACTCCAGCCTGAGACTTTGAGCTCAGCCTAGAGGGTAGTAATCGACTGCTAGAACGTTATACAGTCATGGCCAAAAGTATTGACACCCCTGCAATTCTGTCAGATAATACTCATTTTCTTCCTGAAAATGATTGCAAACACAAAATATTTGGTATTCTTATCTTCATTTAATTTGTCTTAAATGAAAAAAACACAAAAAGAATTGTCCTAAAGCCAAATTTGATATAATTCCACACCAAACATAAAAAAGGGGGTGGACAAAAGTATTGGCACTGTTTGAAAAATCATGTGATGCTTCTCTAATTTGTGTAATTAACAGCACCTGTAACTTACCTGTGACACCTAACAGGTGTTGGCAATAACTAAATCACACTTGCAGCCAGTTGACATGGATTAAAGCTGAATCAACCTGAATCAACCCGTACTATCCGTCGGCGTCTGAATGAAAAGGGACTGTATGGTAGGAAACCCAGGAAGACCCCACTTCTTACCCCGAGACAAAAAAGCCAGGCTGGAGTTTGCCAAAACTTACCTGAAAAAGCCTAAAACGTTTTGGAAGAATGTTCTCTGGTCAGATGAGACAAAAGTAGAGCTTTTTGGGCAAAGGCATCAACATAGAGTTTACAGGAGAAAAAAAATAGGCATTCAAAGAAAAGAACATGGTCCCTACAGTGAAACATGGCGGAGGTTCCCTGATGTTTTGGGGTTGCTTTGCTGCCTCTGGCACTGGACTGCTTGACAGTGTGCATGGCATTATGAAGTCTGAAGACTACCAACAAATTTTGCAGCATAATGTAGGGCCCAGTGTGAGAAAGCTGGGTCTCCCTCAGAGGTCATGGGTCTTTCTGCAGGACAATGACCCAAAACACACTTCAAAAAGCATTAGAAAATGGTTTGAGAGAAAGCACTGGAGACTTCTAAGGTGGCCAGCAATGAGTCCAGACCTGAATCCCATAGAACACCTGTGGAGAGATCTAAAAATGGCAGTTTGGAGAAGGCACCCTTCAAATATCAGGGACCTGGAGCAGTTTTCCAAAGAAAAATGGTCTAAAATTCCAGCAGAGCATTGTAAGAAACTCATTGATGGTTACCGGAAGCGGTTGGTCGCAGTTATTTTGGCTAAAGGTTGTGCAACCAAGTATTAGGCTGAGGGTGCCAATACTTTTGTCTGGCCCATTTTTGGAGCGTTGTGTGAAATGATCAATGTTTTGCTTCATTCTCTTTTGTTTTTTCATTTAAGACAAATTAAATGAAGATAATAATACCAAATAATTTGTGTTTGCAATCATTTTCAGGAAGAAAATGAGTATTATCTGACAGAATTGCAGGGGTGTCAATACTTTTGGCATTGACTGTATGGCCATCCAGGATTTGGTATGGGACTCTGCCCTACTGAAGGTATCATGATGGCCCCTTCAAACCCAGGAAAAGGGACTCAACCCTCTGCTGGGTTCAGTGAGAAATGGCAGGAGACCAATTTCCACTAAACTGGTCTCGTGGACTAGCGGTATCACCTCTATCAGGTGTTGGCGGTGCCAAGGGCTGGGACATGTGGCTGCCAATTGACCCCTGCCTGTTGAACCCATGAACTGCGGGTTTACACGCTGGGTATTGATGTATGCCAATACCGTCTACACTGCAGACTCCATTGCCCCGCTGGGGAACTCCATCTGTGTCAGGAGGTTAAACATGTGGTCGGAGTAGTAAAACCCCTTCCTTACGGGACTGTTTTGGGTAGTGACTTGCCCCTGTTCTCGTCCCTACGGGAGAGTAAAATTAAACCTCCCAGGATAAAGATCCCTCCGGGTATGGATCCCGAAGATCCCAAATCAGGATTACCTGCCATAGGGGTCACCCTCATCGGCAAAGAATGTAAACCCGATAGTTTTCCCTAGAGGTGTTGGCAGGAGAGGTTGATGAGACCACATCAACACTGAAGCTGGAAGTATCCCGGGGGAATGTAGGGACCACTCAGCTCCAGGGTCCCACACAGGCATGGCAAAAGGTGTTAGAGATAAGTGGGGTGGCTCAGCAACCTTGGGCAAAAGTGTTTTTCCGTATATCCGTGTATGGCAGTCAACCAGCAGTTGCTATAACGGGTTAACAAAATCCTTGATGAAGTAGTGGAACAGCTGTTAGCGACAATTGTACCACTGGGCAGGGCTCAAGATGGCCAACAAAAGTGCTGGGCGGAAGAGCATATTCTATAATGGTTCTTTTTACCTGGGATTTATGCCGAGGTTCAGAGGTTTAGTGAGTCTTGTCAGTGTCAGCTAACGACACCCACTGCAAATTTCCATAGTCCATTGTTTCCTCTGCTTATAAAGAGGTACTTTTTTGAGCAGATTGCTTTGGATCTGGTAGGACCAATCTTAAAGTCAGCCCGTGGCCACCAACACATATTAGTGGTAGTAGACTATGCTACTTGTTACCTGGAGGCAAGTCCGCTTCATCACACCTTGGCTAAATTTATTGCCTGGGAGTTGTTTGCCATGTTCTGTCGCCATGGGCTACCAAAGGAGATCCTTACGGTTCAGGGGACTACTTTTATGTGCAATGTGAGAAAGGAATTGTGTAAACTGCACCCGATAAAACCATTGTGCACATCTGTATACCACCCACAAACAGCTGGTCTAGTGGAAAGACTTATTAAATCTATGCTAAAAAAAAGTGATCTCCAAAGATGTGAAGGATTGGTATACGTTACTGTACCATTTAATGTTTCCCATCCAAGAGGCACCACAGTCCTCAATGAAGTTCTCTCCTTTCGAGCTATTTTATTGTAGACATCCCAGAGGCCTGCTGGACATATTCAAAGAGACGTGGGAACAGGAGCCTACTCCCATAAAGGCGCATAATAGAGCACATTGTGAGTATGCAGGACCGCTGTTATGACCTGGTGGTTAGGAGCACCCGGAACGACCTGATGGTTAAACTCACACAGGACAAGCTCTGGGAAGTGGGAGCTCTGCCGACCGCAACCCCCAATCCTATCACACAACTAGAAATAGCCGTGGAGCGTACCTAACACGACCTAGACGCCTCTTCACAGCCTAAGAGCTAACTAGCCCTAAAGATAGAAAATAAAGCCTACCTTGCCTTAGAGAAACTCCCCAAAGGAAAAGGCAGCCCCCCACATATATTGACTGAGATAAGATGAAAGTCACAAACACAGAAATGAAACCGGTTTTAGCAAAGGGAGGCCAGACTTCCTAAACAGACTGAGGATAGGAAAGGTATCTTTGCGGTCAGCACAAAACCCTACAAAAGACCACGCAGAGTGTGCAAAAAGACCTCCGCACCGACTCATGTTGCGGAGGTGCCACTCTGCATCCCAGAGCTTCCAGCTAGCAGGGCAAGATCATGATAGCCAGCTGGACAAGGAAACAATGAACAAATAAATAACTCGCAGGGACTTAGCTACTGCTGGAGTAGACAGGTCACCAGAAAGATCCAAGAGCGAACTGAACCAGTACAAGAACATTGACAGCTGGCAAGGAGTAACGATCTGAGTGGAGTTAAATAGAACAGCCAGCCAAAGAATAAACTACGTCACCTGTGGAAGGAATCTCAGAAGCAGCAGCTCCACTCACAGCCACCAGAGGGAGTCCATGGACAGAACTCGCCGAAGTACCATTCATGACCACAGGAGGGAGTTCGATAACAGAATTCACAACAGACCGCATTGCGGCTTTGATGCCAATTTTGTAAAGGAACATCTTGTGGATGCCCAGGCAGAGCTGAGCCAGCGTACAATAGAAAGTGCTCATGGAAAGAAAAATCCAGCTCCAGGAAGAAAAAGTATCAAAAATTTAATTTTGCTGAAGTCTAAGAGCGCCGTTTGTGCTTGAAACGCGTTGAGCGACTACATGGTAGCTTCCATCCAAATGATGTAATTTTTCGCTTGTCAGCAGTTTTCCAAATTTTAATATGTTTAAATAAATTTTTGATACTTTTTATTCCTGGAGCTGGATTTTTCTTTCCATGTGCACAAGTTTCAACATCAGACAGATGTTTTTTTCTTTGCTCGGACATTATGTGGACTACAGACGAATGTTTCTATTGGGTGAGCTGAAAAGTTTTTCTGTTTTTGTACAATACAAAGGACACAGGTCATTTTTTATTTTTTTTAAAAAGGGGATTGAGTATTGGTTTTGATACCCACCGCAGATATTAAGCTCATGGCCAAGTGGCAAGGGCCATATGAAATCCAGGGTAAGGTTGGGGAGATGAGTTACAGGGTATATCATAGTTGGTTAGGTTTCCTCTTCCCATGCTATCATGTAAATCTGTTAATGGTGTGGAAAGACCAGGAATGTATGGTCAGACGTGACCATGATTGTATCGACACTGGACCCTCCGACACCTGCCCGGGAGGAGGCCAGGAGAGGTAAAGATAATTGATTCTCTCTCTAAACAGCTGCAACAGGAGGCTTGGAAATGGGCAGAGCAGAATATGGATTTATACTCAGAACTACCCAACCGTACCTCTGCGATCCACCATGACATTGTCACCGAGCCTCCGTTAATTGTACGAATGAAAACATTCCATGTGCTGGAGGCAAGCCATCGTGCCTGAGATGAAACATGCTCCAGTTAGGAGTTATTGAGTCCATGAATGAATGTGCTAGTCCCACTGTACTGTTTCCAAAGCCAGACAAATCTTTACGATTTTGTAACTATTTCCAGAAATTGAATGAAGTGTCAAAATTTGACATTTATCCAATGCCCTGGATAGATCAACTGATTGACTGACAGACTCAAGCATGCCCAGTACTTCATGATGCTCGATCTAACGAAGGGTTACTGGTAGGTGCTTCTGACAGAGTTGGCGAAAGAAAAGACTGCCTTCATTACTCTGGAGGATCTCTATCAGTGTTGTCTTGCCTTTTGGGTTACATTGAGGCCCGGCCATGTTTCAGAGTCTGATGGACATAGTTTTAGAGCCAGATCAGGAGTATGCGTTGGCGTACTTAAATATTATAATTTTTAGTACCAACTGGCATACCCACTTGTCCCATGTGCAAGCGGAAATAGATTCACTCAGAGCCGCTGGCTTGATGGCAAACCCCAAAAATGTGCAATAGGTCTCGTGGAAGCCTGTAACTTGGGGTATGTGATTGGCAGTGGGGTTATCAAGCCCTAAATAAACAAAATATGAGGTGTGGTATTTCCTGAAGAAGTCATATACAGACTTCGAAATGCGTTGAATAAAACCACCATTCCATTTCATCAATACGTCCGGATTTCCATTTGCTCAGCAGCGCGGACAATATCCACAAAAATCCTTTATATGGTTCCTGCTATGGTCAATCCTTGACCTGTGGATCTGCGGCAGCTGACGTTTATATCCTCTATCAAAGGGACACCAGGTGAGCAGTTTTCTGAATAACAGATTCTGAAATTGTCAGATAAGACCCTATGTGCGCATCCTATAGTTTTTTTTTGTTTGATACAAAACAGGTAAGAACATTTTGCGGCATTATCAGGTATGACAGACGATTCATACTTAATTCTGCTGACAGATCGGGATCTTTGAGCTCTTCAAAAGGGATGAAAATGTCATGATTTGGTGGAACTTTCAGGTGTAGAAATCATTCCAGTTGGCATTTTGCGGACAGCCCGTCCTCATCAGACCCATTTTTAGGAAGTTTTATTGTCAAGGTAATGCCTCTGAAGTAGGGTTATGGGCGGTTCTGTCACAGGAGGTGCATGGATAGGAACATCCAGTCTCCTACTTGAGTAGGAAACTTACCCCAGCAAAGAAAAATTATAACGTAATGGAGTACTTTGCCAATAAGTGGGCCTTGGAGTCCCTACGCTATTACTTACTCAGGCAGCAGTTCTGCTTGGTAACGAACCATGCACTCTTGGTCTGAATGAGAAATGCCAAGGAAAGGAATGCTCGGGTCACCAGATCATTTTTTTTTTTTTTTATGAAACTAGTTTTTTGGTGGAATATCGAGCTGGGAAGTTGCAAGAAAATGCGGATGCCCTGTCACGGGAACCCTGTATAGTAACGGGTGTTCAACCTCAAAAGTTTGAACAGAGGGGGGAATGTGAGGGGAGTCATATATGAGAGTAGTCGTGTCCCTTAGGGATGTGCATAGAAACATTCTGAAGCGGCTGGGGAGCATTGTAATTACAGCCACAGCTGTGGTTACAGTGCAGAGCAAAAGAGTGTGGAATTGGGCAAGCTATTTGACCAGGTCCGATTTAGGAAAACCTGAGCAGAGCTCTTATTTTTGGAGAGACCTGTAGGAAGATAGGGGGACGGATCTTTCCCACCAGTCTGGGTCTTGGAAGTGGCCAATGTTCACGATTCACATTTAAACTTTCAGGCAAGGGTTGGGTGTGTCAATTGTTGGTTTGCAAGTAGCAGAGCAGGAGGTTTCTGGTTATGCTTGTATTTTGTCTGTGTGAGAGTAACCCCTTAATGACCGCTGATTCGCCTTTTAATGGCGGCATTTAAGGGTACTTATTCCTCAGTGTCACTTTTTAACGGCGCTGAGCAATAAGGTTAGCGCCCTCCAGTGTCAGAAAATATCTGGGGCCTCGGCTATCGGGGATAGCGGAGACCCTGGAGAACATGATTCAGGTTTTTTACTGTCCCCTGTCACATGATCGCCGTTATTCACTGAATAACGTCGATCACAAAAAGTCAGATTTTCCATTCATTTCTCTCTCCTCTGATATGATCTAGCACATCAGAGGAGAGAGAAATTGGGTCCCCCAACCCTCCCCCGGTATCTTTGCCATCCCCGGATCCTCCTGCTCTGTCCCCCGGCCCACAACATCATCTTCCTGGAAGAAAATAGCGGGCGCATGCGCAGTGCACCCGCTGAAATCTGCTGGCTGGTAGCTGGCAACAATAGGAAATTTTTCCTATTGGTTCATTTTGATCACTGTGATAAACCCTATCACAGTAAAAAAAAAAAATAGTAAATCACCCCTCCCTCCTTTTCACCCCCTTACTAAGATAAATTGGGATTAGGGCTGTGTTAGAGTTGGAGTTAGAATTGGGGGGTTTCCACTGTATAGTACATCAGGGCGTCTCCAAACTTAACATGGTGCCCGCCATCAATTCCAGCCAATTTCCCGTTTATAAAAGTCAAACGGTGCTTCCTCCCTTCTGAGCCCTGCCATGCGCCCAAACAGTGGCTTTCCACCACATACGGGGTATCCGCGTACTCAGGAGAAAATGGACCACAAAATTTGTTGTGTAATTTTTCCTGAGACCCTTGAGAAAATAAAAAAGTTTGGGTCTAAAGTACATTTTTTGGGAAAAAAAAGTTAAATGTTCATTTTTTTTCCCTTCCACATTGCTTTAGTTCTCGTGAAGCACCCGAGGAGTTAATAAACATCTTGATTGTGGTATTGAGCACCTTAAGGGGTGCAGTTTTTAGAATGGTGTCACTTTGGGGTATTTTCTGTTATATTGACCCCTCAAAGTCACTTCAAATGTGAGGTGGTCCCTAAAAATAATGGTTTTGTAAATTTTGTTGGAAAAATGAGAAATCGCTGGTCAATTTTAACCCTTATAACTTCCTATATATAAAAAAAAAGTTTTGTTTCCAAAATTGCACTAATGTAAAGTAGAAAAGAGGGAAATGTTATTTATTGACTATTTTGTGAGACACAAATGGAAATAGAATATTGGATATAAAAGTACGCATACCCACTATACCATCAAGGACTAATACCATATGTCGGGAAATCAACTTTTAATCATTCTTCATTTTTTACAAATGTTATAATGAGAAACAAAACATTTCCATGTTAAATATTAAGTTGCATACAGTAAAATTATTCTGGCATGGTTGGTACTTTGCATGGTTTCAGATTATTAAATATTCTGGATTTAGATGCTCTTAGAAAAGGATAAAAGTTTTTCGTGACACCTACAAGAAGCAGAAACAGAATTCTAATACAAAAATCTACTACAGAGAAAACCCCTCACTGATTTGGCATAGTTATGCTGTTCAAGTGCTGGATTATCAGATTTTCTAGATTATTTAGTAGAAATTAAAGCCATTTTACTGTGCTTTTAAGTAACCAGAAATCTGAGTCGATAATGGAGAGAATGCAAATGTGTTGTAACATACGAGCTAAAAATAAAGTCACTTTTGACCTGAATTGTCCTCTTGCTGTGCTCCTGCTTCCTACAGATAACTATAGTGAATTAATAACATATGATGCCGTACTGTACTACCACTCCCATTGTGGCCCATTACAGAAGATAGAACTTCCTGGGAGTAACTTCCTGTCCTTTGTCTGATCTGGCTGACACATCCATACCAATGACCTAATTCTGCATTTGAAATTGAGGCTGAAAAGATAAAAGAAAAACATCTTGGGTGGAGCAATTAGCCATAATGTATGGAGTGTGGTATAATGGGAGGAAACAGATGGTGGCTTATCTATCTATCTATCTATCTATCTATCTATCTATCTATCTATCTATCTATCTATCTATCTATCTATCTCCTATCTTCCGCAGTATCGCTTTTGGCCACTGGATGGCAGTGTCCATCTAACTACTAATTCTGGGTTGTTCCTTCCTTGTGGCCTTTTTATATATATATATATATATATATATATATATATATATATTTATTTAGATTCTTTTCTAAACTTCTAAGATATATGGTATACCATATTGGACACATTATTGTTGAAGCCAGTTTTCGGGATTTATTTTTGTCTTGTAGACAATGGATTAGAAACCCGTTGCAAAATAATAAGTGTATGGATGGATACGCTAAGAAACTAGACTTATTATTTATTTATGCAGGAATGACTTCCAAACAACTATCCAGTTGTTTTTAATATACAAAATATTAAGAGTAAAGCAACGCTCCACAATAAATGCAAAACAGTGTGGACTTTATTAAGCCCAAATGGCAATGTTTTGGTTTGCACAGGCACACACCCTTATTCTAGATGAAACTGAGCTGCAATACTAGTCTGTGTCCATGCACAACAGTGGCGCTGTTTCTTTGGGGGTGGAGGGGGGGAATAGCTTCTCTTTTTTTTTTCAGTTTATATTCAACCCCTTTTTTGTATTTCTATTTCTGCAACATGCCTTAAGTCCAAGGGTCAGTGGTTGTCCCCTCGTAAACCCGGGTCTCAGTCTGCCCTACTTGGTGACATTCGCCATACACGTAGATCAGATGTGCGCACTGCATGTATGTATGTAGGAGGTGTTCCTCCTGCTTACCATCCTCCCCTTTACCCAAAACAGTGCGATTATGGGGTGTCCATAGCATTGTCATGGCTACCAGTGATTGTTTCAGCCATGTTTGTACACCTTCATAGGAGGTCAGTGATATTACAATTTTACAGTAAAAAAATTAAATTTAAAAATAAAAAATGTTTACTCCCCTTTTCCTGGAACTTTAAAAACTTTTTTTTACATATTTCATATGCCATGTACATAACTGTCTGAACTAATAAAATAATAATTCCAGATGTTGAACGCGGCATTGAAAAACAATTTCTAAAAATGACGGATTTGCTGTTTTGTTTGGTCATTTTGCCATCCAAGAAAATGGATTCAAAAGAGATCAGAAAGTCATGTGAACTCCAAAAGGGTGCCAACAAAAACGACATCTTGTACTGCAAGTCCTTATTTAACTCATCGTCAAAAAAAGGAAAAGTTATTGCTCTTAGAATATGGAGAGGAAAATTCAAAAGCAAAGTGGGGCTCATTGGGACTATGTCGCTCAAGGGTCCACATAGACCTATAGATTTTTAGAAATTAAAAAAAAAATTGTTATCTCAATATCTCAATTTTACTGCGCTGTTGTTGCGGGTCCTGAATATGCCATGTAATCCGGCAGCCTTTCTGAAATGATGTCTGAAAATAAAGAATACAGAAAGTCCATAGATTATTGAAATGTAAATTCAAATGAGATATCAAGGAATTGCTCTTTTAGGAGTTTCCTAAAAATCTGTTAATGACCAACTACCTTGCACTGTAAATGGCAGTGAATACAGCGCCGTGCCGGCATTTGTGGATCTTTCACAGTCACTGCAGCAGAGCCTACTAGTGAGTTGCAGACTGCGGATACTTTCTGCCTCCCCAGCCCGGTGCCCAATGTGCTTCCCGACTGGCAGCTACGAATACACAGATAACACCCGAGACGTCAGAGCATTTACTGCAGCTTGGCACCAGCATGAGAACCAAATCACTAGCGCCGGGTCAGGATCATATAACTCGTCCATGGCACTACAGTCAGAGCTGTATTAACGGACTGTGAACGGCACAATATCACCGCAGCGTGGCCTTTTTGTCTATTGGATTTTTATCTGATCATCGTACATTGATTATTTAGCTTAGATTGTATAATGTAACTACAATAATAAAGATCTTTACATAACACCGACATATTTTACGCACTTTACAAGTCGATCTGGGTCTAAGACTTTCATCTCGAGCTCCAAAAAGACGTGCACCGTACAGAGCCGATTTGGCCATCAGAGACCAGAACATGAATCTTTGGATCATGTTTGGCCTTTATTTCTCCCATCGTTTTAGCTTTTTTTTTTTTTTAATCAAATATTTTTATTAAACAGTAAGAAAAATATAAGTAGATTACGTTGCTGTAAACAGTACATACATATGTTCTGCATTTTCAATAAACTTTTTAATCCCAAACCAGCTTCCCTCCCCTCCCCTCCCCCCCCACCCCCGGAGACCCAAGAAGAACCACTCCGATCCTCCCAAACGTCTATCCTTAACCAAGAACAAGAAGGTGTCATGTCAATACTGCTCCCACGGGGGCAGAGTACCCAAAAAACTAGAAAACAATCTCCAGATCACGCCGACTTGAGCCAAGGATTCCACAACTTGTTGAAAAGGTCCATCTTGTTTCTTTTAGAATAAATGCTCTTCTCCAATGCCACGATATAGTCCACTTGTGTCATGAAATCTCTTCTCGTTGGTGGCTCTACCCTTATCCAAAACTTAGCGATCAACTTTCGAGCAATAAACAGCAATCTTGCAATGACTGTTTTGTACGAGTTATCAGTTACAATCTCCTCTACGTAACCCAATATGCATACCAAAGGATCCCGTGGTATCGAACATTTGTATGTTAGTCCCACTTTATTTAGCACCACGATCCAAAACGAGGATAACCTGGGGCACTGCCACATCATATGGAGGATACCCGCCTCGGACTGCGAGCACCTAGGGCATTCGGAGTTAGGTCTTAGACCAGCTTTATACAACATGTCCGGAGTTCTATAAGCCCTATGAATGACCAACAGCTGTGACAGCCTCCAAGGCTCACTCATCGAGATCCTGGGCACGTATTCCAATATTGAGTCCCACTGATCGCCGTCAATCACCCCCAGGTCTGCCTCCCACTTTGCTCTAGCTCTGATAGGGTGCCCCTCTAAAAAGGAAAATAGAAGAAATTCATATACTCCTGAGATCACCCCCTTCGTGCCTTCCCCTATGAGGATAAAATCTAGCATTAGATCCACCTGGATCTCCATAGGCCCCTTCTTACGTTGTGCCCGATATGCATGAGAGATGCGGTTGTATTGGTACAATTCAGAGCTTGGCAGCTGAAATTCCTCCTGTAGTGTTTCAAAATTCTTAATTCTACCTTGGTGCAAAACTTGGCTTATCCGAGAGATTCCCGCTCCCTTCCAAACATGGAATCCCTCCATCTGTCTAAACTCCTGCAAGAGACAATTATTCCATATGGGCGAAAACCTAGTAAGTGCCCTCACACCCCTAATTCCTTTAACTTTGTCCCAAACCTTATGGATGAGCCTAACAGTGCAAAATTTAGTCCCCTTCTCTCGGAAATGTCCACCCTCCAAACCCTCAACTAGTACCCTTGACCCAATCAGTTTCCTCAGACTGCAGGGTGTCCGCTCCCAACCCGATTCCACACCCCATCCCCTAAAATGCTGACATTGTGAAGCCAAAAAATATAACCATGGGTTGGGCAGTGCCACTCCCCCCTCCGTCTTTGGTCTTTGTAGGATTTCCTGTTTAAATCTAGGACTTTTCCCTCCCCAAATCAGCTCGCCAAATAGAGATCTAATCCTCCGAAATCTATTCTGCGATATCCATATAGGGGAGTTGTGCAGCACGTAGAGAAGTTGCGGCATCACAATCATCTTTATTAGATTTATTCTACCAATGACCGATAAGTGTAACTTTTTCCACGCCTGAACCTTAATACGTATCTTCCGCAATAGTGGCGCCAAATTTAGTTCCTCAAAACTCGTCAGAGGCAACGCAATCTGAATCCCCAAATATTTAAATTTATCCACCAACCTCAACTTTGCATGAGATTCCCTCATAGCACTATTCTCATAATCCCCATCTACTAACATCATATTGGACTTTTCCCAATTGATTCTCAGGCCAGAGTAGCTCCCAAATTCTTCAATAATGGCCTCCGCCCCTGTCAGGGACTCCCCCGAATCCTCCAAGAAGAGCAAAATATCATCTGCGTATAACGCTACCTTCTCTTCCGAATCCCCGTACATAAATCCCCTCACCTCCCGGGAGCCTCTAATTTTGGCAGCAAGGGGTTCCACCGCCAGGGCAAAAAGCAGTGGGGACAAAGGACAGCCCTGTCTAGTCCCCCTAGACAAAGAGAAAGTCTCAGAGAGGACGCCATTCACCCTTACCTTTGCCACCGGGGAAGAATACAGCAGCCGCACCCATGAGATGAACCTAGGTCCAAACCCCAAACGTTCCAACACTGTCCACAGATAACTCCACTCCACACAGTCAAAGGCTTTGTGGGCGTCCAAAGATGCCACAACCCGTTTGCCAGCATTATCTGAAGGGATTTGTAAATTTAAGAACAACCTTCTCAGGTTGATTGCCGTTGACTTGTTAGGCATGAAGCCTGACTGGTCAGGGTGCACCAATTTGTCTATCACCCTACTCAACCTATTTGCCAAGGCTTTTGCCAAAATCTTAATATCGGCAGTCAATAGTGAAATTGGTCTATAGGATTCTGGCATCAGTGGATCTTTATCAGCCTTAGGGATAACCACCACTATAGCCTCTCTCATCGACAAAGGCAACTCCCCTCTTTCCAGCGAGCTATTGTACACCCCCACCAGCCTGGCCAACAGAGTTTCTTTCAAGGTCTTATAAACCTCAGCTGGAATGCCGTCCGCTCCCGGGGCCTTACCCCCCGCAACACCTGCCAAAGCCACCCCCAATTCCTCCTCCCCAATCGGTTCCTCCAATAATTCACACTCCTCTCTACTCAACCGGGGCATATCAATTTCTTCCAAGTACCTCTCCATATCCTCGGATCCCTTCTCCACACTGGACGTATATAATTTTCCATAAAATTTCCTGAACACTTCCAGGATCTGCTCCCCCTGAGTAACCAACGTTCCCTCCTCCGTCTTAATAGAGTAAACATGTGAAGAGTCTCTTTGCGCGGATGCCACTACCGAGAGCAAGTGCCCCACTTTCTCCCCCTCCGAGTAGAAAGTTTCTCTCTGGAAAGCCCTCAACCTCTCCGCCTTTTTCAAAAATAACTGATCGACCTCCCGCTGAGCTGCCCTCATACGACTCTGAGATTCCCCGGTACGATGTTCCCCCAATGCCGCCTCTGCTGCTTTCAACTCCTCTAGAACGCCCTGATCCCGCTCTTTGGTCCTTGTCTTATGTCTTGAGATATCCCTAAACAAAATTCCCCTTAAATAAGCTTTCATGGTGTCCCACACTACATGGCATTCCGCGCTCCCTTCATTAATTTTGAAAAATTCCTCTATCTCTACTCCCACCTTTGCCATGTCCAAAATTTGTAGCCAGACTGGGTGAATTTTCCAACCCGCCCTCCTCAAACCAACCTGACCTGACAACTTTAGAGAGACCCGAACTGGGCTATGGTCTGATAAAATCCTGGGATTATATTCCACCCCGTTTAACAGTTCGTTCATCCTATCGTTACCCAAGGCAACATCAATTCTTGACATCGAGCCGTATGTAGTCGAGTAACAGGAATAGGAATATGTATTGGCATTGCGGACCCTCCATAAATCAATCCAACCAATTTCTCTGAGATAGTTACCAAAGGGAGTGTCATTACCGTCCCTGCGCTGTGATGCGTGGTTACTCTTGTCCCAGTGGTCATTTGCTATATTATTTACATCACCCACCACCAGAAGGGGGATCCCATCTCAACCTCTTATAGCCTCCAATATGTCCTGGATCTTCCTTCCAGAGTATGGCGGAGGTATATACAATGATACTATGCACATTAAACAGTCAAAGATTTTACACACTAGCAAAACGTATTGACCATCCGTATCAATTTTAACCTCAACTTCCTCAAATGGGGTATTAGTGTGAATTAAGACTGACACTCCCCTCGCGTAACTAGAGAACGTCGAATGATACGCCTTGCGCACCCACCGTTTCTGTAATATATCAACTTTTTCCTCCACTAGGTGGGTTTCTTGCAGGCAGATCACCGAGGGCCTCTGTTTCAGAAGATACTGAAATATTGCCGCGCGCTTAGTGGCGTCCGCTAACCCCCTAACATTCCAGCTTATAATATTAACGTCCCCTCCCATTTTCTAGAGAAAAAACAATGAGTTAGAGCAGTCTCCTTCAGGTCTCCCCCGACACCCCCCCACCCCCTCCCATCCCCCTTTCCCAACTTCCCCATCTAAAACTCAATAGAATTCAACTAGTACAAACTTTCTTTCTCTGTATGAGAACTGAGAGCTCTTGATACAACCTAGAACTGAGCCCCTTGCAGTCCATCTCTCCCCCTCCCACCGCTATCAACATGAAATATTCTTTGCGCCGCCGAGCACACTATTTCAAACTTTTGGGTGCATTCTGTAAGACAAGTTCAAAAATCACCATCAGGGGGTATAAACAAATGAGTGACGAAGTCTCAGCGTCAGTCTCATCGGCTCCGATCCACGCCAATTTTCTTAGTATTGGTATCTAGCCAGTGCATAGCCTCCTCCGGGTTCTGGAAAAAATGAACACGGTCCAGCGCCACCACCCTGAGCTTAGCCGGGTATAACATCGAATATTTTAGGTCCAGGTCTCGGAGCCGCCTCTTGACCTCGCCGAACCTCATTCTCAGTTTCTGCACCGATGCCGAGTAATCCGGATAAATGGAGATCCGATTTCCGTCTATGCTTAGTCCGTCACTGATCCTGGCCTTCCTTAGTAGGGTTTCCCGGTCCCGATAGTCCAAAATTTTTGCCAGCAGAGCTCGAGGGGGGGATCCAGGCGGCAGGGACCGGGTGGGGACTCTATGGGCCCTTTCCACGGAAAAGTGGTTGGTAAGGTCTGCTCCTCCCACCGAGTTTTTGAGCCATGCCTCAATGTATTCCGTAGGATTATTCCCCTCCACCTTCTCCGGCACCCCGATTATTCTTAGATTGTTCCTACGGGAACGATTTTCCAGGTCATCTGTTTTAAATTCCAGTTCTGCAATGCGCTGAATGTATCTCTTTTCTCTTTTCAACAGTTCATTTGTCTGATCTTCCACACTGCCCACGCGCTCCTCCACCACCTCCACTCTTTTCTCCACTTTACGCATAGCAGAGTTAAGGGACTTCATTTCAACTGTTAAATCGTCTACCCTTAGGTTCAGCGCAGCCAGGGCAGATTTGCAGTGTATAACGACTGAGAAAATGTCCTGCAGTGTAGGTTCCCCCACGTTTGATTGCTGCGCACCCTCAGAGTCCTTAGCCTGCATTGGACTGGCGGTGGGTGACATGTTAGTTGTCTCTTGCATCTCCTGCCTCTTCCCTGGAGAAAGCCGCTCCTCCACCACACTGAGGGTGTCATCCCCTCCTCTCTCCTGTCTCTGCGGGACTTCCTCCTCATCTGGCCCCTCAGGGCCCAGCAGCAGGGCACCCCCCTCCTCTGTCCGAGCAAACCGCTCCAGCCGGGCGATTACCTCAAGCCTCCGGCGGTATGCGGTGCTGGCTCTGGCCGCCTCCTCCTCTGCCACGGCGCCATCTTGGATTTTCGCGCCAGCCGCAGGCGCTGACTGTCTTTTGCGTGGCATTACCGCTCTTCTCCTTTCGCTGCCTCCGGCACTCTCCTCCGTGCCCAGGGGTCCTGCGGAGCAACTTCGCCCGGTTTTCGGCGCTCGGCGGCGCCTTCAAGGGTGAGGATTTAGGAGCGGTGCGGGGAGAGAGATCCGTCGCACGTCCGCTCACATCGCTCGCTAGGTCACGCCCCATCGTTTTAGCTTTAGTAGCGGAGTTGACTATTAGTGTGATACGCTTCTGTGTCTCCGGCTAAATATATGGACACTGACATAATGGAAAATATAAAATAATTTACCCTGAAAGGTCCCACAAGTTACAGTGGAGAAAAAAAGTATTTAGTCAGCCACCAATTGTACAAGTTCTCCCACTTATAAAGATGAGAGAGGCCTGTAATTGACATCATAGGTAGACCACAACTATGATAGTCAAAATGAGAAAACAAATCCAGAAAATCACCTTGTTTGATTTGGCAAGATTTATTTTGCAAATTATGGTGGAAAATAAGTATTTGGTCACCTAAAAACAAGATTCCTGGCTCTCACAGACCCGTAACTTCTTCTTTAAGAGGCTCCTCTGTCCTCCACTCATTACCTGTAGTAATGTCACCTGTTTGAATTTGCTATCAGTATAAAAGACACCTGTCCACAACCTCAAACAGTCACACTCCAAACTCCACTATGGTGAAGACCAAAGAGCAGTCAAAGGACACCAGAATTCAAAACTAGCCCTGCACCAGGATGGGAAGACTGAATCTGCAATAGGCAAGCAGCTTGGTATGATGAAATCAACTGTGAGAGCAATAATAAGAAAATGGAAGACATTCAAGACCACTGATAATCTCCCTCGATCTGGGGCTCCATGCAAGATCTCATCCCGTGGGGTTAAAATGATCACAAGAACGGTGAGCAAAAATCCCAGAACCACAAGAAGGGAACTAGTGAATGACCTGCATAGAGCTAGGACCACCGTAACAAAGGCTACAATCAGTAACACACTATGCTGCCAGAGACTCAGATCCTGCAGTCCCAGATCTGTCCCCCTGCTTAAGCCAGTACATGGCTGGTCTGAAGTTTGCTAGAGAGCATTTAGATTATCCAGAAGAGTATTGGGAGAATGTCACATGGTCTGATGAAACCAAAGTAGAACTGTTTTGTAGAAAAAAACTTGTCATGTTTGGAGGAGACAGAATGCTAAGTTGCATCCAAAGAACACCATACCTACTGTGAAACATGGGGGTGGCAGCATTAAGCTTTGGGGCCGTTTCTCTGCAGAGAGACTAGGACAACTGATCTGTGTACATGAAAGGATGAATGGGGCCATATATCGTGAGATTTTGAGTGCAAACTTCCTTCCATCAGCAAGGGCATTGAAGGTGAAACGTGGATGGGTCTTTCAGCATGATAATGATCTCAAGCATACCGCCAGGGCAAGGAAGGAGTGGCTTCGTAAGAAGCATATAAAGGTTCTGGAGTGGCCCAGCCAGTCTTCGGATCTCAACCCCATAGAAGACCTTTGGAGGGAGTTGAAAGTCTGTGTTGCCCAGTGAGAGGCCCAAAACATCACTGCTCTAGAGGAGATCTGCATGGAGGAATGGGCCAACATACCACCAACAGTGTGTGCCAACCTTGTGAAGATTTACAGAAAACTTTTTACCTCTGTCATTGCCAACAAAGGATATATAACAAAATATTGAGATGAACACCTGTAAGGGTGTTGCCTGTATTGCCTTGTTCCATACAACAATCACATAATAACTAAATATATATATATCTGTATCTATAGAATATATATACTGCTCTTAAAAGTAAAGGGAACACTTAAACAGCAGAATATAACTCAAGTAAATCAAACTTCTGTGAAATCAAACTGTCCACTTAGGAAGCAACACTGATTGACAATCAATTTTACATGCTGTTGTGCAAATGTAATAGACAACAGATGGAAATTATTGGCAATTATCAAGACACTCAATAAAGGAGTTGTTCTGCAGGTGAGGACCACAGACCACATCTCAGTACCAATGCTTTCTGGCTGATGTTTTGGTCACTTTTGAATGTTGGTTGTGCTCTCACACGCATAGCATGAGACGGCCTCTACAACCCACACAAGTGGCTCAGGTAGTGCAGCTCATCCAGGATGGCACATCAATGCGAGCTGTGGTGAGAAGGTTTACTGTGTCTGTCAGCATAGTGGCCAGAGGCTGGAGGTGCTAGCAGGAGACAGGCCAGTACACCAGGAGATGTGGAGGGGGGCATAGAAGGGCAACATCCCAGCAGCAGGACCGCTACCTCAGCCTTTGTGCAAGGAGGAACAGAAGGAATTTTGCCAGAGCCATGCAAATGACCTCCAGCAGGCCACAAATGTGCATGTGTCTGCACAAATGTTTAGAAACCGATTTCATGAGGATGGTCAGAGTGCCCGCTATCCACAGATGGGGGTTGTGCTCACAGCCCATCACTGTGCAGGAGGCTTGGCATTTGCCACAGAACACCAGGATTGGCAAATTATCCACTGGCACCCTGTGCTCTTCACAGATGAAAGCAGGTTCACACTGAGCACATGTGACAGACGTGACAGAGTCTGGAGATGCAGTGGAGAGCGATCTGCCTGCAACATCCTTCAGCATGACAGGTTTGGCAGTAGGTCAGTAATGGTGTGGGGTGGCATTTCTTTGGAGGGCCGCACAGCCCTCCATGTGCTCACCAGAGGTAGCCTGACTGCCATTAGGTACCGAGATGAGATCCTCAGACCCCTTGTGAGACCATATGCTGGTGCGGTTGGCCCTGGGTTCCTCCTAATGCGAGACAATGCCAGACCTCATGTGGCTGGAGTGTGTCAGCAGTCCCTGCAAAATTGAGAAGGAATTGAAGCTATGGACTGGCCCCAGACCTGATTCCGATTGAAAACATCTGGGACATCATGTCTCGCACCATCCACCAAGGTCACGTTGCACCACAGACTGTCCAGGAGTTGGCGGATGCTTTAGTCCAGGTCTGGGAGGAGATCCCTCAGGAAACCATCTGCCGCCTCATCAGGAGCATGCCCAGGCTTTGTAGTGAGATCGCACAGGCACGTGGAGGCCACACACACACTACTGAGCATCATTTCCTTGTCTTGAGGCATTTTCATTGAAGTTGGATAAGCCTGTAACTTCATTTTCAACTTTTGATGTTGAGCATCATTCCAACTCCAGACCTCCGTGTGATATAAGTTGTGACTTATGTTGATAATTTTTAGGTTTTATTGTTCTCAACACATTCCACTTTGTAATGAATAAAGATTTACAACTGGAACATTTCATTCCGTGATATCTAGGATGTGGGATTTTAGTGCTCCCTTTATTTTTTGGAGCAGAGCGTATGCATATGTATATACATACATACATACAGGGCCGGCTCCAGGTTTTTGAGGGCCCCGGGCGAAAGAGTCTCAGTGGGCCCCCCCTTTAACACATACCCCGATTCATGATTGCATATAAACACAGCCATGTAGTATATAACACTGCCCACGTAGTATATAGCAGCCCATGTAGTATATAGCAGCCCACGTAGCATATAGCAGCCCATGTAGTATATAGCAGCGCAGCCCACGTAGTGTATAGCAGCCCACATAGTATATAGCAGCCCACGTAGTATATAGCAGCGCAGCCCACGTAGTATATAGCAGCGCAGCCCACGTAGTATATAGCAGCGCAGCCGAGCCCACGTAGTATATAGCAGCGCAGCCTAGGTAGTATATAGCAGCGCAGCCCACGTAGCATAGCAGCGCCACTCACTCAGGCACTGGTAGGACTAGGAGCTCCTCCTGAATCTGCCTCATAACTTCAGCAGCACGGCAGCCAGCCAGGGGCGGAGAGCAGAGCAGAGAACGTGCTCTCTCCGCCCACAAACAATGTCACACTGGCTGCCTTCTCTTAACCCCTATGTGTGCCTGCCTGGCTGCACTGACTGAGTGAGAAGATGCTTGTGTCAGAGCTGGCACATAGGGGTTAAGAGAACGCAGCCAGCAGTGACTTTGTGGGCGGAGAGAGCATGTTAACTCCTGCTTTGCTCTCCCAGCTGTATCTATGACAGCGTGAGTGGGCCCCCCTTTCTCCCCAGGGCCCCGGCATTTGCCCGGTGTGCCGGGTGCTGACGCCGGCCCTGCATACATACATACATACATACATACATACATACATACATACAGTGGGTATGGAAAGTATTAACACCCCTTTACATTTTTCACTCTTTGTTTCATTGCAGCCATTTGGTAAATTCAAAAAAATTCATTTTTTTCTCATTAATGTACACTCTGCACCCCATCTTGACTGAAAAAAGCAAATGTAGAAATTTTTGCACATTTATTATAAAAGAAGAACTGAAATATCACATGGTCATAAGTATTCAGACCCTTTGCTCAGTATTGAGTAGATGCCCCCTTTTGAGTAAAAGCCATGAGTCTTCTTGGGAAGACAAGTTTTTCACACCTGGATTTAGGGATCCTCTGCCATTCTTCATTGAAGATCCTCTCCAGTTGCCTCAGGTTGGATGGTGAACGTTGGTGGACAGTCATTATCAGGTAAATGACAGCGCTCCAGCCAGGTGTAGTCCAAACAGGTAAATTTATTCAAGCCATAAAACAGCAAACAGCAACGTTTCGACCCTGAGGGTCTTTATCAAACGTTGCTGTTTGCTGTTTTATGGCTTGAATAAATTTACCTGTATGGACTACACCTGGATGGAGCGCTGTCATTTTCCTGTCTTAAATCTCTGATGGTCCTAGTAGGTTCCCTGGACCTAGACGGGTGCTCCGGCTTGTGAAGTGCTGTTAGCCATCTTGTTTTCTTTAGTCATTATCAGGTATCTCCAGAGATGTTCAATTGGGTTTAGGTCAGGGTTCTGGCTGGGCCCGTCAAGAATGGTCACAGAGTTGTTCTGAAGGCACTCCTTTGTTATTTTAGCTGTGTGCTTAGGGTCATTGTCTTGTTGGAAGATGAACCTTCGGCCAACTCTTTGGAAAAGGTTTTCATCCAGGATACATCTGTACTTGGCTGCATTCATGTTGCCTTCAATGGCAACCAGTCATCCTGTCCCTGCAGATGAAAAACACCCCCATAGCATGATGTTGCCACCATGTATCACTGTTGGGATTGTATTGGGCAGGTGATGAGCAGTGCCTGGTTTTCTCCACACATACAGCTTAGCATTATCACCAAAAAGGTCTATCGTCATCTCCTCAGACCAGATAATCTTATTTCTCATAGTCTGGGAGTCCTTCGTGTGTTTTTTAGCAAACTCTATGTGGGCTTTCATATGTCTTGCACTGAGGAGAGGCTTCCATCGGGCCACTCTGCCATAAAGGCCCTACTGGTGGAGGGCTGCAGTTATAGTTGACTTTGTGTAAGTTTCTCCCATCTCCCTACTGCATCTCTGGAGCTCAGCCACAGTGATCTTGGGGTTCTTCTTCACCTCTCTCACCAAGGCTCTTCTCCCACGATTGCTCAGTTTGGCTGGACGGCCAGGTCTAGGAAGACTTCTGGTGGTCCCAAGCCTCTTCCATTTAAGTATTATGGGATCCACTGTGATCTTAGAAACCTTGAGTATTGCATAAATTCTGTTGTAACCTTGGCCAGATCTGTGCCTTGTCACAATTCTGTCTCTGAGCTCCTTGGCCAATTCCTTTGACCTCATGACATGATTCTCAATTGGTCTGACATGCGCTGTGAGGTCTTTCCAAATCAAGTCCTATCAGTTTAATTAACCACAGCTGGCTTCCAATAAAGGAGTAGAATCATCCCAAGGAGGATCACAAGGAAATGGACAGCATGTGACTTAAATATGAGTGTCTGAACAAAGGGTCTGAATACTTATGACCATGTGATATTTCAGTTTTTCTTTTTTATTAAATTTGCAAAAATGTCTAAATTTCTGTTTTTTCAGTCAAGATGGGGTGCAGAGTGTACATTAATGAGAAAAAATGAACTTTTTTTTTAATTTACCAAATGGCTGCAATGAAACAGAGTGAAAAATTTAAAGGGATCTGAATACTTTCCATACCCACTGTGTATATATCTGTCACATATGTATGTGTCATATATGTTTGTGTCATATAAAATGTGAACTATGTACTGTGGCATGGAGTAGTATATAAATATTGTAATGATATGATATGCATAGTTCGTGGCAGTGGTATAGGACAGGGTGATAGTACACAGTATAAGTATAGGACATAAGGCAAGAATAGATTTAGTACATACTGTTGTAGGATAGCGACTGAAGTAGGCTTAACGTCCAGGTATAGGATGCAGTTAGTGTTTGGGAATAGCCCACACTGGGAGGTTGTTAGTATGGTTAGAAAAGGGACTCACTTCCTGATGGGTGTCAGATAGGCAAGTGTAGTTATAAGGTCAAGTTCAAGTGCAGTGGGCTGCTAGGGTCAGCATGTACCTATTCTTCAAGGCAGTAGGATGCGATACCCAAATTTCGTATGGACATTACGACAACATCAGGAGCTCAAGGCCCTGGATGGGGGTTAAAGGGCACATTGTGTCCTCTGGTGCACTGTGTATAGGGAAGGTAGCGGATCCCAGGTGCACTGCGGAACTGTACAGGAAATCCCTAGGGCTGACAGAGCCTGTGAGCAAAGGGATAATCCAGGAGGAACGAATGTTAGCGCTGAAGGTGTGTGGTGCTAAGTAAGTAAGGAACAAGAACTGATGTGCCCTATCCCACATGTTACTATCCAATGAACTTGAACTGTTCAATAAACTTCTGTTGGTTGAAATTAACTTGATGTCCCCTGAGTTGTGTGTGGCAGCTCCTCAAGATGAAGGCCTGGAGACAGCAGAGGCCTATGGCCTACAAGTGAGTGTGATGCACTCCACACCTAACAGCAGATTGGAACTGGGACACGGTTTACCTGTATAGTGCAAAAGCATAATGGCAGGGCAGTTCTGTCATGACTACTGCTTTCCACCACTTTACATTCCTTCCAACATGTTTCAACCAATCATCGATGTCATCAGGGAATAGGACATTTGTTTATTTCCTTTTATGTCATTCACACGGAGTCCAATCTTTCACATTTTGAACTCGGTTTGACTCATTGAAATCTATGGTATTGCTAGGTACAAGTCTGAATCCCATTTTTCAGGGATTCATATGGAAGTTAATGATTGACGTATCAACAGGAAGAGAAACACGATGTGAACTTGGCCGCAAAGTTCAATTACTGACAAAATCTAACATTGCAGTGCAAGAAATTGGTAAAGAAGTCGATGAACAGCGTAGTGAAGGCCCTGCTGGCAAGAGCTTAAACCCTTCGTGACAGAGCAAATTTTGTACTTAATGACCGGGCCAATTTTTACAATTCTGACCATTGTCCCTTTATGAAGTTATAGCTCTGGAATTTTTCAACGTATCCCACTGATTCTGAGAATTTTTTTGTGACATATTGTACTTCACGTTTCTTCGATATGACTTGCATTTATTTATGAAAAACACAGAAATTTGGCAAAAAATTTGAAAATCTAGCAATTTTCAAACTTTTAATTTTTGTGCCCTTAAATCAGAGAGTCATATCACACAAAATTGTTAATAAATAAAAATTCCCACATGTCTACTTTATATCAGAACAATTTTGGAAACATATTTTTTTTTGTTAGAACGTTATAAGGGTTAAAAGTTGACCAGAGATTTCTCATTTTTCCCCCAAAATTTCCAAAACCATTTTTTTTTAGGGACCACCTCACATTTGAAGTGAGTTTGGGGGTCAATATGACAGAAAATACCCAAAAGTGACACCATTCTAAAAACCCTTCAGGTGCTTCACAAGAACTAAAAATGTGAAGGAAAACAATGAACATTTTCACAAAAAATTTACTTTAGACCCAAACTTTTTTATTTTTCACAAGGGTAACAAGAGAAAATAGACCACAAAATATGTTGTGCAATATCTCCTGAATACACCGATACCCCGTATGTGAGGGAAAGCCACTCTTTGGCACTTGGCAGGGCTGAGAAGGGAGGGAGCACTGTTTGACTTTTTGAACCAAATATTTGCTGGAATCAATGACAGGTGCCATGTCTAATTTGGAGACCCCCTGATGTGCCTAAACAATGGAAACTCTCCAATTCTAACTCTAACCCTATCACAGCCCTACCCTTGACCCTAATCCCAACCACATCCCTAACCCCAAGTTTAACACCACCCTAACCTCAACACCCCAATGGTAACCCCAACACCACAATCGTAACCGCCACACCACAACCGTAAGTCCCACTCCACAACCCACGGTAGCCGAGACCCCGGAGATTTTCCGATGCTGGGTGGGCTCTATAATCTTATTTCTCAGCGCCGTTAAAAAATGGCGCTGAGGAATAAGTACCCTTAACTGCCGCCATTAAAAGGCGTATCGGCGGTCCTTAAGGGGTTAAAATCTAGTCAGCGAAGCAGTATCTGTGTATGCAAACAGATACCACGTGCAGCACGGTGGCTCAGTGGTTAGCACTATAGTCTTGCAGCCCTGGGTTCAAATTCCACCAAGGACATCATTTGTATGTTTTATCTGTGCACTCCGGTTTCCTCTCACACTCCAAAGACATACTGATATGGAATTTAAATTGTGAACCCCAATGGGGACAGTGATGATGATATCTGTAACACACTGTAAATTAAGGCCACTATATAAACGAGTAAAATAAAAATAAATAAGCATGGCATATTGCTGAATAGAAGGATGAGGCTCTGAAAAATTGTGTAGAAGTTAACGTGGAGCTAAAAGAGGAGTCTGAATACAGTATGTGATTGTCTTGTCTTATGAAAAGGACCATGGGTCACCTCTAAAACTGTAGTTGTTGTCAGATAGCGCATTCCAGAGAACTGGTAAAGCCTGAGAAATGTCCTTGGCATTAGAGTGGGAGGTTACATAGACAGCTTTGTGGGCAACACTAGAAAACAAAAGTAGACAAAGGCGGTCTTTCTCTTTGGTAAAGTAAAATTCTTTTTTGACTTGACTGAGAATCTCTTTAAGCGAGGTTGTTTTTATTTAAAAAAAAAAAAAAGCAAAAATAACCTGTAGCTTCACATACAGCTATCATGCATGATGCTGTTATAAGCAGCACTTGATTCCCCAATCATTTAGGTTGTCCTAGATTTGCTGATCATCCCCGGACCTCTTCACATCATATGAGAATAATATTTCTAATGTGAATAACACCTAAATATTCACACAGGTTGGATGCAGCAATTTTCCATATGGATATGCACGTATTTTCCAGATGTAATATCCACTGTGTTGTACAGTATCGGCGCTGTGTAAAGGCCCCGTCACACTTAGCGACGCTAAAGCGATCCCGACAACGATACGACCTGTTAGGGATCGTTGCTGCGTCTCTATGTGGTCGCTGGTGAGATGTCAAACAGTGAGATCTTCCCAACGACGCAGCAGCGATGCGGCGACCTGTAGCGACCTGTACAACGATGTCGTTGGTCGTTGTGACACTGTCACATGGCAGCTATTATGACGATTCAGACCTCGATGCGGGACGTCCTGTGTGACGTTGTAGTCACACAGGCGTGCATTTGCGTTGCCTTTTCCGCGCCCATTCAGTTCCGATTGGTGGTCGCTACTGCGTTCTGATTGGTGGCGGCCTTGCCTTATGAGGCGACACAATAGCCCTTCGGTGAGAACGCATTTGAGACCCCAAACGATACCTACCGTGCACAAAAGGTGTCAGAAGAACCGTTGAAGAATAGATAAATCGAAGAGGTGTCGCAGGCCGGAGAACTCTACAACGATCTGCAAACCACCACGCGGTCAGGAACAAAGGATGGAAGCGCTACTATGTTGCCTTCTGTTGAAGGCATGACCGCCAATCAGAATGCAGTAGCGACCACCAATCGGAGCGGAGGGGTGCGGAAAAGGCAACGCAAATGCACGCCTATGTGTCGGTGTCTGAGTCGTCAACGAGGTCGTTGGTAAGGTGTCAAACACAGCGATGTGTGCTACCCAGCGGGACCTCAACGATCAAAAAAAGGTCCAGGCCATTCCGACACGACCAGCGATCTCACAGCAGGGGCCTGGTCGCTGCTACGTGTCAAACATAGCGAGATCGCTACTGAGGTCGCTGTTGCGTCACAAAACTTGTGACTCAGCAGCGATCTCGCTAGCGACCTCGCTTAGTGTGAAGGTACCTTTAGAGATTTTGCATCTTATCCACTCTAAAAATTAAGATTTTACTCTCCAGACTGTAGATTTTATATCCGTTGTCTTCCACATCCTGTCAATTATTTTGCAATTCTTCACCACTCATTTGGTATATCTGCAGCCGTTGGTGCCGATTTTGCGTATATATATCTATAGTGTAAATGTCACATGGCAACTAACGGAAGAGTCAGATGGCAAAATAACTCGGACGAGGATAACAACACAGTGCTCAGACTGGCCGATGGCTCTCCCGACCTGAGCGTAACATCATATATTACTATGCAGCTGTCACATTCGGGTCAGGAGAGCCGAAGGCCAGTCCGAACACTGCGTTGCGATCCTCGCCTGAATTATATGGCCATCTGACTCTTCCCTATCCCTTACATGCTTCGCAAGTATGAAAAACAATGCCTAGATTTTATTCTGAGATACCTATGTTGCTTATGTAAATGTAACTGAAGCATGACCACGATTGTAATGAATAGATATGACATGCCCGAATAGCTTTATGTTCTCTGATATGTTCAGCCAAAGTTAAGAGCATTCGCAAATGATTTATGTATTATGTTTAGTATGACTTCTCATGGTAAGCACAGTTTGTATTTCCTCGGAAGCAGGTGGTCATGCGTCACGTTCCAAACAAAATGCAAATAGCCTCTTCAGAGAGAAGGACAGGAAGCCTATTGACACACATTGGATGAGGGAATCCTAAAAGTCAGTATCAATTCTTTTAATGGACCTTGCCACATGACTCAGGGTAAGAAGTCAAAGCCGACAGTACATTTTCAGACACGTGTTTTTGTGTGTTTGCCCCTCATCAGTGCAAAGCACAACTGATTTGGCTGAATGAAAGACCGTCGTTTCTCTTACACGACAGAATCAGATCTATTATGATAAGGACACTTGGCTCAAACTCTGTCAGTTGTGCCGCTTCTAATCGCATCACGTAGAAGATGGAGAACTTAATTTCACCATCTTCTTCATTGTCTCTGTGCACATACATCAGACTGCACTCTGGAGACATCCAAGCGCAGTCCGATGTTTCACACCCAGGCAGACTTGTATGGGTGCATGTGAACCGATTATTGGATAGACTTGCAGCATGCTGCAATTGTTTTCTCATGTCAAATTTGGCATGAGAAAATGATTTCAGATTTGCACTGCCCCATAGTGTAACACTGGACCGAGTTCTATGCGATAAAACATCACTCGGTAGTGTTATACGGTCGTGTGAGTGTAACGGTACCTAACCAACTCCGCTGGGCAGGACTCAAACATGGTACAGTAGAGGAGGCAGAACCAAACACTAACTTCACTAGAGTCACTGTCTGGGAAAGCCAGCCTTGATGAAGGAACAGGAGCTGTAGCTCTCGGGACAGGCGTGGGATATTCAGACTCGTATGGTCGTAACATATTCCTGTGTAAAGTTCTCAGATCACATTCCTCATTTTCAGGTTGTACTTCATACACCGGACCGTTGGGGTACACTCTCTTGATCACTTTGTCTGGTTGCACCTCCCAATGTTCACTCAGCTTGCCTTTGGGATGCTTTTACTGCACCTGCACCCGGTCTCGAGGCTGGTTTGGAACTTCCTGAATTGGAGGTCTTCTCTTGTAATCACTGGCTTGCTAGCTGGCAGATGGTCTGAAGTCGTTGACAATGGTCTTTCATCAATGAAGTGGTAGATGGTTCAAATAGATCCTCTGGCTGTTTCAGATTTAGTTTGATAATTTCTCAGACAGCTCTACCAAACAGTAACATGTATAGGGTATAACCTGTGGTGGTGTGGACCTGATTGTTAGACGTCCAGACCAATTCAGGCACGTAGTCAGGCCAATGTGCTTTCTTGTCTTCCTCTAATGTTCTCAACATTTGAAGCAGAGTCCGGCTAAAGTGCTCACAGGCCCTATTCCCTTGGCGATGATATGGGGTTGTCGTGGACCTTTCGATGCTGGTCCCCATCCTCTTTTCCATTTGAGTACATTTTTCTTGCATAATATTCAGGAAACTCTGCAGATGTTGTACTACTCTGATCAGAGCCTCTTCATTGCTTCCGCCCCCAACGGTGCCTGCACCACTCCAGAACCACAGCAATCTTCCTTGCTTTGGGTCACCACCTCTGCTAATATTTGACAGAAACTTAAGGCAGGATCCACTCTAACTCGCTCATGCAGGATCTACCTCAGGGAAGTACTATAGAGTCCCAGGACAAATTGTTCTCGTAGTCTCCGATCCACAGATACTATGCCGACCACTCCATCTGCCTCTTTCTTTTGTACTTCTGCTAATACTTCCTGTAACACCATGTCATATTGGGAGACCCCTTCCTGATGCAGTTGGTAGAATAACTTTGCCGGAGGTCTACAGCGCAATCTGTTTCACCGTATATCTCCTCCAGAAAGGTCACCATCTTTTTTAAGGTGTTACGTGTGGGTTCCGGTTGTAGGAAGACATTTCTGCGGGCCTCACCCTCCAGGGTGGCCAAAAAGATCTCCACTTGTAGCTCTCAACTGACATAAGTCTTGGCAGTGCTCTGCAATCTGGTCACTCAGTTGGACAGTGGCACCGCAGGGCTTGACTCAAATACTGGGCAGGACCCAGGAAGACAATGAGGAAGTTCTATTTAGTACGCTGGGAATTGTGGTCCTGGAAGGAAACTTATGGGTTAATTCCACAATGTTGTTGTCTTGTTAACTCCCTGCTCTGAGCATTGGGTGGGCGAGGCTACACACAATTTAAACCCCTAGTTCTCTACTTGCAGTTGCCATTTAAAGGAATTACTTACCCTGGTTCAGTTTTGTTGACTTATCTGAATTAGTCTGCTATTCCCATCCTTGACCTAGGCTTGTGTTTAGACTATACTACCGTTTACGATCCTGACCTCTTGGTAGTAACCTAGAATTTTGACTATCCTCTGCAAGCCCACTCCACCAGTCAGCAGCCGTGGACTCAACCAAGTGGTCCCTCCTTAAGTCCAGATGCCTGTATAGTGGATAAAGGATTAAGACTAGGTTTCCCCTGTGACCTGGTGAATGGAATGGCTTGGGCAAAGTCTGTCCATGGAAGCCCTTTTCAAAGCTACCAGACTTCCATTGACAGTGCTCCCTTGCACTACCACTCCAGAAACAGCAAACACCACAACTTAGAAAAAATATGTATCAAATTTTGTTCCCCACTTCTTGAGAACTACCTAAAAGTTGATGACCACCATGCCAGGACTGTAAATGTCATGCTACCAGTTGCAACTTATGATAGTGAATGTGGTCACATAGAAATCCAGCAAGGTTGAATTTCTGCCAATTGTTGGGCCATATACTAAGCAATGTATGGTTCACATTCTCTGTCACTAGTTACGATTTAGTAATGTGACACACAACTACAAGTCGCTGTGTAGGCCTAAGTGTCGCACTTCTTTTGAATAATAGCTGACCGATATCCCAGGAGCAAAGAGATCTGTGGCTGTCACCCATGCACTCCAGCATCTTTGCTTAAAACATACAACTCTGCCCTACACCTCTCCAAACAAACCTATTTTAACACCCTCATCACCTCACTGTCCAATAACCCTAAACGTCTCTTTGACACTTTTCATTCCCTACTCAACCCAAGAGTGCAGGCCCCAACCACGGATCTCTGCGCTGACGATCTGGCCAATTACTTCAAAGAAAAAATTTACCACATCCGACAGGAAATTATCTCCCAATCCCTTCATACCATGCACTGTCCTCCCTCCCCCACTGCATCTAGCTCACTCTCTGACTTTGAGCCAGTTACAGAAGAAGAAGTAATCAGACTCCTTGCATCTTCTCGCCCGACCACTTGCACCAGTGACCCCATTCCGTCACATCTCCTCCAGTCCCTTTCCCCTGCTGTCACCTCTCTCCTAACAAAAATATTCAACCTCTCTCTCTCTTCCGGTATTTTTCCATCCTCATTTAAGCATGCCATCATACATCCATTACTTAAAAAACTATCCCTCGATCAAAACTGTGCCGCTAATTATAGACCGGTCTCTAATCTTCCTTTCATCTCTAAACTCAAACGCCTGGTCCACTCCCGTCTCATCCGCTATCTCTCAGATAACGCTCTTCTCGACCCTCTTCAATCTTGTTTCCACTCTTTACACTCTACTGAAACTGCCCTCACTAAAGTCTCTAATGATCTACTAACAGCTAAATCTACTACTCCATGCTAATTCTCTTGGAACTCTCCGCAGCATTCGATACTGTGGATCATCAGCTCCTCCTCACTATGCTCCACTCCATCGGCCTCAAGGACACCGTTCTCTCCTGGTTCTCCTCCTATCTCTCTGACCGCTCCTTCACTGTATCTTTTGCTGGATCCTCCTCCTCTCACCTTCCCCTTACTGTTGGGGTTCCTCAAAGATCAGTCCTAGGCCCCCTCCTCTTCTCTTTGTATACCGCCCCTATTGGACAAACAATCAGTAGATTTGGTTTCCAGTACCATCTCTATGCTGATGACACCCAATTATACACTTCTCCTGATATCACGCCTGACTTTTTAGAAAACACCAGTGATTGTCTTACCGCTGTCTCTAACATCATGTCCTCCCTCTATCTGAAACTGAACCTGTCAAAAACTGACCTCCTCGTGTTCTCTCCCTCTTCTAACCTACCTTTGCCTGACATTGCCATCTCCGTGTGTGGTTCCACCATTACTCCCAAGCAACATGCCCGCTGCCTTGGGGTCATACTTGATTCCGAGCTTTCATTCACCCCCCACATCTGATCACTGGCTCGCTCTTCTTATCTGCATCTCAAAAATATTTCTAGAATTCGCCCTTTTCTTACTTTCGACTCTGCAAAAACTCACTGGTTCACTCATTCATTCTCGTCTGGACTATTGTAACTCTCTGAATCGGCCTCCCTCTTATCAAAAACTCTCCCCACTCCAATCTGTCCTGAATGCTGCTGCCAGGATTATATTCCTCGCCAACCGTTACACCGATGCCTCTACCCTGTGCCAGTCATTACACTGGTGACCCATCCACTCCTGAATCCAGTAAAAAACTACTACCCTCATCCACAAAGCACTCCATGGCTCAGCACCATCCTACATCTCCTCCCTGGTCTCAGTCTACCACCCTACCCGTGCTCTCCATTCTGCTAATGACCTGAGGTTAGCATCCTCAATTATCAGAACCTCCCATTTCCGTCTCCAAGACTTTTCACGTGCTTCGCCAGTTCTGTGGAATGCACTACCCAGTTAATATGATTAAACCCCAATCCCCACAGTTTTCAGCGTGCACCACCGCCTCAACGCATTAACCTAACTATCCCTGTGTGGCCCATTCAAAAAACGTAAACCATAATCAGGTTCCTTGCATCATGTTCTCATACACTTTATGCAGTTATTAGCCCTCTGTGTCTGTATTGTTACATACTTAGGCTATTAACCAGCTCATGCAGCTTTACATGATACCCGATCCTAACACTATGGCTGGTCCGAACAACGAAAGCAATTCTTACCATCCACCTCTCGTATCTCCCCTTTTTCCTCATAGTTTGTAAGCTTGCGAGCAGGGCCCTCATTCCTCTTGGTATCTATTTTGAACTGATTTTTGTTATGCTGTAATGTCTATTGTCTGTACAAATCCCCTTTATAATTTGTAAAGCGCTGCGGAATATGTTGGCGCTATATAAATAAAATTATTATTATTATGATCATTAGTGTCTTCCTTTGGTCCCAGAAAGTAGATGTCCTTGTGAGACTTATGTGGGGCACAATCTACTTCAGCAGCCGTCTAGTTTACCTGATACTAGGCAATTTTAGAGACTTGTTAATTAAAGATGTATCCCCATGTATAATGGATCAACTGCTGAAAAGCTACACCCCCGCTAAAACACAGTGCAGGTTATTGAATGCACCAATAAGACATACAGTGCAACCAATCAGTACATGCATTTTCTACCATTACTTTCAATGCAGCAACATCATGACATTGTTTGGAGGGAGTGGCAGCTTTTTTTTTTAATGTGGTTATTAATCCGTCCTTATTTTAAAAAAAGAGCAAACACTATAAAGATTTTGTTAACTAATGTCAAAGGAATATTATAGTGTAGTGTATTATAATGTAAATGTAAGGAAGTGGAGGTGTTGCCCACACTTCCCCTTGAATACATGTGATGTGATGTTGTACATTATGATGTTTATATGTCAGATGCATCATTCATACTTTAAGAAGAACATATGTAATAAATAACATGTTTCTCCACCGGATGATGGTTTCTCAGGAGATCTATGGCTAAGGGATCCATAAGTGAATATTCTGCAGATCTAGCCAGATCTCCCGAGGAACCATCATCCGGTGGGGAAATGCGTTCAGCTAGAAGTCTTGAAGACTGACATGTGGATCGATAAGTTATCTTGGCACATGTCATTTATTATATGTGTTCTTCTTAAATTATGAATGACGCATCTGACATTTTTTTTGAACACATGAAAACAAAGTCCTTTCTTTATTGCTTTGTACATACCAATATTCAGACTATCCTGCAAGCCCATTGTGGTGAGTGTGGTTATTTATCTGAATTCTTGACCACTTATCTTATGAATAAAATTATTAACCCATTATCTACCAATGTCCTTTTTTTGGGACGCCTAATCTTTAGCTTCTAGCAACTAAGATTTTACAATTTTTATTATTAGGTCCAATTTTTTGTGTTGGGTTTGTAAAATGAATGTTTTCAAAATAGGAAATCATGTCATTGTCATTTTTAATTGAATATTGGGACGCCCTTTTCTGAAAAATCCGTACTTGTAAAAATGTTAATTTGGCAAGTAATGGGTTAAGTAGACACGTATATCCCATTGTGTATAATTATTATACTTTCTATCCATTAATTTACAAACCATTTTGATTTGTAGTATGAAGAATTTATTCTGACGACGGTCATTATGTTTATCAACAACAAGGACTTGTCATATAAGCCATATCGTCAGGACTGATAAATATACTGAATATCTGGTTCAAAATTCTTCTATTTTTGACATAGCAGTGGTATACGGACAAACAGTTCATATATACATGTTTGTTTTTATTGATTCACATTTTCAAAGATGTTTTTGTTATGATTTTTTTGACATTTTATATATTCTAATAAAAGTATATATTTTAAGGGGGGGCCTATGTTGGACAAGTTTTGCACTATCCTCTTGTGAGCAACATATTTTGTTCATTGGTTTTCATTTTTCCCGATCTTTTGTTTCTCTAAGACATGGGTCTCCAACCTATGGCTCGAGAGCAATGCGCGACTCACGGGCCTGTGTGACTTTCTGCTGTCTGCAAGCCTGGTGAATTAACACCAGGTCTCGCAATCATCAACGAGAAGAAGGTCTCCAGATTGTGACTTTTTCAGTAATCCTGCACAGATAGTCTGATACCGCTAGTTAGTGGGCCGCTTGATGCCAGATGCAACAGTGTGGTACGTGTGCTTGACGCGAGAATACCAAATATAGGCTAAAGTGGGAATTCATAGATAATTAGGTTTCGTATAAGGGAGCAGGACACAAGGTTTTGATGTGCCTTCTGTGGGAAAGTTTTGGTTGTCATTTTACTGGTAATGAGAGACTTTGGGTGTCACTACTGGGGAGGGGAAGTCATGGAAGTGGCTTGAGGCATCTCTCATCGTTGAATGTGGCTCTCAAGGTAAGAAAGATTGGGGACTACTGCTCTAAGAGATAATAAGATTCTGCCAGAGGAAGTGTTGGTATATGGTGGGTAAGCTCACAAGGGTCAGTAGGAGATGGGGAAGATCCACAATCATAAATACTCCAGAGTTTTGGTACACACTCAACAAGTAGGTGACATTTCATGGGAAAGAGGTGCGGCTTTTCTGTAAAGTTGGGAAGTTTGAAAACATGACAATCTTAGCAAAATACTGCCATAAACTACCCCAAATTATAGGTGGTTTTATGTGAGCCAAAAGTATCTACAGGTTGGCCAAATATATTATCCACTGTGATAAATCTAATCCATTGTCTGGCTATGTCATCTGTTTACATTGTCTAAATATTAGACTAGATTAATGAATTTATTCCTAAATGGTTATTAGAACAGAACACAATATACGGCAAATTTGTATATTTACAGCTTGAAGGGTAATTATTGTTCTTTATGCGGCTTGTCAAATATGGATAACCCTCTCGTCGCTCAGGGACAGTGATCAACATGCATTTCATCGCCGCCCATCCAATCCTCTGATAAGTGGATCAAAGTAATTTATGTAATGTAATGCATTTTCTAAAGAGTCCTAGGAAAAAAAAAATGTCATCTGAATAAAGACTGTAGGACTGCTGAGTTTATATATTTTAGCTAATTTGGTGGTCCCCGGGGAGCATTTCTAAAAACCTGTTTATATAATGTGATGCAGTAAAGACTTGGACGAGGAGAAAAGAAGATTTCATAGTCCTTCAACACTTTGGAACTCGGCTCGGAGCACTAGCATGGAGAAAAAGAGAAATAAAATTAAGAAATGTCAGGGATTGTTTGAAGACAGATGGGAAAAATGCCAGAGGACAAAGCAGAGTGAAAGGTAGGTGAAAATTGGTATAAAGGCAGCCAAGAGGAATCTAATTAGGTGATAAGGGAAATCAGTATTACCCATTCTTCGTCCTTATATTTTACGTACCTTGAACTCCTGCCACCAAGTATAGCAGAAAATGTGACTGTATTTTCAATTGAACATGACCGGTTCCATCCATGAATCCTGATATTTTTTGGGGGGGTACATTCCGCTGCAAACTGTGCCAGTCCCTTATTTAACATGCCTTTGGCGACTCATAAACTCATGCATATGATAATTAAGCTAGAATCTCCTTAATCAAATTAATGCACAAAACATGACTACATAATTGTAATTTTAATCACATGAAGACTTAAATATGTCAGAGAAATTATGTAAATGATATTAAGATTTATTGTTGCTTATCCTTCCAAAATGATGTTGTTGCAAGATTGTCATGTGGGGCCATTGTGTGCATAGCAGAGAAATTTTTATTAAAACCTGTGTTTCAGATGTGGTTACTTATTGTAAGGCGAACTCCTGCAGCACTTGCCTAGTTCAGGTAGACATTGTATTCTTTAGTGAGGATGCATTAGATAGGGGGTCTGGGTTAGAGAAAAGTAAAGGTAATGTAAAACGAATGCCACTTCTTGGTATACCAGCATGTGAATAATAAACAGAAATTTTAAGATGCCCTTAAAGGACGATTTGCCCATTTACTGGCTGAATAGTTCACTTTATGAGATAGGATGAAAAAAATGGCCACATATGACAGTGCTCCTTCATGTTACATTGGTCTCAGTATACCATATTTTTTATGTAGTGTTGGGCATTTGGCTGGCAACAAAATCTGATCCAAGTTCACCCTTTTTGCTTCAGTGTACATATCTGCAAACTCCATATAAAGGGGTAGTCCAGCAATAAGTGTGTCTATATCTATACATAATATGTACTGTATGTGTATACATTGATCAAAAAAAATAAAGGGAGCACTAGAATACCACATTCTAGATATCACTAAATGAAATATTCCAGTTGCAAATCTTTATACATTACAAAGTGGAATGCGTTGAGAACTATAAAACATAAAAATTCTCAATTTAAATCAAAATTAATATCTTATGGAGGGCTGTATTTGGAATGATACTCAAAATCAAAGTGGAAGATCAAATTACAGGTTGATACAACATCAGTGGAAATGCCTTAAGAAAAGGAAATGATGCTCAGTAGTGTGTGTGGTGTCCACGTACCTGTATGACCTCCCTACAACGCCTGGGCATGCTCCTGATGAGGCGGTAGATGTTCTTCTGAGGGATCTCCTCTCAGACCTGGACTAAAGCATCAGTAAACTTCTAGACAGTCTGTGGTGTAACATGGCGTTGGTGGATCAAAAGAGACATGACGTCCCAGATTTGCTCAATTGGATTCAGGTCTGGGGAATGGGCGGACCAGTCCATAGCATCAATGCCTTCATCATGCAGGAACTGTAGACACATTTCAGCACCAGCTTATGGTCTCAAAATGGGTATGAGGATCTCATCCCGATACCTAATGACAGTCAGGGTATCTCTGGCTAGTTCATGGAGGGCTGTGTGGCCCTCCAAAGAAATGCCTCCCCACACCATTACTGAGCCACTACCAAACTGGTCATGCTGGAAGATGTTGCAGGCAGAAGGATGTTCTCCATGGCGTCTCTGGGCTCTGTCATGTCTGTCAGATGTGCTCATTGTGAACCTGCTCTCATCCATGAAGAGCACAGGGCACCAATGTCGAATCTGTCAATCTTAGTGTTCTCGGGCAAATGCCAATAGCCCTGCACAGTGTTGGGATTAAAGCGCAACACCCTCATACCACCCTCATGGAGTCTGTTTCTGACAGTTTGAGCAGATATATGGATGTTAGGGGCCTGTTGGAGGTCATTTTGCAGGGCTCTGATACTGCTCCTCTTGTTCCTCCTTGCACAAAGGAGGAGGTAGTGGTCTTGCTGCTGGGTTGTTGCCCTCCTACAGCCCCCTCCATGTCTCCTGGTGTACTGGACTATCTCCTAATATCTGCCCCATGTGTTGTGAATTCCGTTCTTGGGCTCCCTCCGGTGGTTGTAAGTGGCACTTTTGTGAGTTCTGCTCTTGGGCTCCCTCTTGTGGTTTCATGTGGTATGGCTGCTCCTTGGAGTTAGCTGTCTTCAGCTGCTTCCACTGATCGCCTTTTCTGCTCGGCTATTTATGCCTGGCTCTTTCCTTTAGCCAGTGCCACTTGTAAATGGTTCCTGGTTGGATTCACATCTCTTTGGAGTTCCCTGTTTTCCTGACCAGTTCAACAAAGCTAAGTTTTTGCTTGCTCTTTTCTGTCCATAGATTGTGGACTTATCCATTCTGTGCTTTCTATGTTTGTCCAGCTTATCAGTGTGAATTGATTCTGTCTTGCTGGAAGCTCTGGGAGGCAGATTTGCCCTCCACACCTTTAGTCAGGTGTGGAGATTTTTTGTAAACTCTGCGTGGATTTTTGTAGTGTTTTATACTGACCGCACAGTATTCCATCCTGTCCTATCTATTTAGCTAGACTGGCCTCCTGTGCTCATCCTGGTTTCATCCTGTGTATGTCTTTTCCCTCTCCACTCACAGTCATTATTTGTGGGGGGCTAATCTATCTTTTGGGGATTTTCTCTGAGGCAAGATAGCTTTCCTGCTTCTTTCTTTAGGGGTAGTTAGCTCTTAGGCTGTGACGAGATGCCTAGGGAGAGTTAGGAGCATTCCACGGCTACTTCTAGTGTTGTATTGAGCTTAGGGACTGCGGTCAGTACAGTTACCACTTCCTTCAGAGCTCGTTCCATGTTGCTCCTAGACCACCATATCATAATAGTACAAGTGGCCCAAAAATGAATTAAATGCATCTCAAAAGAAGGAAAAGAAAGTTCTGAACCATTTTTTTTTCTGTGCTCTGGTTTGTCTTTTTTTTCCTCTTGATATCTGGGTGGTTCAGGATATATGCTTTGGCATGGATGTTCAGGGTTTGTTTTCTCGTGTGGATCAACTTGCTGCAAGAGTACAGAGTATCCAGGACTATGTTGTCCAGACTCCGGCTTTAGAGCCTAGAATTCCTACTCCTGATTTTTTTGGGGGGGACAGATCCAAGTTTTTGAACTTTAAAAATAACTGCAAATTGTTTTTGCTTTGAAACCCCGTTCTTCTGGTGATCCCATTCAGCAAAGTAAAAACCATCATATCCTTGCTGCGTGGTGACCCTCAAGACTTGGCTTTTTCTCTTGAAACAGGGAATCCGGCATTATTGAATGTAGATGCATTTTTTCAAGCGCTCGGATTATAGTATGACGAACCTAATTCTGTGGATCATGCAGAAAAAACCCTGTTGGCCTTGTGTCAAGGTCAGGAAGCGGCAGAGTTATACTGCCAGAAATTTAGAAAATGGTCTGTGCTCACTAAATGGAATGAAGAGGCTCTGGCTGCTATTTTCAGAAAAGGTCTTTCTGAAGCCCTTAAAGATGTTATGGTGGGCTTTCCTACGCCTACCGCTTTGAGCAAATCTATGTCTCTAGCCATTCAGATTGATCGGCGTCTGCGCGAGCGCAAAGCTGTGCACCATATGGCAGTATCCTCTGACCAAAGTCCTGAACCTATGCAATGTGATAGGATTTTGACTAGAATAGAACGGCAGGAATTCAGATGTCAGAATAGGCTGTGTTTTTACTGTGGTGATTCGGCTCATGTTATCTCTGATTGCCCTAAGCATACTAAGAGAGTCGCTAGGTCTGTTACCATTAGTACTATACAGCCTAAATTTCTCTTATCTGTGACCCTGATTTGCTCATTGTCGTCCTTTTCTGTCATGGCATTTGTGGATTCAGGCGCTGCCCTGAACTTAATGGACTTAGAATTCGCCAGGCGCTGTGGTTTTTCCTTGCAGCCTTTGCAGAGCCCTATTCCTTTGAGGGGTATTGATGCTACACCCTTGGCCAAGGATAAACCTCAGTACTGGACACAGATGACTATGTGCTTGGCTCCTGCACATCAGGAAGATTGCCGTTTTCTGGTGTTGCATAACCTGCATGATGTTGTTGTACTGGGATTTCCATGGTTACAGGAACATAATCCGGTGCTGGATTGGAAAACTATGTCGGTGACTAGTTGGGGTTGTCGAGGAGTACATAGTGACGTTCCTTTGATGTCAATTTCCTCTTCCCCCTCTTCTGAGGTCCCTGAGTTTTTGTCGGATTTCCAGGATGTATTTGATGAGCCCAAGTCCAGTTCACTTCCTCCGCACAGGGACTTTGATTGTGCTATTAACTTGATTCCTGGTTGCAAGTTCCCTAAGGGCCGATTTTTCAATCTGTCTGTGCCAGAGCATGCCGCCATGCGGAGTTATGTTAAGGAGTCTTTGGAGAAGGGGCATATTCGGCGCTCTTCGTCACCATTGGGAGCGGGTTTCTTTTTTTGTTGCTAAGAAGGATGGCTCCTTGAGACCCTGTATTGATTATCGTCTTCTTAATAAGATCACGGTCAAATTCCAATACCCCTTGCCTTTGCTTACTGATTTGTTTGCTCAGATTAAGGGGGCTAGTTGGTTTACTAAGATTGACCTCCGAGGGGCATATAATCTTGTTCGTATTAAACAGGGTGACGAATGGAAAACTGCATTTAATACACCCGAAGGCCATTTTGAATACCTTGTGATGCCATTTGGGCTCTCTAATGCTCCATCTGTGTTCCAGTCTTTCATGCACGATATTTTCCGCAATTATCTTGATAAATTCATGGTCGTATATTTGGATGATATTTTGATTTTTTTCGATGATTAGGAGTCTCATGTGAAGCAGGTCAGGATGGTGTTCCAGATCCTTCGTGATAATGCTTTATTTGTGAAGGGGTCTAAGTGCCTATTCGGAGTTCAGAAGGTCTCTTTTTTAGGTTTTATTTTTTCTCCCTCGTCTATAGAAATGGATCCTGTTAAGGTCCAAGCTATTCATGACTGGATCCAACCCACATCTGTGAAGGGTCTTAAAAAAATTTTGGGCTTTGCTAATTTCTATCGCCGTTTCATTGCCAACTTTTCCAGTGTGGTTAAGCCCCTTACTGATTTGACGAAGAAAGGCGCTGATGTGACGAATTGGTCCTCTGAGGCTGTTGAGGCCTTTCGGGAGCTTAAACGCCGATTTACTTCTGCCTCTGTGTTGCGTCAGCCGGATGTTTCTCTTCCATTTCAGGTTGAGGTTGACGCGTCTGAGATTGGGGCAGGGGCCGTTTTGTCTCAGAGGGAGTCTGATGGTTCTTTGATGAAACCATGTGCTTTTTTTTCCAGAAAGTTTTCGCCTGCGGAACGCAATTATGATGTCGGCAATCGGGAGTTGTTGGCTATGAAGTGGGCGTTTGAGGAGTGGTAACATTGGCTTGAGGGAGCTAAACACCGTGTTGTGGTCCTGACCGATCATAAGAATCTGATTTACCTCGAGTCGGCCAAGCGGCTGAATCCTAGACAGGCTCGATGGTCCCTGTTTTTCTCCCGTTTTGATTTTGTGGTCTCGTATCTTCCGGGATCTAAGAATGTTAAGGCTGATGCCCTCTCTAGGAGTTTTTCGCCTGATTCTCCTGGAGTCCTTGAGCCGGTTGGCATTCTTAAGGAGGGTGTGATTCTTTCTGCTATCTCCCCTGATTTGCGGCGGGTACTTCAGGAATTTCAGGCTGATAGGCCTGACCGCTGTCCAGTGGGGAAGCTGTTTGTTCCTGCTAGTTGGACAAGTAAGGTAATTTCTGAGGTTCATTGTTCAGTGTTGGCTGGTCATCCTGGGATTTTTGGTACCAGAGATTTTGTTGCTAGGTCCTTTTGGTGGCCTTCCTTGTCGCGCGATGTGCGTGCTTTTGTGCAGTCCTGTGGAACTTGCGCCCGGGCCAAGCCTTGCTGTTCCCGCGCTAGTGGGTTGCTTTTGCCTTTGCCTGTCCCTGAGAGGCCCTGGACGCATATTTCCATGGATTTTATTTCGGATCTTCCTGTTTCCCAGAAGATGTCTGTTATCTGGGTTGTTTGTGACCGGTTCTCTAAAATGGTCCATCTGGTACCTTTGCCTAAGTTGCCTTCTTCTTCAGATCTGGTTCCATTATTTTTTTAGCATGTGGTTCGTTTGCATGGCATTCCAGAGAATATTGTGTCTGACAGAGGTTCTCAGTTTGTCTCTAGATTTTGGCGGGCCTTTTGTGCTAGGATGGGTATTGATTTGTCTTTTTCTTCGGTGTTTCATCATCAGACTAATGGCCAAACTGAGCGAACTAATCAGACCTTGGAGACCTATTTGAGATGCTTTGTGTCTGCTGATCAGGATGACTGGGTGTCTTTTTTGCCGTTGGCCGAGTTTGCCCTTAATAATCGGGCTAGTTCGGCTACTTTGGTTTCACCTTTCTTTTGTAATTTTGGTTTTCATCCTCGCTTTTCTTCTGGGCAGGTTGAGCCTTCTGATTGTTCTGGTGTTGATTCTGTGGTGGACAGGCTGCAGCAGATTTGGACTCCTGTGGTGGACAATTTGACGTTGTCTCAGGAAAGGGCTCAACGTTTTGCTAACCGCCGTCGGTGTGTTGGTCCCCGGCTTCGTGTGGGGGATTTAGTTTGGTTGTCTTCTCGTCATGTTCCTATGAAGGTTTCGTCCCCTAAGTTTAAGCCTCGGTTTATTGGTCTTTATAAAATTTCTGAAATTATTAATCCGGTGTCTTTTCGTTTGGCTCTTCCAGCCTCTTTTGCCATTCATAATGTTTTCCATAGATCTTTATTGCGGAGATATGTGGTGTCCGTTGTTCCCTCGGTTGACCCTCCTGCCCCAGTGTTGGTTGATGGAGAGTTGGAATATGAGGTTGAGAAGATTTTGGATTCTCGTTTTTCGAGGCGGAGGCTTCAGTATCTTGTCAAGTGGTAGGGTTATGGCCAGGAGGATAATTCTTGGGTTGTTGCCTCTGATGTCCATGCCACCGATTTGGTTCGTGCTTTTCACTTGGCTCGTCCTGATCGGCCTGGGGGCTCTGGTGAGGGTTCGGTGACCCCTCCTCAAGGGGGGGGGGGTACTGTTCTGAATTCCCTTCTTGGGCTCCCTGCGGTGGTTGTAAGTGGCACTTTTGTGAGTTCTGCTCTTGGGCTCCCTCTTGTGGTTTCATGTGGTATGGCTGCTCCTTGGAGTTAGCTGTCTTCAGCTGCTTACACTGATCGCCTTTTCTGCTCGGCTATTTATGCCTAGCTCTTTCCTTTAGCCAGTGCCACTTGTAAATGGTTCCTGGTTGGATTCACATCTCTTTGGAGTTCCCTGTTTTCCTGACCAGTTCAGCAAAGCTAAGTTTTTGCTTGCTCTTTTCTGTCCATAGATTGTGGACTTATCCATTCTGTGCTTTCTATGTTTGTCCAGCTTATCAGTGTGAATTAATTCTGTCTTGCTGGAAGCTCTGGGAGGCAGATTTGCCCTCCACACCTTTAGTCAGGTGTGGAGATTTTTTGTAAACTCTGCGTGGATTTTTGTAGTGTTTTATACTGACCGCACAGTATTCCATCCTGTCCTATCTATTTAGCTAGACTGGCCTCCTGTGCTCATCCTGGTTTCATCCTGTGTATGTCTTTTCCCTCTCCACTCACAGTCATTATTTGTGGGGGGCTAATCTATCCTTTGGGGATTTTCTCTGAGGCAAGATAGCTTTCCTGCTTCTTTCTTTAGGGGTAATTAGCTCTTAGGCTGTGACGAGATGCCTAGGGAGAGTTAGGAGCATTCCACGGCTACTTCTAGTGTTGTGTTGAGTGTTATGAAAGGTAATTCAGTACCACAATGGACATAGAGGTCAGCGCACATACAGTGACCTGGCAAAAACCCAAAAAACAAGAATGAGCTCTGAGATGTGGGAACTCTGTTGACCGCAATTCCTAATCCTCTCCAACACACTAAAGGCAGCCGTGGATTGTGCCTAACGCTCCCTATGCAACTCGGCACGGCCTGAGAAACTAGCTAGCCTGAAGATAGAAAATAAGCCTACCTTGCCTCAGAGAAATACCCCAAAGGAAAAGGCAGCCCCCACATATAATGACTGTGAGTTAAGATGAAAAGACAAACGTAGAGATGAAATAGATTTAGCAAAGTGAGGCCCAACTTTCTGAACAGAGCGAGGATAGGAAAGGTAACTTTGTGGTCAACACAAAACCCTACAAAAACCACGCAAAGGGGGCAAAAAGACCCTCCGTACCGAACTAACGGCTCGGAGGTACACCCTCTGCGTCCCAGAGCTTACAGCAAGCAGAAAAAAACAAATAGACAAGCTGGACAGAAAAAAAACAGCAAACAAATAGCAAAGAGGAACTTAGCTATGCAGAGCAGCAGGCCACAGGAACGATCCAGGAGGAAACAGGTCCAATACTAGAACATTGACTGGAAGCCAGGATCAAAGCACTAGGTGGAGTTAAATAGAACAGCACCTAACAACTTCACCACATCACCTGAGGAAGGAAACTCAGAAGCCGCAGTACTACTTTCCTCCACCAACGGAAGCTCACAGAGAGAACCAGTCGAAGTACCACTTGTGACCACAGGAGGGAGCTCTGCCACAGAATTCACAACAGTACCCCCCCCTTGAGGAGGGGTCACCGAACCCTCACCAGAGCTCCCAGGACGACCAGGATGAGCCATATGAAAGGCACGAACAAGATCGGGAGCATGGGCATCAGAGGCAAAGACCCAGGAATTATCTTCCTGAGCATAACCCTTCCACTTAACCAGATACTGGAGTTTCCGCCTGGAAACACGAGAATCCAAAATCTTCTCCACAATATACTCCAACTCCCCCTCCACCAAAACCGGGGCAGGAGGATCAACAGATGGAACCATAGGTGCCACGTATCTCCGCAACAATGACCTATGGAATACGTTATGTATGGAAAAAGAATCTGGAAGGGTCAGACGAAAAGACACAGGATTAAGAACCTCAGAAATCCTATACGGACCAATAAAACGAGGTTTAAACTTAGGAGAGGAAACCTTCATAGGAATATGACGAGAAGATAACCAAACCAAGTCCCCAACCCGAAGTCGGGGACCCACACAGCGTCTGCGATTAGCGAAACGTTGAGCCTTCTCCTGGGACAAAGTCAAATTGTCCACTACATGAGTCCAAATCTGCTGCAACCTGTCCACCACAGTATCCACACCAGGACAGTCCGAAGACTCAACCTGCCCTGAAGAGAAACGAGGATGGAACCCAGAGTTGCAGAAAAACGGTGAAACCAAGGTAGCCGAGCTGGCCCGATTATTAAGGGCGAACTCAGCCAAAGGCAAAAAGGACACCCAGTCATCCTGATCAGCAGAAACAAAGCATCTCAGATATGTTTCCAAGGTCTGATTGGTTCGTTCGGTCTGGCCATTAGTCTGAGGATGGAAAGCCGAGGAAAAAGACAAGTCAATGCCCATCCTACCACAAAAGGCTCGCCAAAACCTCGAAACAAACTGGGAACCTCTGTCAGAAACGATATTCTCTGGAATGCCATGTAAACGAACCACATGCTGGAAAAACAATGGCACCAAATCAGAGGAGGAAGGCAATTTAGACAAGGGTACCAAATGGACCATCTTAGAGAAGCGATCACAGACCACCCAAATGACTGACATCTTTTGAGAGACGGGAAGATCTGAAATAAAATCCATAGAGATATGTGTCCAAGGCCTCTTCGGGACCGGCAAGGGCAAAAGCAATCCACTGGCACGAGAACAGCAGGGCTTAGCCCGAGCACAAATCCCACAGGACTGCACAAAAGTACGCACATCCCGCGACAGAGATGGCCACCAAAAGGATCTAGCCACTAACTCTCTGGTACCAAAGATTCCAGGATGACCAGCCAACACCGAACAATGAACCTCAGAGATAACTTTATTCGTCCACCTATCAGGGACAAACAGTTTCTCCGCTGGGCAACGATCAGGTATATTAGCCTGAAATTTTTGCAGCACCCGCCGCAAATCAGGGGAGATGGCAGACACAATTACTCCCTCTTTGAGGATACCCGCCGGCTCAGATACACCCGTAGAGTCGGGCACAAAACTCCTAGACAGAGCATCCGCCTTCACATTTTTAGAGCCCGGAAGGTATGAAATCACAAAGTCAAAACGGGCAAAAAACAACGACCAACGAGCTTGTCTAGGATTCAACCGCTTGGCGGACTCGAGATCAGTCAAGTTCTTATGATCAGTCAAGACCACCACGCGATGCTTAGCTCCTTCAAGCCAATGACGCCACTCCTCGAATGCCCACTTCATGGCCAGCAACTCTCGATTGCCCACATCATAATTTCGCTCAGCAGGCGAAAACTTCCTGGAAAAGAAGGCGCATGGTTTCATCACCGAGCAATCAGAACTTCTCTGCGACAAAACAGCCCCTGCTCCAATCTCAGAAGCATCAACCTCGACCTGGAACGGAAGCGAAACATCTGGTTGACACAACACAGGGGCAGAAGAAAAACGACGCTTCAACTCTTGAAAAGCTTCCACCGCAGCAGAAGACCAATTGACCAAATCAGCACCTTTCTTGGTCAAATCGGTCAATGGTTTAGCAATACTAGAAAAATTGCAGATGAAGCGACGATAAAAATTAGCAAAGCCCAGGAACTTTTGCAGACTTTTCAGAGATGTCGGCTGAGTCCAATTATGGATGGCTTGGACCTTAACAGGGTCCATCTCGATAGTAGAAGGGGAAAAGATGAACCCCAAAAATGAAACCTTCTGAACACCAAAGAGACACGTAGATCCCTTCACAAACAAAGAATTAGCACGCAGGACCTGAAACACCGTTCTGACCTGCTTCACATGAGACTCCCAATCATCCGAGAAGATCAAAATGTCATCTAAGTACACAATCAGGAATTTATCCAGGTACTCTCGGAAGATGTCATGCATAAAGGACTGAAACACTGATGGAGCATTGGCAAGTCCGAATGGCATTACTAGATACTCAAAATGGCCCTCGGGCATATTAAATGCAGTTTTCCACTCATCGCCTCGCTTAATACGCACAAGATTATACGCACCACGAAGATCTATCTTGGTGAACCAACTAGCCCCCTTAATCCGAGCAAACAAATCATATAACAATGGCAAGGGGTACTGAAATTTAACCGTGATCTTATTTAGAAGGCGGTAATCTATACAAGGTCTCAGTGAACCATCCTTCTTGGCTACAAAAAAGAACCCTGCTCCTAATGGCGATGATGACGGGCGAATATGCCCCTTCTCCAAAGACTCCTTCACATAACTCCGCATAGCGGCGTGCTCAGGTACAGATAAATTAAACAGTCGACCTTTTGGGAATTTACTACCAGGAATCAAATCGATAGCACAATCACAATCCCTATGCGGAGGTAGGGTATCGGACTTGGGCTCATCAAATAAATCCCGGTAATCAGACAAGAACTCAGGAACCTCAGAAGGGGTGGATGACGAAATAGTCAGAAATGGGACATCACCATGTACCCCCTGACAACCCCAGCTGGACACAGACATGGATTTCCAATCTAATACTGGATTATGGACTTGTAGCCATGGCAACCCCAACACGACCACATCATGCATATTATGCAACACCAGAAAGCGAATAACCTCCTGATGTGCAGGAGCCATGCACATGGTCAGCTGGGTCCAGTACTGAGGCTTATTCTTGGCCAAAGGCGTAGCATCAATTCCTCTCAATGGAATAGGACACTGCAAGGGCTCCAAGAAAAACCCACAACACCTAGCATACTCCAAGTCCATCAAATTCAGAGCAGCGCCTGAGTCCACAAATGCCATGACAGAATACGATGACAAAGAGCAGATCAAGGTAACAGACAGAAGAAATTTTGACTGTACCGTACCAATGGTGGCAGACCTAGCGAACCGCTTAGTGCGCTTAGGACAATCAGAGATAGCATGAGTGGAATCACCACAGTAGAAACACAGCCCATTCAGACGTCTGTGTTCTTGCCGTTCAACTCTGGTCAAAGTCCTATCGCACTGCATAGGCTCAGGTTTAAGCTCAGGTAATACCGCCAAATGGTGCACAGATTTACGCTCGCGCAAGCGTCGACCGATCTGAGTGGCCAAAGACATAGACTCATTCAGACCAGCAGGCATAGGAAATCCCACCATGACATCCTTAAGGGCTTCAGAGATACCTTTTCTGAAAATAGCTGCGAGCACACCTTCATTCCACTGAGTGAGTACGGACCACTTTCTAAATTTCTGACAATATACCTCTATTTCATCCTGACCCTGACACAGAGCCAGCAAATTCTTCTCTGCCTGATCCACAGAATTAGGCTCATCGTACAGCAATCCGAGCGCCAGGAAAAATGCATCGATATTACTTAATACAGGATCTCCTGACGCAAGAGAAAATGCCCAGTCCTGAGGGTCGCCACGCAAAAAAAGAAATAACGATCCTAACTTGTTGAACTGGGTCACCAGAGGAGCGAGGTTTCAAAGCCAGAAATAGTTTACAATTATTTTTGAAACTCAGAAATTTAGTTCTATCTCCAAAAAACAAATCAGGAATAGGAATTCTCGGTTCTAACATAGAATTCTGAACCACAAAGTCTTGAATACTTTGTACTCTTGCCGTGAGCTGATCCACACATGAAGACAGACCTTTAATGTCCATTGCTACACCTGTGTCCTGAACCACCAAAATGTCTAGGGGAAAAAAAAGGCAAAACAGTGCAAAGAAAAAAAAAATGGTCTCAGAACTTCTTTTTTCCCTCTATTGGGAATCATTAGTACTTTGGGCTTCCAGTACTGTTATGAAAGGTAATTCAGTACCACAATGGACATAGAGGTCAGCGCACATACAGTGACCTGGCAATAACCCAAAAAACAAGAACGAGCTCTGAGACGTGGGAACTCTGTTGACCGCAATTCCTAATCCTCTCCAACACACTAAAGGCAGCCGTGGATTGCGCCTAACGCTCCCTATGCAACTCGGCACGGCCTGAGAAACTAGCTAGCCTGAAGATAGAAAATAAGCCTACCTTGCCTCAGAGAAATACCCCAAAGGAAAAGGCAGCCCCCACATATAATGACTGTGAGTTAAGATGAAAAGACAAACGTAGAGGTGAAATAGATTTAGCAAAGTGAGGCCCAACTTTCTGAACAGAGCGAGGATAGGAAAGGTAACTTTGCGGTCAACACAAAACCCTACAAAAACCACGCAAAGGGGGCAAAAAGACCCTCCGTACCGAACTAACGGCACGGAGGTACACCCTCTGCGTCCCAGAGCTTACAGCAAGCAGAAAAAAACAAATAGACAAGCTGGACAGAAAAAAAACAGCAAACAAATAGCAAAGAGGAACTTAGCTATGCAGAGCAGCAGGCCACAGGAACGATCCAGGAGGAAACAGGTCCAATACTAGAACATTGACTGGAAGCCAGGATCAAAGCACTAGGTGGAGTTAAATAGAACAGCACCTAACGACTTCACCACATCACCTGAGGAAGGAAACTCAGAAGCCACAGTACCACTTTCCTCCACCAACGGAAGCTCACAGAGAGAACCAGTCGAAGTACCACTTGTGACCACAGGAGGGAGCTCTGCCACAGAATTCACAACAGTTGAGCTTAGGGACTGCGGTCAGTACAGTTACCACTTCCTTCAGAGCTCGTTCCATGTTGCTCCTAGACCACCGTATCATAACACCCATGCTCTGGACACTGTGTTGACAGATACAGCCATGCTTCTTTCCACAGCTCGCATTGAAGTGCCATCTTGAATTAGCTGTACTATCTGAGAAACTTCTGTGGGTTGAGAGCAATGACAAAATGCAAAATTGACCAACACAACAGCCAAAAAGGATGAGAACAGAGAAATGGTATGTGGTCAACCCCTGCCAATCCATTCCTTTTATAGGGGTTGTCTTGCTAATTGCCTATAATTTGTACCTGTTCGCTGTCCCAATTGCACAACAGCAGGAGACATTGATTCATAATCGGTGTGGCTTCATAACTTTACAGGTCGACTTCTACAGAAGTGTGATTGACTTGAAGTTACATTGTGTTGTTTTAGTGTTCACCTTTTTTTGAGTAGTGTATATATGTGTGCATATATATATTTATATACTGTATATATGTATATATTGTAGGATAGTGCTTACTGCTTGTGTTAGGGGACACTCGCTTAGCAACGGTATTCAGTCACACAGGCACGATTTTCTCCATTAATCAGTCCTATTTCGGTTTATTCAGGCATCATAAACCGCATAACACAAAGTCCAGTACATTACATCCACGGAACATCATAAGCACCAACAGTCTGTTCCAATAGCAGATACTTCATAGCACACGGCTTCAATCACTTTTCAGACACAACACCCGCCAGTCCTCTGACTAGTTCTCGGGGGTGTCCATGTGTCGTATCAATGTCTCTACTCACATAGCACGACATTAAGTTGCAGTCTCTAATCATATCAGACCTCACTTTGTCCAGTTACCGTGGGAGACCACACAGTTCTTTAACTGATCCTCGTCAGTGCACACAGTCCCCCATACTCTGGGTTACCTTCCAGGAGCTCCTGCTCCACACCCTGACTCCTCATCAGTCCTCACTCCCGTGGAAACTGCCTTACTGGGATCACCGTCCCGGACCATGCCTTGCTCACCAGGCCACCCAACAGTTTCAGACCCACAGAAGGACGGTAGCTTCCCCAGCACAGTAGCCATCACAGGCTCTGCAGGACCATGGCCTCACCCCATGCTCTTCAGGTATAAAGTCCTACTCCCAGGACCTTCCAACACAGAGGCCATGCAGGTCAATGGCCTCTCCGTGTGCTATACAGGACGTCTGTCCACTCTTAGGACAATCCAACACACAGGCCTTCAGGTCCATGGCCTCTCCATGTGCTCTTCAGGAATCCAGTCCTACTCCCAGGACCTTCCAACACACAGGTCATCCAGGACCTTACACACCGACCATGTGACTGCTACATGTGTACTGCTACATACTTAGGCAGTTAACTGGTTCATGCAGCTTTACATGAACACCCGAGCCTTACACTATGGCTGGTCCGAATAACTAAAGCATTTGTTACCATCCACCTCTCGTGTCTCCCCTTTTCCTCATAGTTTGTAAGCTTGCGAGCAGGGCCCTCATTCCTCCTGGTATCTGTTTTGAACTGTATTTCTGTTATGCTGTAATGTCTATTGTCTGTACAAGTCCCCTCTATAATTTGTAAAGCGCTGCGGAATATGTTGGCGCTATATAAATAAAAATTATTATTATTATTATTATTATGGGACCAGACCTCAGTCACATTATATCACTCTAAGCCACCCTCACAGGTGGGAGGTGTGTGTGGTTAGCCAGTCCAGCCCAGCTCTCCGACTAACCCTGTAAGCCTCCCTTGTTATAAACTACACAAACACTTGTGGGACTACAGGTCCCAGAGCAACATTACTGGCTTACAGCACAGAGGATCTCCTCTGCGACACATACCAGCGATTCCCAATGACGCCCACTATCACCACATCTCACTATCACGATTACGCCTCCATGCATATCCTGAGGAGCACATACAGTGTCCCCTTGCTGTAACAGGGGTCACTGCATCACAATATATATATATATATATATATATATATATATATATATATATATATATGTCCAAAAATAGGTGGACAGTATGTGTAATAGGGTTATAAAGGGGGAAATTTATCAAACATGTTTTTTTGGGTTCCAAGTTCTCACCTCACATCTAGATAAGTTCCTTGGGGGGTCTAGTTTCCAAAATGGGGTCACTTGTGGGGGGTTCTACTGTTTAGGTACATCAGGGGCTTTGCAAACGCAACATGACGTCCGCAGACCATTCCATCAAAGTCTGCATTCCAAAACGTCACTACTTCTCTTCCAAGCTCCGACGTCTACCCAAACTGTGGTTTACCCCCATATATGGGGTATCGGAGTACTCAGGACAAACTGGACAACAACATTTGAGGTCCACTTGCAAATTTTACCCTTGGGAAAATAAAAAAATTGTTGCTAAAAGATCATTTTTGTGACTAAAAAGTTAAATGTTCATTTTTTTCTTCCATGTTGCTTCTGCTCCTGTGAAAAACCTGAAGGGTTAATAAAATTCTTGAATGTGGTTTTGAGCACCTTAAGGGGTGCAGTTTTTAGAATGGTGTCACTTTTGGGTATTTTCAGCCATATAGAACCCTGAAGCTGACTTCAAATCTGAGGTGGTCCCTAAAAAAATGGTTTTGTAAATTTTGTTGTAAAAATGAGAAATCGCTGGTCAACTTTTAACCCTTATAACTTCGCAACAAAAAAAAATTTGTTTCCAAAATTGTACCAATGTGTTGTGAATTCTGTTGTCGGGCTCCCTCCTGTGGTCATGAATGGTACTTCGGCTGGTTCTATCCATGGAATTCCTCTGGTGGCTGTGGGTGTTTCTGAGTTTCCTTCCACAGGTGACGAGGTTAATTCGTTAGCTGGCTGCTCTATTTAACTCCACTTAGATCTTTGCTCCAGGCCACCTGTTAATGTTCCAGTATTGGTCTTGTTCACTCCTGGATCGTTCTTGTGACCTGTCTTCACTATAGAAGCTAAGTGCCTGCCTGTTTTTCTCTGGTTTGCTATTTTTCTGTCCAGCTTGCTATTTTGTTGTTATCTTGCTTGCTGGAAGCTCTGGGACACAGAGGGAGCGCCTCCGCACCGTGAGTCGGTGCGGAGGGTCTTTTTGCGCCCTCTGCGTGGTCTTTTTGTAGGTTTTTGTGCTGACCGCAAAGCTACCTTTCCTATCCTCGATGTGTTCAGTAAGTCGGGCCTCACTTTGCTAAATCTATTTCATCTCTGTGTTTGTATTTTCATCTTTACTCACAGTCATTATATGTGGGGGGCTGCCTTTTCCTTTGGGGAATTTCTCTGAGGCAAGGTAGGCTTTATTTTTCTATCTTCAGGGCTAGCTAGTTTCTTAGGCTGTGCCGAGTTGCATAGGGAGCGTTAGGAGCAATCCACGGCTATTTCTAGTGTGTGTGATAGGATTAGGGATTGCGGTCAGCAGAGTTCCCACGTCCCAGAGCTCGTCCTTTATTATCAGTAACTACCAGGTCATTCTGTGTGCTCTTAACCACCAGGTCCATTATTGTCCTGACCACCAGGTCATAACACCGATGTAAAGCTGACATGTGGGAAATGTTACTTATGAACTATTTTGTGTCACATACAATGCCTACAAGTAGTATTCAACCCCCTGCAGATTTAGCAGGTTTAATAAGATGCAAATAAGTTAGAGCCTTCAAACTTCAAACAAGAGCAGGATTTATTAACAGATGCATAAATCTTACAAACCAAAAAGTTTTGTTGCTCAGTTAAATTTTTATAAATTTTAAACATAAAAGTGTGGGTCAATTATTACTCAACCCCCTAGGTTTAATATTTTGTGGAATAACCTTTGTTTGCAATTACAGCTAATAATCGTCTTTTATAAGACCTGATCAGGCTGGCACAGGTCTCTGGAGTTATCTTGGCCCACTCCTTCATGCAGATCTTCTCCAAGTTATCTAGGTTATTTGGGTGTCTCATGTGGACTTTAATCTTGAGCTCCTTCCACAAGTTTTCAATTGGGTTAAGGTCAGGAGACTGACTAGGCTACTGCAACACCTTGATTTTTTGCCTCTTGAACCAGGCCTTGGTTTTCTTGGCTGTGTGCTTTGGGTCGTTGTCTTGTTGGAAGATGAAATGACGACCCATCTTAAGATCCTTGATGGAGGAGCAGGGGTTCTTGGCCAAAATCTCCAGGTAGGCCGTGCTATCCATCTTCCCATGGATGCGGACCAGATGGCCAGGCCCCTTGGCTGAGAAACAGCCCCACAGCATGATGCTGCCACCACCATGCTTGACTGTAGGGATGGTATTCTTGGGGTCGTATGCAGTGCCATCCAGTCTCCAAACGTCACGTGTGTGGTTAGCACCAAAGATCTCGATCTTGGTCTCATCAGACCAGAGAACCTTGAACCAGTCAGTCTCAGAGTCCTCCAAGTGATCATGGGCAAACTGTAGACGAGCCTTGACATGACGCTTTGAAAGTAAAGGTACCTTACGGGCTCGTCTGGAACGGAGACCATTGTGGTGGAGTACGTTACTTATGGTATTGACTGAAACCAATGTCCCCACTGCCATGAGATCTTCCCGGAGCTCCTTCCTTATTGTCCTTGGGTTAGCCTTGACTCTTCGGACAAGCCTGGCCTCGGCACGGGAGGAAACTTTCAAAGGCTGTCCAGGCCGTGGAAGGCTAACAGTAGTTCCATAAGCCTTCCACTTCCGGATGATGCTCCCAACAGTGGAGACAGGTAGGCCCAACTCCTTGAAAAGGGTTTTGTACCCCTTGCCAGCCTTGTGACCCTCCACGATCTTGTCTCTGATGGCCTTGGAATGCTCCTTTGTCTTTCCCATGTTGACCATGTATGAGTGCTGTTCACAAGTTTGGGGAGGGTCTTAAATAGTCAGAAAAGGCTGGAAAAAGAGATAATTAATCCAAACATGTGAAGCTCATTGTTCTTTGTGCCTGAACTACTTCTTAATACTTTAGGGGAACCAAACAGAATTCTAGTGGGTTGAGGGGTTGAATAATAAATGACCCTCTGAAAAGACTTTTCACAATTTAAAAAAAAAATAAACAAAGAAATAACATTCTTTTTTTGCTGCAGTGCATTTCACACTTCCAGGCTGGTCTACAGTCCAAATGTCACAATGCCAAGTTAATTCCAAATGTGTAAACCTGCTAAATCTGCAGGGGGTTGAATACTACTTGTAGGCACTGTAACTCTCTGGTTTAACAGAATAAAAATTCAAAATAAATAATAATAAATCAAAATAAATGTTATTATTTTCTGTCTACCTACTTTTGGACCAAATGGACAAATGTGAAGTTGAACAAAATTTATTGGTTATTTTAAATATTTTTGGAAATTCAGAATCTGAAATGTGGGGCGTGCAATATTATTTGACCCCTTTACTTTCAGTGCAGCAAACTCACTCCAGAAGTTCATTGTGGATCTCTGAATGATCCAATGTTGTCCTAAAGGCCTAATGATGATAAATATAATCCAGCTGTGTGTAATCAAGTCTCCATATAAATGCACCTGCTCTGTGATAGCCTCAGGGTTCTCTTTGAAGCACAGAGAGCATCATGAAGACCAAGGAACACAACAGGCAGGTCCGTGATACTGTTGTGAAGAAGTTTAAAGCCGGATTTGGATACAAAATGATTTCCAAAACTTTAAACATACCAAGGAGCACTGTGCAAGCGATCATATTGAAATGGAAGGAGTATCATACCGCTGCAAATCTACCAAGACCCGGCCGTCCCTCTAAACTTTCATCTCACACAAGGAGAACACTGATCAGAGATGCAGCCAAGAGGCCCATGATCACTCTGGATGAACTGCAGAGATCTACAGCTGAGGTGGGACAGTGTGTTGAGATAAACACTCGCTAGAAAGTTGCAGCAGTATCTGTAGCTCTCTGCCGCTCTCACTCTGCTTTCCTTGCAACAACTATAATCTGATCTCTCAGTGAGCTGGAAATCCTTTTTGTTTGACCAATGCAGATTTGAGCTGTTTTTCAGAGTGATTGATCAGCCCTGGAGGTGAGGAAGGTGAGTAGAATATCTCCCTTCATAAGACGTATTAACGTTCGGTTGGAAGGTTGATCTTGTGTAGGTTTAGATGGGTTGCCCAGGTTCTTTGTCATTTTCTTGATAGTATCAAGCCACCGTGTTGCTGGTCTTCCTCTTTGCCTTGTTCCTTCTATTCTTCTGACCATGATGTTCTTCTTCAGTGATTACTTTCTTCATATGATGTGTCCAAAGTAAGAAAGTTGTAGCTTGGCGATTCTTGCTTCGAGTGTCTGGCTTGATTTGCTGCAAAATTGATTTATTTGTTCTTCTTGCCATCCATGGTAATGATAACATCCTTCTGCAGCACCACATTTCAAAGGCGTAGATTCTTCTTCTGTCTTGTTTCTTTATTGTCCAGTTTTCACATCCTTATGTTACCACTGAAACTACCAAACTATGTATGAGTCGTGTCTTCTTCGCCAATGAAATGTTCCTCGATTTGAAGACCTTATCCAGTGACTTCATTGATGATTTGCCCATAGCTATTCTCCTATTGACTTCTGGTGTCTTTGCTGAATCTTGAGTGATCATTGATCCAAGTGGATGAGGTCCTTTACAACTTCCAGTTCATCGCCGTCCATCTCAAATGTGTCCCGGTCATACCTGGCAGTAGTCAATGTCTTTGTCTTCTTTATGTTGTAAAAAACCTAAAGAAATTAACTGGGATACAAGCTGGTGTGCATGCAGCATGTCAGCGCTCTTTTACACTGGCCACTGAACAGAGAAAAACAAAGACAGAAACATATTAAGTAAATAGCCTGCAGTAAATAAACAGCAATAGTGCATTAAAATAATATACGGCACTTAGTTAACATAATTTCGATTAAAATAAATGCAAAAGCCATCCCACTACTTCACAGTGACCCTAATTGGAACAGTCCTACTCTAATATTAAAACCTTACTGTTTGTCAAGTGACATGCATGTGGATGAGGCCTGAGAAGGAATGAGCCCAGCTAGTAGACACACAGCCATGAGGAACCACGTAAATATTTTATGTCCATTGAAAAGAAAAGGCAGGCCACACCTTTATATGCACATGATGCAAACAGACTGAAAAAAACTAAAGAAATAATATAGGAGCACGTTCACACTGGCCACTGAACAGAGAAAACCTTTGTGTTGTGTAGCAATCCCATGTTCAAGCTTCCCATGTTCAAGTCAAACATACATGAATGAAATCATGCTGCCCATGGATGTATCATCTGTCAGGTTGCCTATAAAATATTGTCTGTTTTTTAATGCTGTGGTGCAAAATGTTCAATTGATACTTTGAGTCTAGTTATAGAATGCAATAGGTCATGATTCCAAGTGTATTCAGTCTCTGCCCATCCAGTCTGAATGCCACTGCAGCTTATACTGAGCAGAGTAAGATCTCAGCAGCTGCAGGGAGGAGGGACACTGAGGAGATGGTCAATCAGGCTACCTGGGTGGATATTGCGTTAAACGTTCATAAAGTATTATACAACCAGACTTAGATTCTCAAAGTTAATACTGCTTCCTTGTCATGTCTCAGGCTACTTTCACCCTAGCGTCGTACTTGACCCGTCGCAGTGTGTCGGGCCGACGTACCGACGCATACTGTGGAAGCGCCGCACAATGGGGCAGCAGATGCCTTTTTCCAACGCATTCACTGCCCCATTCTGAGCTGCGGGGAGGAGGGGGCGGAGTTCCGGCCGCGCATGCGCTGTCGGAAATGGCGGACAACGCACCAAAAAACGTTACATGCAACGTTTTTTGGTGCAGACGGTTCGCCACAACACGATGCAACCGTCGCACGACGGTTGCGGCGTGTGGCAAAGTGTCGCAATGCATCGCTAATGTTAGTCAATGGAGAAAAGACGCATCCTGCAAGCAATTTTGCAGGATGCGTTTTTTCTCTAAAACGACGCATTGTGACGTGCGTCGTACGACGCTAGTATGAAAGTAGCCTTAGAGATCAATTAAATAATAGTCTGTATTGTGAAATCTGGTGACGGATTTCATTTAAAGGGAGTAGCTTAATCACATACATATTGATTTTTTTTAATAAGAGATAACTTTACATTTTTAATCATAGAAAAAAGAGGTCACTATCCCCTGAAATCACCAATGTGCACAGAAATATATCTATAATGCTTTGTCTAGGTAATGATTCACTTTAGTGAATACAGTTTTTTTAAAATGCGGTTTCCTTAATAGGAGACTCGGCGGTGTCTTAGTTTCTCAATTCTGTCCTCACTAATTAATACAATCAATAAAAGTGCGGCAATGAAGGAATATTGATGTATCACTGTTGGGCTTCTTCCTAAGCCTGTGCTCATTAGCATAGTTAATTATCAATATTTAATATAATATACGAGTTGCACATCTTTTCCAAGTCATTATTCTGTGACATTTAAAGCAAATCAATAATATTATCATGCCAACCTTCTAAGATTCCTCTATCCCTTTGGGCAATAAGCAGAGATCAGCTGAACATATACCTTACAGTCCAAATAATCTAACGTTTGCTTTTAATTATCCTCTGAACATCTCCAGACGTCGCCTACAAATGAAAATTTGTTCTGTCTTGGAAACAAAGTTGTGGATGAAAGACTGTACAAACAACGAGTTCATGGTACAAGGGAACATTGCCAAAACGAAAGTCTTATTAAAGTAGGGAGTATATAAAGGATAATTAGAAATGAGTGCACCCCCCCGCCACATGGACCAAACTGCAATACCAGGATCAGCCACTAGTAGGTGTACAGAGTTGTGTCTACTAGACAATAAATGGGATGTGGCGCTTCTTGAACACCTTGGTGCCACCAATCAGCTGACTAGTAGGGTGCTAGCGGGGTTAGACATCTACTAACATAGTATTGAAACCCCCCCACAGTGACCTAAGGCAATAGTACCTCAGTTAGTCATCAGTGCTGCTTTATTTAATCTACATAATAAAAAGGATAGAGAACAGTAAAGATGTATAATTTGTATGTAAACACTACATGTTAACCCCAATACAATGAATTCACAGACACAGATTCTTTACTGTAAGGGCAGTGTGCAGGACCGCCATCAGGGCATTACTGCCCTTACTGCTGTATGGGGCCTGATGAGCAGCAGGAAAGGGGTGGGCGCGGATATTTTCATTAATTTCTCCATCTTCTCCATTGCCTCTGTCCACAGATGTCGGATGGCACTAGGATGACATTTAAGTGCTGTCCGATATTTCACATGCACACAGACTTGTTTGGGTGCTCGTGATATGATTATTGGAGGCACCCTTATACGGAGATAGACATACTGCCTATGTTCCCCCTCAAAGGCAGGCATATTTTTGTAATGTATATTGTGACGTGTATTATAAGTGACAGCATTGTAGTTTGAATGACAGTATGAAGTGTACGGGTTAATGTTTGGGACTAGCCCAGAATAGGAGAGGTCAATGTGAAGGGACAGAGACACAACGTTAGATAAGGCCCAGCCTGCAGTGGAAATAGACCTAAGGTCTGACCAGCTAGCATAGCTGAGTGACATGGGTGTCCCTGATGTGAGTGGAAACCAAGGCAGTGAATAACGAGATCCAGAGTAGAGATAAGGAAGAGTGACAGTGTGGTGTACAGGAGATGGATCCTGGAACAGGACACCTAGCAGTATGACCCCAAGTACTTAAGTCAGAGTGGCAACGGGCCAGGATGGAACAGTGAATGTGAGACAAAGAGAGTGAGAGTACTTCCAAGGCATCAGCAAGCAAACAAGTTAAGTAATGGCCATAGTGACCAAATAGCTCCCTTAAGGGGAAAAGGACACGGAACCGGAGGTCAAAGTACAGAACTCTCCCTTACTAGACAGTAATACCGTTATTGGACACCGGAGAGACTCCCGAGGTACTGTGCTGGGTGGTGGTGAAGGTAGAGATGCTAGCTGAGACAGAGGGAAGTGAGCCTAGAGAAGAAAAAGCAGAAAATGTGTGTGAAGATGCTCCATGTTCTAAAACAGAGGTGGGGCACCTCAGGCCCCAGGGCCATTTATGGCCCTCGATGACCTTTCATCAGGCTCCCGAGCAGTATCTCAGGGACCGCATTCTTGGGCAAGGAGGTGTATTTTGATTGCCACAAGCTCATTAATTTCTTCTTGTTCTGTTAGCACACACACATGCAGTGTTCACTACTGAACGTTGAAGGGCATGCAATGAATGATTAAGTCCGGAAACCAGTGCCAGAGTCAGGATGTACTTTGTGGGCAGAGTTTGTAAGGATGGTATAAATATCCAAATGGCCCTTGGCAGAAAAAAAGATTCCCCACCCCTGTTCTAAAAGAACTGTTTGAAGTTATGCACCTGCTATCTATTGTACATAGTTCCCGCCAAGTTACTGTTTAGTAAAAACTGTTTATGGTTGGCTGATGGCCTCCCTCGTTGAATCTTTCGACACCTGGTCCTGGCCAGCTGAAGTAACTGGCATCATTTGGTCTGCAATGGTGTGGCGCCTCATAGACGAAGCCCCAGGACCCCCATCTTCATGTAGAGGTCCGGTGTGAGAAAAATGAGTACCTCGCCCATGGCTACCACTCCGCACCATGTTGCACCCGCAGCACGGTGCAATTGTTTTTTCATGCCGAGTCGGCATTAGAAAAAAAATTGCAGATCTGCATTGCCCCATAGTATAACCTTGGGCCATGTGCTAAACCATCAGACAGTACTCGGCCGTGTTATACCCTAGTGTGAGCGGACCCTAATAGTGCTCATGACATCTTCTCTTGGCACCACTTATATCTGTAGTAATTTCCAGGATACTTGACTGCTTGGCCAGGGCATTAAAGCCCATCATACTAAATTTGATTTTGAAGAAATTTCCTCTTCTCTAGACTACATTTTGGCATTTTTCTCAAATGCTATTATACAATATTTGATTTTTTTATATTTAATACAAGTCTTCAGTTATTAACTCCCCACAGGACATGCACAGATGGCTAAAAAATGTGTCTTTCTTTAAGAAAAGGGGAGACACAAGAATATTTCCAGGGACAGATGTTAAAGCCCTGGAACAATTCCTGGAAATTATGGACACTGGCAACTATGTCCTTCGCTGGCAAGATGATCGGAACTGCCAATATGTTTTTCACGTGTATGAAAGCATAGTGATGTCTTCAGGGGCCAATTAGGCTATTAAAGAGAATATCAACTTAAAAAAAACAACATGAAAGCATCGGCAAAATAGTCTTTAATGGGAGACAGGAAAAAAGAAAACTAGTAAATAGCTGAATCCAACATACAATCTGTATGTCTTCTCCAATCCCTTTGGTGACATCTGTGCCTCCAAGATCCCTGTGACATCTGTGTCTCCACGACCCCTGTCCATAGCAGATAAGCCACCCTCAGAGAAGTCGGGACTCAGAGTCAAGCCTCTTAGCAAATTTGTCTCATCTATGTGTCCTAGATAACTGTGTGCATACCAGCTATGAGTGCTATAATTTTGTTAACTTCTGTCAAAATTTATAGCAAATCTGTCAGAATGTAGAGTAACCAATCTTTGGGGATGAAGAGGTCCCATCCCGCCCTCTAAACTCCACTTACTTCTCTAGTTAACTTTGAAAGCAGTATGAAATAGAAAAAGCTAATTTTGGGACAAAATATACTGTGCATCAAAATTTGTAACTTTTTTTTTAATGACAAAATCGGAGTTATGGGTCTTTAAAAGAATTCCCAACAGAGTGTTCCACACTGAACAAAGATATAAACGCAACATTTATTTTTGCTCCCATCTGAACTCAAAGATCTAAGATTTTTTTCTATGTTCACAAAAGGCTTTTTCCCCCTCAAATATTGTTGACAAAATTGTCTAAATCTGTGTTGGTGCCTTCTTCTTTGCCGAGATAATCCATCCACCTCAGAGGTGTGCCATACCAAGATGCTGATAAGACAGCATGATTATTGCACAGGTGTGCCTTAGGGTGGCCACAATAAAAGTCTTAAACATTTGATTTCAGCTCATGAAAAATGGGAGCGAAAAGAAAAATGTTGGGTTTTTATATTTTTGTTCAATGTATTTAAATGGGCTCTCCAGGATCAGAAAAAAAGGCGTTTGCTATTTGAAAAATCTTGGCATGTCCATAGGTTGCGTCTGGTATAGTGACTAAAGCCCCATGCACACGTCAGGGTCTCCAGTACATTTGATGACAGTTTTCACATGTGCTGGAGACACTTACACACACCCATTATAATCTGTGGGGTCGTGCATATTGTGTTCACATGGGCCGTGTTTCCGTGTGACCTACATGTGGACATATCCATTTTTTTCCGGCAGAATAGATGTCGATGCGTCCTGCATATGTGCACACGAATGATATATAAAGAGTGTCATCTGTGTGTCATCCGTGTGACACGTACCAGAATAGAATGCAGAATAGAAATGACGGATGTTTAGGTGTTAGATGTGCAAAGATACAGGATAGATAGATAGATAGATAGATAGATAGATAGATAGATAGATAGATAGATAGATAGATAGATAGATAGATATCCGTGAGATATACAACACAGGTCAACAAAAAAAATTTTTTTTTCTGGTGTCCAAAATATTTTAATGAATTTGGGGTATTTTTGGGGTGCTGATTCTGAATATGCTATCAGTTTTGCCAGATTGGCTCAAGTTTTTGAGATTTTTGGTATCTTATTTATAGCACTTGTTGGTAAATGCGACGCATCATCTCATTAATTTCTTTGGATTAGTACTTGAACTGAGCAGTTCTCAATATAGTTTTGTGTTAATTAGTGTTCTAAAAGTTTGTTCATAGCTTGATTTTTGCACTAACTTTATGTTGTTGTCTGTTTTCCAGTGAAAAGCATGAACTCATCAAGAAGAAGTTGTCTTAACGATCCAGACTGATTCTGTTACATTTGTGGTGAATACACACTGCCAAAACATAGAAGAAACATAACAGACTTCGTAAAAAAAGTGTATTTTGCCCATTTTGGGGTTATGCTTGGGGACCAAGACAAGTTTTGGGCACCACACATAGTGTGCAAAGCATGTATCGAATTATTACGAAAATGGAGCAAAGGACAAAGAAAAAGCTTCAAATTTGGTGTTCCAATGGTGTGGAGAGAGCAAAAAAATCATCATGATGACTGTTATTTCTGTGCAGTGCAAGTGCAAGGATTCAATAAGCATAAGAAACGAAAATGGGAGTAACCTAACATGGAATCTGCAAGAAGGCCTGTCCCTCATTGTGAAGATGTGCCTGTACCTGTGTTTACCATGTTACCTGACCTTCCCCCACCTGATGATGATGAAATGCAGGGTATGGAGCTAAACATCAGTTCTGGAAGTGAACTAGAATATGAAGGAAGTTTCAGAACACCTACGCAGTTTACCCAAGGAGAGCTCAACGATCTAATAAGAGACCTCAACCTCTCAAAAAGTGCATCCGAACTTTTAGCTTCAAGGCTAAGTGAAAAAAATTGTCTGACGCCTGGAACTAAAATTACATCTTACAGGACCAGAGAAGAAGCACTTCTTCAATTTTTCTGTGAAGATGACCTACTTGTATATTGTAAGGATATTCCTGGCCTGATGCTGCAAATGGGTTTACAAGTATATCGTCCTGAAGACTGGAGGCTTTTCATAGATAGTTCTAAAAGGAGTTTGAAATGTGTTTTGTTGAACAATGGCAATCAGTGTGCATCTCTTCCAGTAGCTCACTCAACTAAACTTGCAGAACAATACAAAAATGTCAAAATGGTCTTGGAGAAACTGTGCTACCATGAACATTCGTGGCTGATATGTGTTGATTTAAAAATGGTCAACTTTTTACTTGGACAGCAAAGTGGATACACAAAGTATCCTTGCTTCATCTGCATGTGGGATAGTAGAGCAAAACATCAGCACTGGGAGAAACTGAATTGGCCTCCAAGGGACACCTTGACAGTAGGAGCATCAAACATAGTGAACGAACCTTTGGTGGACAGGGAAAAAATCATTCTACCACCACTTCACATAAAGTTAGGATTAATGAAGCAGTTCGTCAAGGCACTAGACAAAGATGGTAATTGCTTCATGTACATCTGCAGATCTTTCCCTGGTCTTAGTAGCGAAAAACTGAAGGCAGGAATCTTTGATGGTCCTCAAATTCGGAAACTCATTAAAGATTCAAATTTTCCTAAGGAAATGAATGACATTGAAGCTGCTGCATGGTGTAGTTTTGTGTTGGTAGTGAAGAACTTCTTGGGAAATCAAAAGGCAGACAATTATGAAGAACTGGTACAAAACATGCTATTGAGATTTAGAAATCTGGGTGTACACATGAGCATTAAATTGCATTATCTTCAAAGTCACTTGGACAGATTTCCAGAAAACCTTGGAGATTTTAGCGAAGAACAAGGGGAGAGATTTCATCAGGATATTATGGTGATGGAGGAAAGGTACCAAGGCAGATGGGACAGACATATGATGGCTGATTACTGCTGGAATCTACAGCGTGACTGCCCGAATAGCTCACATAGAAGAAAATCATATAAAAAGCGCTTTTCCAGCGATTGAATGTCTCCTATCTTTCATGTCTTGTTCATTTTTGAAGATTACTTTCTAAAACTAATTAAAATAAACTAAAATCAACATTTACTTTGTTAAATTTATTGTATTCATGACAATATCAATAAAGTTAATGCGCGTGTAGCAAATTACGTCTTTTTTTTACACATTTTACGAAAAATCTCAAAAACTTGAGCCAATCTGGCAAAACTGATGACATATTCAGAATCAGCACCCCAAAGTTACCTTAAATTCGATGAAATATCTTTGGCACCAAAAATGCTGTTGACCAGTGTAATTAGTGCGGTGCGTGTCTAGTTTCAGTGAAGCTAAGGTAAAGCAGACAGCTGTGAGCTGATACTAATAGGCTAGGGAGCTCCATGGTTATTGGGTCCTTCCCAGCGTTATAAGATGAGCTCACAGCTGTCTGTTTTCCCTTAGCTGGTTATTAAAAATAGGGAGGAACCCACGCCATTTAATTCATTCATTTATTTATTTATTTGCTAAATACATGTATAGTAAACTACACACACACAACACAAATTATATGTTTCACGGACATCTATCTACTGTATTTATCTCTATCTTTGCACATCTAACACCTAAACATTTGTCATTTCTATTCTGCATTCTATTCCAGTACATGTCACACTGATGGTGCACACGGATGACACACACGCACGGATGTGGATAGCACTTGTCATTAGATTCCTGCTGCCCAAACCTCAGCTAAAATAAATTAGAGCCTGGCTACACACTTGCAGCCAAGTGTAATTTTTTGCTAAAATGCTTCACCCCCTAAAAAAATCTGCAGCTGTCTAAAGATAGCCAAGCATGAGCCAACATTTTACAGTATATTGGTCAACCATTCATGTTTATTTCATTTGGAAAGGAAATTAAGCTGTTACGAGAATCCTCTGGCAGGGGAACAAAGATCGCGTATGCCCAATTCTTCATCTCTACTATCAAATTACCCCTTTGCACAATAACCAATGACTGTGCACACACCATAACAGGTCGGTTCACTCAAAAAATTTTCTAACATGTATGGCTTTTTTTCATTGCTTAAATATTTTGTGTAAAAAAAAAACTGGTTCAGAGGAAAGGAAGACCTTTCTTGATTCTGAACATCTAACGTTGTCCATACACATTTGACGTTGTCTCCCTCCAAGAAATTCTTTCAAGGCCGAGAAGTATCTTGCGGTTGGAATTCAAACTCCCGATCTTTTTGCTTTCAGGGGTGAAAAGCTGTCCCTCGTTCCATGTTGAAAACACATGAACACTCGACGGTACCTGCCAAGTACTCGTGTATGGGGAAATCAGGAGAAACGGCTGTCTGCTGAATGAACCTTGGGTTCAGAGCTGTCTCACGTGTATGGCCACCTTAAGTGCGGGATCACATCAAGTCTATGTCCCAATTTATGACCTCTTCTTGGGCCTCCATCTGAAATTCTCGAAGAACAGGATTAAGATGTTCCCCTGATGAAGCCATTGTTCTCAAAGAGGCAGATCGACATTGCTGGAGGAGAAGTCGAACAGAGTCCAAATTTTTATATTTTCGACTTTTTGCATCATTGAATTCAAAGGATAATATGAGGACACGTCTCAATCTTGATTTTTGGAGAACCAGACAGAAGCCTTGTGGGATTCGCAAACAGGAACATAAACTGTGATCTATGTGTACACAAGGTCTTTTTCAGGTGGGTCTGCTCTGAAACCCACCTGAAAAAGCACTGCTAAAAGAATGAACATTAAGGCACTACAATGTCAAAACAACTTGCTGTGCTTATGTTCCATCTTGTTGAGCTTCTTTTAACTGCTTCAGGGTTCCAAAGACGTTAAGCAGTTAAAAGAAGTGACCTAAGCATTGTTCAGGCATTTTTTTTTTGCTTGGAAGCTGCTCACTATTATATACTGTACATAATGAAATAAATATATAGAAAGGGTGCAAAAAATGATGCTTCAGGAAAGATGTTTTCTTAAACAGTCTTCTGCTTGAGAAACTTGATTGGTACGCCGGCATCTAAAATACGTCGTGCACACATACACGGAGTAGAGATGTTTTCGTAGCATGTGCATGGGTTTTTGCAAACCCTATTGAGATATGAGTTGCCGAAATTGCCCCTTTAAGAATACCCTTATGAAAATCTCTGCATTCCCCTGGAACCCATCCAGTTTTGGTGCTAAATATATGACTTTTACACAAAGTCATAATACAGTGGTATAATAAAAGCCTAAGAGGGGCAAAGTAATTCCTGACACATAATAAGACTGAAGCACCCGTATAATAAAATGCTGATTACTTCTATGCCAGAAAACAGATATCGTTTTTAAAAAACCGACTCACAGTGAGCAAGGACAATCCTACCTGAATGGCTCATCAATGCTGCATTAATCAGACTGCAGAATAAAAAAAAAATGATATTTAGAACGACGCGCAGATGCATCATTTGTATGTAAAAACGACAGACATTATTCTAGAATAAAACATAGCCCTAATACATTCAGGAAAAAAAGAAATCAGGAACATCATTTACAATTCAGACAAAAAAAAAAAATATATATATATATAATGAAAACCCTTGAGATGTGAATGGTTCTTAAATTACACTCAGCAGATATTCAGATTATGACGAACGGAGAGAGAGCGACTAACCCTGACTGTCATTTGTCTCCCGTGGAAACGTACACACCTAGCAGGCAATTATAACAGGAGAGAGAGGCGTTAGAGCCTGATTAATTATACACCCCCCCTCCTGAAATATGACGGTAATTTGGGATGGGCCAATTATGTCAATCCAGCTGACCAGTTTTAGGCGGCACATTGCCTCCCAACCTTTAACCTTGGATCTGTGATAAATCTGGCTTCTGTGTGCGACGTCATACATGGGAAACGTGAATTCATAGATTTGCTGGAATAATCCTTCTTTGATTCCAGGGCATCATATTGCTGCGGATTGTATATATTCTCACCATTGAATCTGCATTAGCTTCCTCCCACCCTTCGGTAGGAGATCAGCTGATAATGCATTGCTCTGCAATGTGCCGCCATCCTCTGCTTTACCGCCACAGGAGATCAACATCTGCATTATATTACCCACCTAATGTATTCTGCTGGGGTTTTTTTTTTATACAGGGCAGTAATGCAAGTGCAGGTAATCTACTGACACGGGGCCTGGATGACCTCCGCAAGGACAGATTCAGCAGAAGTCATTCATTTCTCACAATATTGTGGTTTCTTTTACGATGTCTCCTGATTATGACTGCAGTCTTTGGTATTTATTTCCCTGCTATTTTTCGGATTGCGCTTTTTTTTCTTTTTTCGGCTTGTTGAAAGTGTGTGACACAGAGAGAGAAACTGCCTGATTAATATTCAGAGAGGTGGATATTGGGATTACAGTGCAGGAAGAATTGCAGGGTGTTTTTTTAATTGAATCCCCATGAAGTAGAGAATATTATGGTATTTTAGGTGAATCAGAAATGTAATTTAAAGCACATGGGCCTCAATGCAAAATGTGTGGTGATGATGATGACCCTTCTGGCCCCTACCATATGCCTTATATAAAAGTGGCATCCTCTTACTAGACAGTGGAGCCATTGGGTCCCTCAGGCACCAAAACTCCGAAATAACTGTTGCACTTACAGCCCTTATATCTACTCCCCTTACGTATAGATTAGAACTGAACTTTGTAGACCAGTCACAGTGTGAGAGGAAACTGGATAACCTAGAAGAAACCCTCGCAAACATGGGGAGGACATAGAAACTCCTTGCACATGATGTTGTCCATGTTGAGAATCCAGGACCCCAGCGCTACAAAGAAATACAGTGGGGAAAATAAGTATTTGATCCACTGACGATTTTGCAAGTTTTCCCATCTACAAAGAATGGAGAGGTCTGAAATTTTTATTGTAGGTACCAGGGACAGCGTTACTTCCAGGCGCACCTGGGCAAGTGCTGGGGCTCTGAGTTGGGGCCCACTCGCCGTCAGGGACAACGGCACGCTATGGACCCTTTACATTAATCTGTTTAAAATACTCACCTCTCTTCGTTCCCCACTGGCCTCAAGTCTGGTCTCTTACACACCTTCTTTCTCAAGGCAGAGGGTAAAAAAACACCAGAACACAGGCAGAGATGCTTACCTGTCCAAGGCCTCCAACAATTGCACTAGCTAAGGTGTTTTTTTTCAAGGCAGAGGGTGCAATGACATCACTACAGCGCTGGGCAGTGCAGAGAGCTGTAATAGGCCGAAGACACCGGAGCTGAGGAGACCAGATCTGCAGCCAACAGGGAACGAGGAGAGGTAAGTATTTGATTATTAGTAACTTACCGTATGTATGGAACCCATTCTCTATGGAGTATTATATAGGGCCCATTCAGTATGGAGTATTATATGGGGCCCATTCTGTATGGAGCAATATATGGAGCCCATTCTGTATGGAGCAATATATGGAGCCCATTCTGTATGGAGCATTATATTGGGCCCATTATCCTGTATGGAGCATTATATGAGGCCCATTATTCTGTATGGAGCAATATATGGGGCCCATTATTCTGTATGGAGTAATATATGTGGTCCATTATTCTATATGTAGTATTATATGGTGCCCGTTATTCAGCATGGAGCACTAAATGGGGCCCATTATTCTGTAGGGTGCATTATATGGGGCCCATTATTCTGTATGGTGCATTATATGGGGTCCATTATTCTGTATGGCGTAATATATGGGGCGCATTATACTGTATAGAGGACTATGTGGTGCCCATAATACTGTATGGAGGATTATACTGTCTGATCTAAAATGGAAACTTTTGAATCCCCCCAGAGCACGCACTCTGTTCTGCGAGGATTCACCGGTTTCTGAGCTATTGTAGAATTTATAATATACTGTATATCACGCATGTAATGTAAGAAATAAGAGAAATCTTTGGCATTGTACTATACCAATATTTCTCTGCCGTATCTGTACATCATGAATTGTGGTATTTTTTTTAAAGGGGTCCACTGAGACTCTTTCGCCCAGGATAAAAAAAAAAAACCTGGAGTCGGCCGTGCTAGGTATACTTCAACTGTTAGAGATAGAATCTAAAAAAAAAATCCAAGAAATCACTTCCTGTGATTTTTTGTTTAATTAATTTGCATTTAATTGCCGTATTTGATACAATCTAAAAGCAGAACTTAATATTTGGTACAGAAACCCTTTGCAATTTCAGAGGTCAGACGTTTCCTGCAATTCTTGACCAAGTTTGCACACACTGCAGCAGGGATTTTGGCCCACTCCTCCATACAGATCTTCTCCAGATCTTTCAGGTATCACTGCTGTCGCTGGGAAACATTGAGTTTCAGCTCCCTCCAAAGATTTTCTATTGATGTATCTGTGCATAATATGTTTTGTTTTTTATCAGTGGTTTATCCTTTGCTGTTTTCCACTTTTTGTCTGTGTGATCTGTTTGTACTTTCCAACCCCATCGTATAGGGTTAAAATTTGTTTTAATTAGCCAGTCTCTATACAACTCACCTGTGTGGGGAATGGGGGGAAGTATATCAGAATCCGATTCAGTATGCTGTCAAACGCACCATGATTAAGGCACTTTGCTGAAACGCGTTAGTTTCAATACATGCCATCCTCTTAGGTGGCCAGATTTTATATTTCTTATGTTGAGACAATAAAGGCGTTTTTTTTATATTCAAACCAGATCATGAATTTATATAGTGGATATTTGCTGCTTGAGTACCTCCTTCAACTTTGAGCCCTGTTTGAATGGAGCGATGGCTGAATATGTGCACTACCTCTTCTTTCATTCTTTACTGAATGGTTAACTCCAGCAGTTTGATAGAGCATGAAAGAACTTCCAAAAACTTGGAATAATCATATAAGCCCACCGATATGACATAAATGTCTGCGGAAACTGTAAAATGTAACTACAATGCTCTCAAGCGGGTTCAGTATGTTTCTATGCACATTCTGGGGGACACGTAATGACCCCCGTATATGATTCCCCTCACTGCCTTACATACCCCCTCACCTGTTACCATACACGGTTGCCTGTGACAGGGCTTCCGCACTTCCTTGCAACTTCTCAGCTCGATGTTCCACCAAGAAGCTAAAGTTTTGTAACAACAAAAACCATCTGGTGACTCAAGCATTCTTCTTCTTAGTATTTCTCATCCAGATCAAGAATGAATGGTCTATTACCATGCAAAACTGTTGCCCGAGTAAATAATAACATAGGGACTCCAAGGCCCACTTAATGTCAAAGCACTCCACTACACTATAATTTTTATCTGCTGGGGTAAGATTCCTACTCAGGTAGGTGACTGGATGTTCTTCTCCATTCACCTCCTGTGGCAGAACTGCTCCAAGGCCTACCCGAGAGGCATTAATTTGCACAATAAAGCTTTTCTTGAAGTTGGAGCTAGTGAGGATGGGCTGTCCGCACGACGCCAACTTCTTGGACTGGAATGCTTCCTCCGCCTGAGCGTTCCATAGAACCATAACCTATTTTCTTCTCTTTAAGAGATCTGTCAAAGGTGCCCATATACTGGCAAAATTAGGTGTAAGTTGTCGATAATACCCAATGATGCCAAGGAAAGCTCTTACCTGTTTCATAGTAATATGCCGAGGCCAGTTTTGAATGGTCTTGATTTTGTTTATTTGGAGTTTTCTAACCGCATGGCCAATCATGTACCCCAAGTATCGATCTTCCTCGAGACCTATTGCATATTTTTTGGGGGGTTCGCCGTTAAGCCTGCATTTCTGAGCAAATCAACTGCTTCTTGCACCTGGGACAAGTGGGAATGCCTGTCAGTACTATAGATGATAATATGATACAAGTACACTGATGTATCCTTCTGATGGGGCTCTAAAACTACGTCCATCAGCCTTTGGAACATGGCCAGGGCCCCATGTAACCTGAAAGGCAAGATGACATAGTGATAAAGGAGCTCCGGGGTAATGAAGGTGGTCTTCTCTTTTGCCAACTCTGTCAGAGGCACCTGCCAGTAACCTTCGGACAGACCCGAGCGTCATGAAGTACTGGGCCTGCCTCAGTCTCTCACTAAGCTCATCCACCCGGGGCATTGCAGAAAGGTCAAATTTTGACACTTCGTTAAATTTTCAGAAATCATTACAAAATCGCAACGATCCGTAGGCTTTGGAATCAGTACAATGGGACTAGACCACTCACTCCTGAACTTCTCAATAAGTCCCAGCTGGAGCATTTGTTTCACCTCAGCCACAATGGCTTGCCTTCGCCACATGGTACTGTTTCATTCGCACCCTTACCTGAGGCTCGGTGACAATGTCATGGTGGATCACAGATGTACAGTCGGGCAGTTCCGAGAATGTGTCCATATTCTACACCAATTAGCCTCCCGTTGCTGCTGTTTTGAGAGAGCATCACTTATCTTTACCTCTCTCCCGGCCTCCTCCCAGACCAGTGTCGGAGGGTCCACAAATGATATGACCAGAGTAGCATCTAACCATACATTCCCGATCTTTCCATGATTTTAGCAGATTTACATGATATAGTTGATGAGGTTTCCTCTTCCCGGCCTGATATACCCTGTAATTCACCTCCCAAACCTTTTCCCGGACTTCATATGGCCCTTGCCATTTGCATGTGAGATTATTTTCTGCAATGGGCACCAAAACTAATACTCAATCCCCTTTTTTAAAGGACATGACTTTGGCCTTTATATTGTACGCTTGGCTCTGCTCTACCTGGGCATCCACGAGATGTTTCTTTACTTGTCTGAAACCTAGCAGGTCAGGCTTTCACAAAGGACCATTGGTACAGTCTTTGCACCCGTACAAATGTATTAACCCAAATCTGAGCAAGGAACTGACCACTAAGTTTCTCATAGTCCTGGGCATCCTCTCGGCTTAGGTAGATTCTCCCATCCGGAACGGGGTCCACCACTTCAGCCCACTAATCAGCTGGTAGATTTTCCTGCTCTGCATTTCTTTTGAACACTGTGAGGAATGCTTCCAGGTCCTCCTCTGGACTCATCTTCCTCAGTGCCGACCTGTTTTTGTCCCGGGCCTCGGTTGGATATGTCTCTCGCATAGCCGCAAAATGTGGTAGAATCAGGCTGTTAGTCTGCTGCTTCTGCTGCTCCTTCTGTTGCTGCTGAAACTGTAGCTGCTGCTGTGCCTGCTTCTGAAACTCCTGCTGCTTTGTCTCGGAGATGACCAACTGGTTTAGTATTTTCTCCATCTTGTCCGTGGGCCTGAGCTGTAGTGTTGTAGGCTTGTTCACCAACATGCAGTTCTCCTTGGGGTATGCCTCAATTCACACTTCCTGCATTCTCTACCATATATAAGGCAGTGACTTTCACATCCATGCGGCAATGTGGCAGTGACCCAAGAAAGTTCAACTTAAATGTCTTTATTTGCCAACTTACAAAATAAATCCAAACCGTCCATATCAGTCTGTTGCTGTGGGCGATTGCACCACCGTATCACTCTTGTGTGCATTAATGGTTTTGCTTTAGCCTCTTGCTCTGGCCTGTGTTCAGTCTCACACAGACAGACATAGGCCAGGGTCACACTTGCAAGTGCAATGCGAGAAACTTGCACGAGTCTCTCACATCAATACTTGGCACTGCCGCTGGCACTCGGGACCGGAGCATGCAGCAGCATGTATCTCTATGCAGCTGAACACTCTGGTCCCAAGCAGTGCCGGGTATTGATGCGAGAGATTCATGTGAATACTTTGGTGGAGGATAGAGTCACCGGTGCCTTCTTCCACCAATCAACGTGTGAGACAGCTGACGCAACAATGTCATTTTATTGTGTCAGCTGTATGTAAGGGGTCTGCCAAGGCTACATGATGTACCCCGCTCCCCTTGCCTGTGTTTGTGTTATGTCATGTATGTTTTGTAATGCTGCTACTGTATAGGGTAATATGTATAATGTATATTTAGCTAAGAAAAGTGCAGTAGATACGTATGTCCACTAGACAGGGACATATTAGTAGTAAATAGTTAACGTAGGAGGGGCCAGGTGTGGGTAAGAAAGGAAGATTTCCTGATTTGAGTTCAGTAGGGCCAGTTAGCCCAGACAGCTCAGCAGGGCCTTAGAGCCCGGGCTAGACAGTGGGCCCCATAACGTTGAAAGCTAGAAGCCTAGACATCCAAGAACAGGAGACAAGGAATTACAGCAGCACAGAAACACAGGTGGCTCTTTCATGTGGCAGCTTACTACGTGGGCAGACACACTTATGTCTGGGTCAAAGCGGACAGGGGAACTTCTACGAGTAGTGAAGCTGGACAGGGAGGATGCTGCGGTACTGGACAAGATGGTACGATCCGGAAACGTGCTTAAGGACATGAGGGAGAGCACAGGGAACGTGAAGGATGTAAACTGTGTGGAACCCTATGTTGATGCTGCAATGGATTTGGATGTGCTGAGAAAAGAAACAAGTTACCCGTTTTAAGTTGGAACTGGACTCTGTCTCTATATGTGTGAAATCTTTGGGGATGTGCCTGCAACAGACCAGAGGTGACCCTGATGGTTCAGAGAATGGAGTGACAGTTACGCTGACAAAGGGACGTTGTTTTCATGTGTCGGGTGGCCAGGGTGTGCTTCAGCAGCTGTCATTGCGGGCCACGACTACGGCCCTGGAACCCCTCACATGTGTACTGTGGAGAGTCAGTGCATAGGAGACAGGAGCAGAGACAGAGCACTGGGGAAATGCGAAAGAGGTGAGTATGTGGTGGTTTTTTTTTTCATGTGTACGCAATGTTTGTATGTAAATAGGAGGCTAGGTGGGGCTCATGCTGTATATACTGTAGGAGGCCACGTGGGGGCTCATATGTTATATAGGGGCTGTGTGTTGTCTCATACGGTATATAGGAGGTATGTCACCATACTGAATTCTGCTCAATATTAAATTATACAAATAATATTAATGAGTCGCTGATTGACTGCTTTGCTCATGTAACAGTCTCACTGGATGTTGATCCAGGAGACCAGCAGGTAACTAAAAAAATGAGTGACTCTGATCCAGGAGGTATAAAGGTTTTTGTTTTACACCTCCCAAGGCCCAACTAGTAGAAGACCTTTTAAGAAAATTTACCTGATTCCTGTTTAGAAACTTTGCATACTGGTAGGTTTATGTATCCGCTATTGCTCTGTAGTGTGCCTTGTCCACCCGTTATGTTAAAAGTACTTCAGTAAAAATAAAAGTGTGATCAACCAACAGTGTCTGCATCTTATGTGATCATCCTATAATACAATTATTATACCAGGACGAGAAGCATGAGCAGTGTGTCCATCTCCTATTGCTGAGGTCATGGAAGAATGCAATGCGTCTATAACGGTATTTAGTCTAAACAATGCATTTATCTATATGTGAGCTCTTCAGGTGCAGAACAGTATTCAACTAGAAAATACTCAAAGGAAAGTTATCAGAAAAAAACATATTGTTTAAATCAGATTTTTGCGTTGAATGTAGTTTTTGGCAATTTTTTCCATATTACAATCTGTTTTCAAGGGAATATATCAACACATTTTTGCCATGGAATCTGAGATCAACATGATGTAGGGGCAGGGAGCATGATTCCAGCGATGCGTTACTAAGGTGCTGGGTTCACATTGCGTTAATGGCAATGCGCTGACGGCATCCGTTACACAGCGGCACTAACGCTATGTAACGAATGCGTTAGCGCACCCATTGACTGCAATTATGTAGCTCATCGCTAACGCATGTCATAATCGGCATGCGTTAGCAATGTGACATCATTCTGTGTCGGTCCCTTGGACGCAGTCTGCAGCGTTTTGGTGTCCGTCACCGCTAGCGCAGATGGAGCATCTGCGCTAGCGCGATCGCATAACGCGATCTTTAACGACACTTGCATTGCGCAGTCCGTTTAACGCATGTGTTGAACGGACTGTCCTAACGCAATATGAACCATGCCTTACTGTGTTGCTTTCTGCAGTTTTGATAGAATCCCTGCTTTCTTTGCTGTAGATTTAGCAGTTCTCTGAATGCTGAGCTCTATATACACCCGCCCACACCTGTGATTGTCATATATTGTATACTGTCAGCAAGCTGCCAATTAGTGGTGGGGGCGAGGTTACACAGATCTACTCACCAGACCTAGTAAGGCAATGATAATCTCCTGCTGATAAAACACTGATTGTATTGAAACTACAACACACAGCCTAATAAGTGACATATTACTGTAATCAGACTGTCTTGCTCTGAATTGTACTGCTCTCAGATTAAATAGTAAAAACCTTCTGGCAGATTCCCTTTTACCCATTACTTGCCAAATTAAAATTTTTACAAGTACGGATTTTTCAGAAAAGGGCGTCCCAATATTCAAATAAAAATGACAATGACATGATTTCCTATTTTGAAAACATTCATTTTACAAACACAACACAAAAAATTGGACCTAATTATAAAAATTATAAATTCTTAGTTGCTAGAAGCAAAAGATTAGGCGTCCCAAAAAAAAGGACATTGGTAGATAATGTGTTAAACATATATAGACATCTTTCAAATTTCACACTGGTCACTTGGGCTTTTTTAGACGTTAACCCCCTGTGGTTTCAGGAAACAACACATGTATGTGGCCGCAATGATCAAACCATGACCCTATCTTTTGCTTTGAAGCATCTCATGAGTGTGTGGAAAGATGTGCTTCTGATAACATGATGCTGTATGGGGACAGATTGATCTATTAGTGATTGTTCTGTCCCCATCATTCTTCCCCAGCTGGGCTAAAGAGGCCAGGAAACAAGCGTCGAACGACTTCAATATTGTCGATTGCACTGGTCTAGTGGCCTGAACTCAGCGCATGTAAATACAACCAAAATGTTTCTGTGTGATGGTTCATTATGTGTACTTGGTGCCCAACTTAGACTGGACACGTCAGGATTTCTGGCAGAAATTTTCCTGACAAAAACCTGACATTTCTGCCAGAAATCCGCATGCGTTTTTTGCACGTCTTTGATGCGTTTTTTCTTGCGTTTTTTTCCAAATGCATAGAATAGCGGAAAAAACGTGAAAAAACGCAAAATTAATGAACATGCTGCTTTTTTTTTACCGCGATGCGTTTTTTTTCGCGGAAAAAAAACGCATCATGTGAACAAAAATTGCAGAATGCATTCTAAATGATAGGATGCATATGTCTGCAGTTTCTAATGTGGTTTTATCGCGTTTTTATCGCGAAAAAACGCAAAAAAACCTGAACGTGTGCACATACCCTAAACTTTGTCTAAGGCCGGTTTCACACGTCCAGATAATTCCAGAACCGTATAAAAACGGTACTGGAGTTATCCGTGTCCGTGTGCTCACGTGGCACATCAGTGTGGCACACGTGTGCCCACTGGGTGCCACACGCACCGCGCAGGAGACAGCGCTAAAGTTTAGCGCTGTCCCTGCATCGTGCTGAATCCGCGATTCATATCTTCCCTGCAGCAGCGTTTGCTGCAGGGAAGATATGAATAATAGTGTTTAAAATAAAGATCTAAAATGTCCCCAGTGTCCAGTGTAAGAATTGCAAGATTACTAATTTTATTTATTTATTTTTTTATAATAAAGATTATGATAAGAATAAAGAACATTAGATTTTTTTTAAATACATGTCACCAAAAACCTGATTTAAACAATAGGTAATTTTTTGACAATAACTTCACATTAAAGAGGTAGATAGACATTTAATGTGTTCATGTATGAGAAAGTGCAGCGCCAGTAAGTGCAATGTAAAGCAGACATGGCAGTGAAGGAGTTATTTCCCTGTTTTGCAGCCTTTGGCTGATGCCAGGAGCTGAGTGGTTCAGTTCCAGGATCTAGATAGACAGGAGCATGCACTGAAACAGTGCACTGTTATGGGTTGAATCATTTACTGAACTAGTCTGACCATAACCTGACACTGGAGCAGGATATGAGTCACTGCGCTCTGCAGCTGCCTCGCCATTTGCATAGAAAGAGCCCAATAGTAGGAGAGGCACAAGAACCATTTCTAATTAGGCGGAACATCTATCATGCACGGATCATCATTCTCATTTCTAGTGAGAAATAATGGAGGCCACATCCAGTAAAAATATCCCCACTTTAATTTTTCCCATACTAACAGGTTGTAAAGAGTCACAGCTATAGAATACTGAGTAATACGATTTTTTTTAGTATATTTCAGAATCTGTACATAACTCACAGCTGGATTACCGTAGTGGTTAGGGGACGCCGGGAATGATAAAAAGACACAGAAATATGCGTCATTACAATAGATTACGTCAGTGTACTCATAGGATAACAATTCAGTGGGAGCAGCATTCACCACAATGGGGCTCATGTATCAATCTGTGTGTGACAGGAAAGTGCCATGCCTATTAGTTATATAGTTTCCTTGGTTCATTCTCTATGTGTGTATTATTGCAAAAAAAAACATTTTTTTTCTGAAAAAGCCCTTATACAATATTTTAAAAGGTATTGAGTAGACCTTTTATATAATATAAAATTGGACCAGGCACACACTATATAAAAACATTTTTTTTTATTGTGCCAACATATTCCGTAGAACTTTACAATTTAGAGGGGATTTGTATATACAATAAAATACATTATAGAATAATAACACACACAGATATTGTATGCCAAACACTGCATGATACACAAATATACTGTACAAACATACACTGTATGTCACACACATACACATACTGCATGTTACACACACTATATAATAATAATTTTTATTTCTATAGCACACTTTACAATTTTAGAGGGGACTTGTACATACAATAAAAGACAATACAGAATAGCAATAATCACATAAATCAGGGGTGTGGAACCGTTTTTCTTCTAAGGGCCATTTGGAATTTTATAATAGCGTTCGGGGGCCGTATTAAATATTATTAACTTAAACATTAGCCAACTATATTTATTCAAACATTTAAATAACTTGCAGCTCCCCCCACACACAGTATAGTGCAGCTCCCCCCACACAGTATAGTGGAGCTCCCCCTAACACACAGTATACTGAAGCTCCCACCCACACACAGTATAGTGCAGCTCCCCCACACACAGTATAGTGCAGCTCCCCCCACACACAGTATAGTGTAGCTCCCCCCACACACAGTATAGTGCAGCTCGCCCCACACACAACACACAGTATAGTGCAGCTCCCCCAACACAAAGTATAGCGCAGCTCCCCCAACACACAGTACAGTGCAGCTCCCCCAACACACAATGCAATTCAGCTCCCCAACACATAGTACAGTACAGCTCCCCCCAACACACACACAGTATAGTGCAGGTGCAGTTCCCCCGCACAAAGTATAGTGCAGCTCCCCCTAACACACAGTATACTGCAGCTCCCACACACAGTATAGTGCAGCTCCCCCCACACACAGTATAGTGCAGCTCCCACCCACACACAGTATAGTGTAGCTCCCCAACACACAGTATAGTGCAGCTCGCCCAACACACAACACAGTATAGTGCAGCTCCCCCAGCACAAAGTATAGTGCAGCTCCCCCCAACACATAGTACAGTACAGCTCCCCAACACACACACACACACACACAGTATAGTGCAGGTGCAATTCCCCCACACACAGTATAGTGCGGCTCCCCCCAACACACAGTATAGTGCAGCTCCAAAAAAAAATTTGAACTTTTTGGTCACAACCACAAAGTTACATTTGGAGAGAGGTCAACAAGGCCTATAATGAAAGGAACACCATTCCTACTGTAAAGCACGGAGGTGGATTGCTGATGTTTTGGGGATGCTTGAGCTACAAAAGCACAGGAAACTTGGTCAAAGTTGAAGGAAAGATGAATGCAGCACATTATCAGCAAATACTGGAGGCAAATTTGCAACCATCAGCCCGGAAGTTCCAACATGACAACCATCCAAAACACAAGTCCAAGTCGACCTGTCATTGGCTACAGCAGAACAAAGTGAAGGTTCTGGAGTGGCCACCTCAGTCTTCTGACCTTAAAATCATTGAGCCACTTTGGGGAGATCTCAAGTGCGCAGTTCATGCTAGACAGCCCAGGAATTTACAGGAACTGGAGGTTTTTTGCCAAGAAGAGCGGGCAGCTTTACCATCTGAGAAAATAAAGAACCTCATCCACAACTACCACAAAAGACTTCAAGCTTTCATTGATGTTGGAGGGGCAATACACGGTATTAAGAAATGTGAATTTTTGATCTGGGTCATTTGGATGTTTTGGGTTGTCATTATGATTTAAAAAGAGAAAACACAGTAGTTTCACAACAAATGGCTTTACCCAACTATTAACCATGAGTGGAGAAAAAGTTTTGGTGTTATCATTCATATTCTCTGAAAAAAGGCCAAGAAAGCAAAAATTCTGCCGGGGTATGTAAACTCTTGAGCACAACTGTAGTGTTAGTTAGTTGTTAGTGGTTGTAACCATGGATACCTAAGCTACTGCAATGCCCCGCACATGGGGTAAGTGACATAGCTTATCATAATAATTATACTACATTTCTAATTGGAGGTATTTGCTAATATTATTATTACACCTATTACATATTGGGACAGGATTTCTGAGATGGTAAGACCAATTTATTTCTGCACAATATTAAGTGATACAATATTAATATAAAAACATTATAATTAATATTTTTATATTAATATTGAGAAGAATTAATTTAATCCTATTGTTTGGGCCCTTCACAACAGGTTTCTTATGTGGCCCCTTGGGAAAATTAATTGCCCACCCCTGTATTAGGGTATTTAGACCAATCCTAACATTTCTGAACATGTCCCTGATAGAAATCATGGTGGAGTGCAGCCTCATTCCAAGTTTTGCTATGGGACCCCATGATTTTTTGGTATATGCCTGGGGCCTGTTCTTGCATGAGGGGCTCCTGCTCTCCTACAAGTGACACATTAGGCTTTTGCGCAAATGGAACAAAGAGATTATTTGAATTTCATGAATACACTTTTAGGTCAGAAGGATTTCTGTGCTGAATCTGCGGCTCGGGAATACACTTTCACCTACTTGTAACCACTAAAATCTAGACCACTTGGCCTTCAAGGACTGAAATTCCTAAACTTTAGAAGCGCAATGTATGAAGCAGCACTTGAGCTTTTTTCCCAGACAATGACCTGGATAAGCAGGAAGGGCAGTATGGCTTTGGTTAATTACCATATCCTGCCTGTGCACTAGGCGGCCCACCTCCCCCATGGTGTAGGCTGAACATCAGACCATGGCCAGGTGTGCAGCTTGCAGAGGATGTTTACTAACCTTTTGTCCTCCATGCACGTTATCTAATCCAGCTCTCACAAGCTCACACACTGATCTGTAATCTCACATACTTGTCTCTTCATTTATCAGCCAATTTAGTGATTATTTAACTTGTTCATATTGCCACAGTGTATTTTTATCATTCTGTTTTCAGGAAAATGTGAAAAAAATGTCAGACCTGAGGAGTGTAAAGGTCCCCATACATATTAGGCTAGTGTCAGTAGAACGTATCAAGGTGTTGGCCGATGGTCTGATATTATGGGGGCCCGTACCGACTGACAATTGGATTTAACCCGCTGGCTGACATGGCAGTCAGATACTTTCTCATAGAGAACACAGGAACGCTTTTCTGAGCGAGCTGAGATGGCTGACGGACGAATGACAGAGTGATCCTGTGTAAGGAAGAGTCGGCTGAGATGGGTAACGGACGATTAACCGAGCGCTCCTGTGTAAGGGAGAGTCGGCTGAGATGGCTGATGGACGAATGACAGAGTGATCTTGTGTAGGGAAGAGTCGACTGAGATGGCTGACGACGAATGACCGAGCGCTCCTGTGTAGGGGAAACTCGGCTGAGATGGCTAACGGACGAATGACCGAGCGCTCCTGTGTAGGGGAGACTCGGCTGAGATGACTGACGGACGAATGACAGAGTGATCTTGTGTAGGGAAGAGTCGACTGAGATGGCTGACGACGAATGACCGAGCGCTCCTGTGTAGGGGAGAGTCGGCTGAGATGGCATAGGGACGAACGACAGAGTGATCTTGTGTAGGGAAGAGTCGACTGAGATGGCTGACGGACGAATGACCGAGCGCTCCTGTGTAGGGGAGAGTTGGCTGAGATGGCTGATGGACGAATGACAGAGTGATCTTGTGTAGGGAAGAGTCGACTGATATGGCTGACGGACGAATGACCGAGCGCTCCTGTGTAGGGGAGAGTCGGCTGAGATGGCTGACGGACGAATGACAGAGTGATCTTGTGTAGGGAAGAGTCGACTGAGATGCCTGACAGACAAATGACTGAGCGTTCCTGTGTACGGGAGAGTCGGCTGAGATAGCTGAATGATCAAGCGCTCCTGTATTCTTCATGAGAGACACGTCGCCAGGCATAAGCTGCCAGGTGCTTACTTCGGGAGAACAATATGATCTACAGTTCAAAATCAAGTATTGACATCTCCCCCGGACAATCGTTTATCTGGGACTGGGGCCCCTATACACATTAGATTGGCGGACGCTGATATTGGTGGGTTCTGTTGTTATTAGTCTAATATGGATTGGAGCCTTGAGTATACCTCTTTATCAGGAGTTTTCTGTACATTACCATAAAGAAGCACGGTGAAAAATTCCTATTGTGAGTGGTGTTAATTTATTATGGGGGCCTACAGCTTGCCTATGTCATTGTAAGGGGACCAGGCTGTATAGTGGGAACACAGTGATATGGTTCTTGCTGTATATGATTGATCTATAGAAGTGTATGGTCCATCCATATTTCTTTGATTTCATATGGAGGCATTTTTACCATTTCTGTGCACACGGCTACCCGAGGAGACCAATTTGAAATAACGGTAGGGCTCGGTTCTGTGCCTCTACTGCAATTTATGAATGCACCCTAAAGTGTTAAAAAAAGCCCAGTGAATACAGAATAATAATAGCATGTGCACAGAAATACACAAGCATGCCTTTCCCTGTGGTCAGATGATTATTTTTACTGGACAAGACAGAGCCATTAGCCAGCGTCAGATATCAGTGCAGTGTAACACATGCAGAACGTGTGTGCGTGTGTGTGTGTGTGTGTGTGTGTGTGTATAAGAGCAGGCCATATACCATGGAAGAGCTGTGTGTGCGGAGGGTGGGGGAGGAGAGCTCGCTGTGTGGGAGGGGTACACATAATCAGCCAAGCTATCCCCTTGGGGGCTCCAGCTGCCTTTGTATTTTATTATCACTCCTTAACAAATTTTGATAGAAAAGGGATTGTTCCTCTCTAAACCCCTTTATTTTATTCACGAACCTTCCCGTTAACAGCAATCATTTCCCCTTAATAGGGCAGGGCCATTGTGTCAATGCCGGAACCAGACTTGTGCATTGTGCTACTACATAGCCCTCATTGTAGTCTTATATGGCGAATTCCACTCTCCAAGCTTCAGTTGTATTTTGTTTCTAGTTATTATTGCTAATAATCAATTATTATACAGAATCAACCTCTTTGCAAAATAAACAGTAGGATTTCATGCTGATATTATAGATCTACAAACAGTATAATATGAGCTACACAATAAAAAAAAAAATACTAAAAATATTGATATTCTTATATATATTTTCATATAATAATATTGATATTCTTATATAATTTCATATATAGTGGTAACACATTTTAAAGAACTTTCATCAGAATCAGAGAAAGCTGTAGAAAAAAGAAAATATAAGTGTTATAGTGGGTCATATATAACCCAAATTCAGTACTATACTGGATTCATATTAATTGGGTGGTGTTGACCAATCATGGATAGCTGCTGACAATCAAAACGGGCAACATAAAAACTATTTTCAACAAAGAAACAAAAGGTAAAAGGTTCCAGCCCATTAGAGCTTGCAATCTAGGGTTGTATTTACATTATGTGATTTCTGACATTAAGCGGCCACCGATCGGTACAGAATTGTCGTTTACTAGCCCGTATAGACAAGCAGACCGATAAGTAACAGATCAGAGCGCATAGGCTGCCATTGTTCTCAGCTGTTTGCGCAGGACAATGTGCTGCCAAGAACAAACCAAAAGATCATTTCATCTGACAAACAAGCGTTTTGACCTGTTGTCCGGTAATTGGCAGCTTGTTTCCCTTTACCAAATGTCGGGAAATGGGCATTCCTTGGATTTCCCAATAATCATAAAGTGTAAGTGTAAAGAATAATGACACGGCCCCTTCCTAACCTGACCTAAACCCCATTGAGAACTTGTGGGCCCTTCTTATAAGGAAGATTTAGGCTAGGGTCACATTGCGTTAGGGCAGTCCGTTTAGCGCATAGCGCTACAGACTGCGCTAACGCAATGTTCCAAAAGGGATCGCGTTTGCCGATCCCGCTAGCGCAGATGCCCGATCTGCGCTAGCGAGGAACGGCACATCGCTAGCGCACGCCCAATATGGGCGTGCGCTAGCGATGCGTTCGCCATTACAAACAATGGCGGTGTTAACGGACTACGTTACACCGCGTTATGCCGCGGTGTAACGTAGTCCGTTAAACGGGTTCACATAACGTAATGTGAACCTAGCCTAACAGTGAAGGAAAACAGTCACCTCTCTGATCAGTGACTGGGAGGTTGTGGTTGGTGCTGCCCAAAAAGATGATCAGCAACAGATTAAGAAACTCATAAACTCCATGGATGGAAGACTTATTATGACTGATATTGAAAAGAAGGGTGGCTGTATTGGTCATGGATAGATAGATAGATAGATAGATAGATAGATAGATAGATAGATAGATAGATAGATAGATAGATAGATAGATAGATAGATAGATAGATTTTTAATATCAGAAATTTATTTTTGTACATGTTGATTGTTTGGTTTTAATTCTGGTAAAATTTATTTGCATAATAGTTCTGCACACAAGGACATTCTCATAAGACAGCCCAAAGCTCACTTTTAGTTTCTAAAATATTCAGGTTTCAGGTGTATTAAACTTTTGGATTGCCCGACATGACAGTACTGTCCTTGTTGAATAATAAAAGTAATAAAAAAATGCAAATGACCTAATTGTGTATAAAGTGTGTATCTTTATTTTTTTTTATTTTTTGCAGGGATATGACACAAAAAGGGCCCAGGTAACGGAAGGGAAAACAAGAATGAAAAAGAAATCAGTTATTAAGTATTTAATAGCTGAGAGGCTTTGACTATAGAAATTGACTTGCAAAGAGAATTGGAAACCTCTGTACCCCTGGCTCAAATTTGATATCACTTTGCATGGGAAATATGAACTGAGCCGTGTAGCAATGCCTATGAGAAACATCAAGTCCTGCATCACCCAGATGTAAAAAAAGCAATATTAATAAGAATCATAACGTAATATTTGTCTTCTGAACAGTGTCACATCTGTATCATTGTTTCTGAAGCTATTTTTGCTTGAGTTGCCTAATGACCTCTTCCTCTCCTGCTTCCTCGCACTTAGGGACACCCCTCCCCCAGTGTCTGCATCTCTTTCCCCTTCACTTGGAGATTATAAGATTCTCCAATCCTCCCACCTTTCTCATAATGCATTTCTCCCAGCAGTGCAGTAAGCACCACTGTGCCGGTGGCCTGGCTAATTTAACTGCTGCTGTGCTGGAGCCAGAACTACCCAGACCATCCAGTCAACATATGTTCCTGCAGATAGGCCCTTGTGTTATATGGTAAATAATGCATTTAGGTAGAACGTCTCCAGTCCCTCAGGCTCTAGAGTTGATTGTATTTCCAATTACTAGCCTCCAGCACCCTTCTATCCTCCGCTGATGTGGTCACCGAACTATGTGCTAAAAATGCTAAGTTATAGGTAACCACCAATATAATTTTATATATAGCAAACGGTGTCCTATAGGCTGTTATTTGTGGTGGAGCCACAAGCATTGAAATCAGAAGAAAAAGAATTCAGCTGTGCATTAGACATGTAACCCCTTGTTAGAAGAACAGGGTCAGCCTTTCAGAGAAGGATCAAACTAGATCTTACATATGTAGGATCCATCTATAGAAATCCGATCTGTACATTCTATAAGAAAGTTGTTACATTAGCCTTTTCACCAGACAATAGGACTTTCAATATCTGAAATGTGTAGAACTTTCAACCCAACCCTACTCCTAGGGCATGAGTAGCAGGGTAAGGACTTCAAAGACACACTGATAGGGAATTAAGATTGTGAGCCCCAATGGGAACGATGTCTGTAAAGCTCTGGAATTAACATAAATAAGTGACTAAAATGAATGAATGACATTTAATTTACTAAGAACAATTCTAGAGAAAACCTAAGATAGAAAAAATAAAGAACCTATCCCCATGCTGTAAGTATCTAGATAGTGATAGTACATATCGGTAACAAAGGTTACTTAGTAATTGCTGTTTTTGATTTTAAAAAAAGGGTAAAAGGCATCCTGCCGCGACAAGGTGTACCCCAATCAGTATGGTCTTAATCACGCATGACCATTCCTAACCAAACATGACCCGTGGTTCAAACATGTCTGACTGTAATCTGATGAACATTACATAATACTTTCTATTTATACAGCAACAACATATTCAGCAGAGTTTCACAATGTAGGGAGCCAAAATTATACAAATCTAAAATTCAATAAGATGTCCTTAATGGGATATCAAAGCCAAAGAGAAGCTGGAAAGAAGAGTGTTACAACTGTGGAGAACCCATCGTGTCCATCTATTACATGGTTTCCCATCCATTTCATTGGATACCATGTAAGCCTAAGTTCACCCACACGCAGTGGTGCCATCCGCTAAGCACTATAAAAGGGTTTCTGTTGGAATCCCCCCCAAAAAATAGAATTCTGATGGAGCCATTCACAGTTATGAGGCCGACAGAGTCTGTGGACTGAAAGTCTTTTTTCTGCTGTGCACAAAAATAGCGTGCCTTGTTTTTGTGCATGTCTGAAAGATACAAACACCGACCCCGACGCGGGCCAGACAGTGTCCAAAATCCAAAGTGACTGCATTGGGGTTCTATCAGGGTTTCTGTCGAAATCCTGTTTTTCATGGAGTCCAAAGGAAACACCAGCATTGTGCTTAGCATTGTATGTGTATAAACTGAGACATTCATGGTATCCAATGAAATGGATGGGAAACCATGTAATACACGGACACAACGGTTTTTCCAAAGTTGTAGCTTTTTAGTGGCTTTCCTCTCTTTCCAGATCCTCTTTGTCTTTGATGTTCTTATACTAATACAACTGCGGACAGCCACTTTAATGTTTGCCTCTGTTAGGGACATTTTATTTTTACTTTAGATTTGCTTCATTTTTTTGGCCCTACATTTTAAAACTCTGCTGAATATGTTATTGCTCTGTACATAGAACTGAAGATGAATGAAAAGACCCCCGCCTAATACCACATTTCTCCTGCAGGAGATGTGGGTGGTCAGGAACTTCATCTATTAGATGGGAAACCCAATTTGAAGAGTTATTTATTTCTTGGTCGTTTATGGCAATTCACAGTATATGCCATAAATGTCTGACAGATGTATTGACTACTATGAGTGTTCTGAATATTTTTGGATCTCCTGCAGAAGGATATGGGGGAGCTGCACAAGTGCATTCCCAAAAGAGATGTGGGGTGTGGGTTCCAAATTCGGGACAGTTATGACATATCCTGTGAATATGCCACACACGTCCGAGAAGGGAATACACCTTTAAGGATACACAAGCTCAAATAACCTAGGAAATGGAGAAACATTTACAAACCAGGTCAGCAAATTATATATATTTTGTAATGTTATGTAGATAAAAGATCATATTGCAAGTAAATAGCAAAGGATCTTATTGTCATTCTAGAGGGAGGAAATTGGATCTTCCAGGAATTTATATAAATGACTCCCCAGCCCACCCCACCCCCCAAAAATAGGAATTATTGAGTGGTTGATCATAACAGTGAAACATCTCCATGTCTGTGGCCTAAGCTTAAGAAAAATAATTGGATTTGTTTCCCCTCGAGTTTAATCAGGTATTGACATACTTGATGTAGTTGAAATAGATAGGAACATTACTCAAGACTAAAGGCCCCTTCACATTTAGCGACGCTGCAGCGATACCGACAACGATCCGAATCGCTGCAGCGTCGCTGTTTGGTCGCTGGAGAGCTGTCACACAGACCGCTCTCCAGCGACCAACGATGCCGGTAACCAGGGTAAACATCGGGTAACTAAGCGCAGGGCCGCGCTTAGTAACCCGATGTTTACCCTGGTTACCATGCTAAAAGTAAAAAAAAACAAACACTAGATACTTACCTACAGCCGTCTGTCCTCCAGCGCTGCGCTCTGCTTCTCTGCTCTCCTCCTGTACTGTCTGGGAGCCGGAAAGCAGAGCGGTGACGTCACCGCTCTGCTTTCCGGCTCACAGCCAGTACAGGAGGAGTGCAGAGTGCAGCGCTGGAGGACAGACAGCGGTAGGTAAGTATCTAGTGTTTGTTTTTTTTTACTTTTAGCATGGTAACCAGGGTAAACATCGGGTTACTAAGCGCGGCCCTGCGCTTAGTTACCCGATGTTTACCCTGGTTACCAGTGAAGACATCGCTGGATCGGTGTCACACACGCCGATCCAGCGATGTCTCCAGGGAGTCCAGCGACGAAATAAAGTTCTGGACTTTATTCAGCGACCAACGATCTCCCAGCAGGGGCCTGATCGTTGGTCGCTGTCACACATAACGATTTCATTAACGATATCGTTGCTACGTCACAAATAGCAACGATATCGTTAACAATATCGTTATGTGTGAAGGTACCTTAACAACTCAATTTCTAGAAAGTGGGCAATCTGCATTTCGAGACAAAGGCAGGCGCACACACAAAGCACTCACCACTGTGGATATACTTACTTCAGGCCACAAATCTTTCCTAGTTATGTAGCCAGCATTGCACAGCTGAGCCAGTACTAAGAGAACTGACAAAGCCTTTGTTTTTGTCGGCAAAATCTAAATCTTAGCCTAAGGGGGTCAGCCAAGTCTTTAGAATATGAAATGCATGACTTTAAGATCAACTAGATAGGTCTCCCTGTCAATTCCATTCCCCTCTTCTAGTCTAATGGGATATATACATGTATATTATAGTTTATATTTATTATTGTCTTCATTTATTAATACGTTTGGTAAATCAGTCGGTTTTTAACCTATTCCCAGCCTAGGACTCTAAGAGAGCCCTTTCTATCTGATTATCATTATTATTATTATTATTACTTTTTATCATTATTATTATGTCTTGAAGTCAATTTTGACTTCTGATGACATATGAGTAGAATTTCTTCTAATGCCTTCTGGTTTGATCCATAAAGGTTTTCAGTGGCATTTTCATGATATTCATAATTGTTTCCATTCAATTATCTGGCTCCTATTAGTATTTCTAAAATTTGTTGATCATTTTTGCTTTAATGGGGCTAATACAAAATTACATTAATGTCATGCATTCCCGAGATTGCAGCAGCACACTACGCGCCAAGATATATACAAATATCGAATATATGAATCTTAAACTGCATTACTGCTATACGGAATATACTTATATAATTTAGGTACTTAATGCTCAAAATGACCAATTCATGTATGTCTATTAGCCATAAAAAGTATGTCTTTATTAGATGGGATGCTAAACCTCATCAGACTCTCCTCGGCCAAGGACTACAATTTTAAAGGACACATAGGATTCATCTCTAATTAAAAAGAGCCTTAGACATGGGACAGCTGGGCCAAATCTGGAGCCATTTGCTACCTCCAAATGTATGCTACAAAGACTCAAAATCTGGCTAGCCAAGGATATGCCATAATAGACTGCCATTTTGACTGGTGCCCCAGTGACAGGAGAGATTTCATTTTTCATTCTCTGCTATAAGACTCTGAATACAGCCGGGCATGCTTTATATTATGAAGAATCCACATGTTTGCTATGTTTGCCATCATTGGTATTTTGAATACAAAAGTTCTACTTATTAAACAAAAACATTTTTCCACAGCAAATTTAAGTTCTTGTTTGTATCCCCGAGAGCCTCAGATTGTCTTTGAATGTTTTTCTTTTGTTTGCTGTTTGTAGTCTGACTAACATTCATATTTTACTTTTTTTACCAGGAGCATAATCATAACAAGTTTAAAGGTTGCATTTGCACTGTGCCATGGAAGATAATAGGTCTATAAAATTTTCTACCCAAAACCAGTAGATAAGTACTGTAAATTAAATGGATAGTTAGAAAGCCTTGATACACATTTAGTCTTTAGACATGAAGCTTTAAGCAGAGCCCCTGAATTGGCCATGTGATCACTTTCCTAGCTTTCACTTGCTTCATCCTACTCCTCGTAGACACTGAACATTTCTAGCGAATGCGTTTATATGCAGTTACATCAGTGCACAGTGAAAGAAAGCATGGGAAACGGTCAAGTAGACCAATATCGTTCATAATCTGAACTTCCTTCTCCCATCTTGAAAACGTTTCTCATGCTGCACCAATTCTCTGAAATGTGCTACCCCAGACAATCCCTAAACAAACTATTCTCAGATTGTCCATCCTACAATCTGGTGCTTTCTATCATCCGTTCCCACACCCTCCTTGAACTTAGTAGCATTTTGTATACTGAACATATACATATCTCGGCTGGTGACCAGTTCATACAGCTTTACATGAATGCCGTTTATAAAGATGGCTGGACCACACGCTACAAGCACTTTTTACTTTTCATATCACCCCTAATTCCTCATAGATTGTGGGCTCCTGCGTTCCTGACTTAGACTACGACTAAGGGCGCTGTGTATGCCAAAAATGCGAAAGCCTTTATCCAACTGTGATGACATTTTTTATACCCTTTTAATGGATTCCTAAAAAAGAAGAAGCAATGCTTTTGTATTTTCAGCGGTTGTGCGAATGTCTTTCTTTTGTTTGTTGTTTGTAGCCTGACTAACATTCATATTTAACTTTTTTTACCAGGAGCATAATCATAACAAGTTTAAAGGTTGCATTCAGGGCCGGCTCCAGGTTTTTGAGGGCCCCGGGCGAAAGAGTCTCAGTGGGCCCCCCCTTTAACACATACCCCGATTCATGATCGCATATAAACACAGCCATGTAGTATATAACACAGCCCACGTAGCATATAGCAGCCCACGTAGCATATAGCAGCCCATGTAGTATATAGCACAGCCCACGTAGTATATAGCAGCGCAGCCCAGGTAGTATATAGCAGCGCAGCCCACGTAGTATATAGCAGCGCAGCCCACGTAGTATATAGCAGCGCAGCCCACGTAGTATATAGCAGCGCAGCCCACGTAGTATATAGCAGCGCAGCCCACGTAGTATATAGCAGTGCAGCCCACGTAGTATATAGCAGCGCAGCCCACGTAGTATATAGCAGCGCAACCCACGTAGTATATAGCAGTGCCACTCACTCAGGCACTGGAAGGACTAGGAGCTCCTCCTGAATCTGCCTCATAACTTCAGCAGCACGGCAGCCAGCCAGGGGCGGAGATCAGAGCAGAGAAGGTGCTCTCTCCGCCCACAAACAATGTCACACTGGCTGCCTTCTCTTAAGGTACCGTCACACTAAGCGACGCTGCAGCGATACCGACAACGATCCGGATCGCTGCAGCGTCGCTGTTTGGTCGCTGGAGAGCTGTCACACAGACCGCTCTCCAGCGACCAACGATGCCGGTAACCAGGGTAAACATCGGGTAACTAAGCGCAGGGCCGCGCTTAGTAACCCGATGTTTACCCTGGTTACCATCCTAAATGTAAAAAAAACAAACAGTACATACTTATCTACAGCTGTCTGTCCTCCAGCGCTGTGCTCTGCACTCCTCCTGTACTGTCTGTGTGAGCACAGCGGCCGGAAAGCAGAGCGGTGACGTCACCGCTCTGCTTTCCGGCTGACCGACGCTCACAGCCAGTACAGGAGGAGAGCAGAGCACAGCGCTGGAGGACAGACGGCTGTAGGTAAGTATGTAGTGTTTGTTTTTTTTACTTTTAGGATGGTAACCAGGGTAAACAACCGGTTACTAAGCGCGGCCCTGCGCTTAGTTACCCGATGTTTACCCTGGTTACCAGTGAAGACATCGCTGAATCGGTGTCACACACGCCGATTCAGCGATGTCTGCGGGGAGTCCAGCGACGAAATAAAGTTCTGGACTTTCTTCCCCGACCAGCGACAGCACAGCAGGGGCCTGATCGCTGCTGCCTGTCACACTGGACGATATCGCTAGCCAGGACGCTGCAACGTCACGGATCGCTAGCGATATCGTCTAGTGTGACGGTACCTTTAACCCCTATGTGTGCCTGCCTGGCTGCACTGACTGAGTGAGAAGATGCTTGTGTCAGAGCTGGCACATAGGGGTTAAGAGAACGCAGCCAGCAGTGACTTTGTGGGCGGAGAGAGCACGTTATCTCCTTCTCTGCTCTCCCAGCTGTATCTATGACAGCTAAGTGGGCCCCCCTCTCTCCCCAGGGCCCCGGCATTTGCCCGCTGTGCCGGGTGCTGACGCCGGCCCTGGTTGCATTTGCACTGTGCCATGGAAGATAATAGGTCTAGAAAATTTTCTACCCAAAATCAGTAGATAAGTACTGTAAATTAAATGGATAGTTAGAAAGCCTTGATACACATTTAGTCTTTAGACATGAAGCTTTAAGCAGAGCCCCTGAATTGGCCGTGTGATCACTTTCCTAGCTATCACTTGCTTCATCCTACTCCTCGTAGACACTGAACATCTCTAGCGAATGCGTTTATATGCAGTTACATCAGTGCACAGTGAAAGAAAGCATGGGAAACGGTCAAGTAGACCAATATCGTTCATAATCCGAACTTCCTTCTCCCATCTTGAAAACGTTTCTCATGCTGCACCAATTCTCTGAAATGCGCTACCCCAGACAATCCCTAAACAAACTATTCTCAGATTGTCCATCCTACAATCTGGTCCTTTCTACCATCCGTTCCCACACCCTCCTTGAACTTAGTAGCATTTTGTATACTGAACATATACATATCTCGGCTGGTGACCAGTTCATACAGCTTTACATGAATGCCGTTTATAAAGATGGCTGGACCACACGCTACAAGCACTTTTTACTTTTCATATCACCCCTAATTCCTCATAGATTGTGAGCTCCTGCGTTCCTGACTTAGACTACGACTAAGGGCGCTGTGTATGCCAAAAATGCGAAAGCCTTTATCCAACTGTGATGACATTTTTTATACCCTTTTAATGGATTCCTAAAAAAGAAGAAGCAATGCTTTTGTATATTACCGGAATCTAAATATTGGGTATGATGTATACCACCAGGACCACAAATCACCGTTGACTTACCAGTTTTGCTAAGGTGAGTCATATATTTGTTGAAAATAACATCATGGTAAGGATGACATTTTCTAATATGTTTAGCTCAGTTCCGTTGTAGCATAATATATTGCTTTTCTGAAGAATACAAAGATGTAATAATATTATGCCATAGGATCTCAATACTCGACTCGTAAAAAAAAAATCCATACTAAGAGAAATCTATGTCAAACCTGTGAATCTCAACTACACCACAAGCTAGGAGACATAAAAGCAGGAGAGGAGAGTGAATGCATAGTAACACTGACAGCACATTCAGCATTTCTCTCACATTAATTTCTTTGTGGAGAATAAATGAGAACGGCGTACTCCATGCAGCCAGTGATGGGAAGGTTTGAATGACAGTTGAAAGTTGCGGAGTAGGCCTCTGGGGACACATACGGTTGCAAATGTGCTCACCAAAGAAAATGTGGATGTATCATAGTGGAACTTGATTGAAGGTCTTCTACATATTGCTGTAATGGAAAATTCCAGCTAAAACTATCACACTCTGAAAGTGCAGCTCATAGCATTCACAGATATGAGTGTGCACATCTGCACATAAGATGTGGGAGGACAATAGGGCAGTGGCAAATGTTTCTTAAAATGTCACAGGTGGAGAGAATTTTCTGTGCTATCTGAAGGTAACAAAAAGAACACAATGCAATGATAAAAAATAAGTATCAACAGCAACGAGGACATCTAGGAAAATACACCGCTAGTCAGATAGTATTTATAAAGTGAAGATAAATCTGGAGGAGGATGACATATGCAAAGAAGACCTCAGTGATTCACAGATGTCACATAAATGTCAATGTTTCATTTTGACAAATGCCGTTGCCTATGAGAATCGAGGCTACAATATGCAAAGTGAATACATCAGAAAGGGAAGAGCTGAAAAGAGTTCAAAAACAGAAAAAAGTAGTTTGTTAGAAGATAAAAAAGGAAAAGGTGGAGGAGTGCAGAAATGCATCCTCCATTGAATACTCACTGGCTAGAAAGGCTGTGGCCTCAGCTCACAAGACTAAATCAGATGCCAACTGTAACGCCACTGCCGGCGTCCCTGCATGATGTCCCCCTCCATACAGGGACGCCATCTTACTCCTCACCCCAGCCCCATATTTCTGCTTTCCTGTCACTTCCTGTTCTGTGTGTGTGTGCGCCGCAGTCCGGCAGCGAGCCTAATACGCGCTTACCCACGCATCCCCGTTCTTAAAATGGCAGCACACGCAATATGCTAAATGCTCCAGCCTGTTGCTGAAAGGCATCATGTGGGGGTGCACGCAAGCGTCCCAGAAGCAAAGCGTCACAGAGCTAAGCGTCGTGATACAGCAGTTATTCCATGGCAGCTAGTCAGGGCAGGAGTCAGGTAACCCACACTCTGCACTCCCCTCTATCCATGTGCTTTATTCCTATCCTCCTATGTTCCCTTGCAATCCACTTACACCGACCAATTCCCCCTCCATCACGACTCATATACATCAGCTCCTCACTCTTTCCCTCTCCCATGTACAGCTCCCATGCACTTCTCACCTTTCTGAAAGACCTCAGCCCATCTTGCCCAAACTCTCTGCACAAAAAAACTTCATACAATTCCAAAAACTACTTGCTTGTTATCTTCCTACTTCTACTGATTTCAGGGGACATCTCCCCCAACCCCGGTCCATCTTCCACCAACCTCAACCCATACCCTACCTCACATAGAAACCTTAATAATCTTACTAACATTACTTGCACTCCTTCATCTCTTTCTTATAATTGTGCCCTTTGGAATCCACGGTCTGTATGCAACAAGCTTCCTTTCCTACACAATTACTTTCTGAAAAACTCTCTGAATCTGCTGGCCCTCGCGGAAACCTGGATTCAGGATTCTGACACGGTCTCTCCTGCTGCTATTTCCCATGGTGGCTTACAATTCTCACATTCCCCGAGACCCACAAACAGACATGGTGGTGGAGTCGGCATACTTCTCTCCCCACAATGCACCTTCCAGGTCATCCCCCCAGCTTCATCACTCTCATTCCCTTCTTTAGAGGTTCCCACCATCAGGCTCTTTCGTCTCCTCTCCCTCAGAGTAGCGGTCATATACCGGCCCCCAGGCTCACCCACCCACTTCCTGGACCATTTCTCTGCCGGGCTGCCGCACTTCATGTCCTCAGAACTACCAACCCTTATCCTGGGAGACTTCAACATCCCCATAAACAGCCCCACTTCCACATCTGCATCCCAGCTTCTATCACTAACCACTTCTCTAGGCCTCTCACAGCTCTCAACCTCTGAGACACACAAGGACGGTAACACCCTTGACCTGGTCTTCGCCCAGCTCTGCTCAATCTCCTACCTAGATAACTCACCGCTTCCTCTCTCTGACCACAATATTCTCTCCTTCACACTCACAAATCCTCGCCCACCCCAGCACACTCCCACCTACCGTACATTCAGAAATCTACATGCCATTAACCCTCATACACTTTCAGACTCCCTACACTCATCATTGTCCCCAACCTCTTCTTTTTCCTGTCCTGATCTGGCTGTACATCACTTCAATGACACTCTTAGAAGCACCCTTGACCAAGTACCGCCCCTCACCCTCAGAACCTCCAAACACAGAGTGAAACAGCCCTGGCTCACATCGCAAACCCAATTTCTCCAGCGATGCTCTAGGTGTGCTGAACGCTTATGGAGGAAAACACGCACACCAGAAGACTTCATACACTTCAAATTTATGTTAAGCACCTATAACTCTGCCCTTCACCTCGCCAAACAGACTTACTTCACCACCCTGATCTCCTCACTAGCCAACAACCCCAAGAAACTTTTTCACACCTTTAACTCCCTCCTCAGGCCAAAAGCACAAGCCTCTATCACAGACATCTGTGCTGATGACCTGGCCTCCCACTTTATAGAGAAAATAGACAATATCCATCAGGAAATCCGCTCTCAATCACCAAGTTCAGTGACTCCCATCCCTCCCTGCATTTCCCCTGGCTCACTCTCCACATTCGATCCCATCACAGAAAAAGAAGTCTCCAGGCTCCTCTCTTCTTCTCGTCTGACTACATGCACCACCGACCCCATTCCCTCACACCTCCTCCAGTCTCTCTCTCCAGCCGTCACAACTCACCTAACTACAATCTTTAATCTCTCCCTCTCCTCTGGCATTTTCCCCTCCTCCTTCAAGCACTCTATCATTACTCCATTACTAAAGAAACCCGCTCTCGACCCATCCTGCCCAAATAACTACAGACCAGTCTCCAATCTCCCCTTCTTCTCTAAACTCTTGGAGCGCCTGATATACTCCTGCCTTACCCATTACCTCTCCACTCACTCCCTCCTAGACCCTTCACAGTCCGGTTTCCGCCCCCTACATTCGACTGAAACTGCACTCATCAAAGTGACCAATAACCTTCTGACAGCAAAACGTAATGGTGACCACTCTCTGCTCATTCTTCTCAACCTTTCTGCAGCTTTCGACACTGTTGACCACCCTCTTCTCTCCTGGTTCTCTTCCTACCTTTCTGACTGCTCCTTCAGTGTTCTGTTCTCTGGCTCCACTTCCTCTCCTTTTCCTCTTCGCCCCACTGAAAGGAACCCCAACAACTATAGTTCCTTCAAGTTGGAGTTTTTTGACAGTCTGGGCTGTGACTGAGCGATTCAAACACTACCTGGCTTCAGCGAAGTTTACCATCTTTACGGACAATCATCCGCTGACTCACTTGGAAACCGCATGGCTAGGTGCATTGGAACAGCGATGCATGGCCCGGCTGTCCAACTACGTGTTTACTATCAAGTACCGAGCGGGGCATAAGAACGCTAATGCTGATGTGCTGTCCAGGATGCCCAATTTACCAGATGAGGGAGAAGACCAGAAGAGCTAGAAGAAATCAAGTTACCAGCCTTCCACCGCCCCGAGGTGGACCAGTACTCCCATTGTGTGAGGAACAAGCACTATGTCATGCAAGATGCCACGCTTAAGCCGTTGCCCCTCCATGGATGGGCATAGACGCAGGATAGCGACCCGGCAGTCCGCCTAGTAAAGGAGTTACTGACACAAGCTGACTCACACCCTAGCCCAGATGCTCCCCAGGAAGCGCAACAGTTGTGGAAGGAGAAGGGCAAGCTGTTCATCTATGAGGATAAGCTGTGACAGGGGAACATCAACTCGCACGCACATGAACTGGTCTGGATAGTGGTAGTCCCAAAGCGGGATGCGCCAATGGTCTTAGAGGCATACCACGATGGAGCAGAACACTTCAGGTGGAAGAAGCTGGAGGTCCTACTTCGTGAGAGATTCTACTGGATTGGCATGAGGAAAGCCATTGAGAGGTGGTGCAGAGAATGTGGCCCATGCAGCCTGCACAGGAAAGACCATAACAGCCAGCGAGCCCCATTACAATTCATCATCACGAAACAGCCACTTGAACTGATAGCTTTGGATCACGTGAAGCTGACTCCGAGTAGGACTGGCTACACCTACGCTCTGACCATAGTGGACCATTACTCAAGCTTTCTGGTAGTCATGCCTGTCAAAGACCAAATAGCAAAGACCACAGCCAAATGGTACAAGAACATTTTTGTCGACTGCGTGGTTACCCTGAACAAGTGCTCACCGACCAAGGCCCAGCCTTTGAGGCAGAAGTGTTCCAGGAGTTCTGTAACCTGTACGGCAGCAAGAAAATCAGGACGATGCCGTACCATCTGCAGACAAATGGCATGTGCGAGAAAATGAACCAGATGGTAATTGACCTATTGAAGACCGTGCCCCCGGAAGAGAGAAACCAGTGGCCAGAGAAGTTGGTGGACCTGGTAGATCTATACAACCACATCCCTGTAAACTCCACCAACTGCACTCCGGCCTATCTGATGAGAGCGAGACCTGGCAAACTACCTGTTGTCTTTGACATGGGAGTCTTAACACCTGAGATGACATCATCACATGCAGACTGGGATACAGAGCGGCAGCAGCAATACCGCAAAGTGCAAGAATGCATAGAGAAGAGTTTGTCCCAATCTAGAGAAAGGCAGAAAATAAACTATAATCAGCAAGCCCCTGCAGTTACCTTGTCACCCAGAAAACAGGTACTCAAAAGGAAGAGAAAAGTTCAGAAACTAGATGATCAGTGGGAGGCTGAACCATACACCGTTTTACCTTCCGACTTTGATAACACCAAGGTGTGCCTCATCAGTAAAGATGGAGGACAAACCTCAGCGGCTGTGTCGAGAGATCATCTAAAACCATGTCCTGACCAACTGAAGGAGAGGATTGAAGATCAAGACACCCCTCATCCAATAGAAGTGGAGGAAAAGATCAGCACAGTACTCTGAGTTCCCTCCAAATCGGAAAAGAGTGAACCAAGCAATAGTCGTGCCCATTTTGACTGTTCCCCAGCTATTAGTGTCAGAAAGAGATGTGACTCAAGACCAGCCTGGAGACCAGCGGGCTCAGGGCAGCAGATGCCACACCAGCAGCAGAGCAAGAGAATCTACCCCCTGCCAGCGGTGAATCTGTCATGCCCACAGTGAGCAGGAGTAGTCCTAGAAAATCAAGTATACCTGTGCTACTTAGAGTCACCCGTAGCGTAGCTAATAGAGAGTGCACTACACCAGTGGTAGTAAGCACAGTGAATCTGGTCAGGTCAGTACCAGTACTGCGTAGATCCACCCGTAGGACGAGAGGTCGGGTCTCAGCCCCGGTATAGGGACTAATATGTAAATAAGTTAATAATGTGTGTAATTGCAAACATTAAGCATGAGAGCCTACAAAGACTTGCTGTATAAACTTTTAAAAATATGCATAATAACCTGTTGAGGGACAATTGGGCCACAGGACTATGTGTGGCCAGGACCTTATTTGTACATAATTACCCCGATTTGGCCTTGAAAATAAGCCATCTGCGTGGCTGAAAACTAGGCCCACTGACAGAATGCCCTGTAGCCACACCCAGGGACGACACATAAAGTGGGTTAAGGTGGTTCTCACCAACCAAACTCCAGGTACACGGATAAAGACAATTACTGGACAACAGAGTAAGTACTAGGCGTTGCAGAAACTGTATCATTGTTTTTCTTTTTGGGGATTTGTAATATTTTTCATTTTTTAAGGCTTTCTAAAAAATTTCATTAATTGTTGTTATTAGTTGTTCTCTTATTAATGTTTATGTTTCCTCTGTCCGGGAGTACTGAATTTCACTAGGGGGGAATATGGCACCCCAGGAGTCCAGTTGCCACAGTGGCATTGCCTCACCCCAGGACAGAGCGCAGACAAAGGGAACTCCAGAGTCCTTGGCTGTGTGGTCCTGTACGCCCCAACAGCCGAATCTGGAGGGCAGGGAGCTGCAAGCTCCCTGGCCACACCGAACACCTGGAGTCACCACAGCAGGCCAAGAGTCCGGGGCTGCCAGTGGACAGGCAGTGCTCATAATAGGCTTACGCTGTCTGCCATACAGGTTGGGAGCAACAGACAGTGAGAGGGACTTGTGCAGAGCTTCAGGCAGCAAGGACCTGAGAAAACAGCGCAGAAGGAAGGCCTCCAAACCCACCTGGCTAGGTGGATTCTAAATTGCTCCCAGGCTGCCAAGACCCCCCATCATCACCTGTTACTCGTGCCCCAGACTGCTCTTTCTACTACCAAGTAAAGGTAAAGAAAACTGCAATCCTTGTGTCCTCCAGTCATTTCCCGCACCCTCAGTCTTGCACCCCATCGTCTACAATCCCTTACCAACTGTACCGGTAGCCCTGGGGCCCTGCTCCACCATTGGGGAGCAGAACCATCCCAGCTGCGTCACCATCGGCCCCAGCGGTCCCCTTAATCAGCGTCGGCCATCCATTGCCGAACACCACAGGTGGCGTCACGAACTAACTCTCTATAGACTTTATTTCCCCTTCATTTCATTAATTTTATTGGATGCCCAGGGGGGCCACGGACCGGGTCACTGCTGCCATGACAATCCCCTTAAGAACCGTCAGACCCGGCACGAGTACCCCACGGTCCTAGCGGGCGCTCCATATACAGATAGCCAAATGTAACTTTATTGGACAATGCATTTTGGAGTTCATCTAACTCTCAGATCTATTTACATAGTTACATAGTTATTAAGGTTGAAGGAAGACTATAAGTCCATCTAGTTCAACCCATAGCCTAACCTGACATGCCCTAACATGTTGATCCAGAGGAAGGCAAAAAAATCCCATGTGGCAAAGAGTAAGCTCCATCTTGGGGAAAAAAATTCCTTCCCGACTCCACATACGGCAATCAGACTAGTTCCCTGGATCAACGCCCTATCAAGGAATCTAGTGTATATACCCCGTAACATTATACTTTTTTAGAAATGTATCCAGTGTTAAAGAAGCACTCCCGTTAAAGTTTTTATCCTCTTAAAGAAGTTGTCCACTATTTGGACAACTTCTTTTCATACCCCTCGCTTGGTCCCGATAAAATAATAAAGCTTATACTCACCTCTCGTGCCGACATTGTTTCAGCGGTGTTGGCACTTGATCTCCTGGGGCTTCCGTGTGGTTGTTGTGATACGCGACACAAGGAGATTCTGAAAACAAGATCTTTTGGGGGTCCTGAAGACTGGAGTTTGGGAAACACTGCTCTAAGCTATTTACCATAATATCCATCTTTCCTTCTTCCTTTCGTCCTTTTTAGTTACCAATATAATATTCAGATTAATACGGAAGTATCTGTATAAATTTTCTGTGAAATATAAATTTCAGTGTCTGTTGATATCTGTTTCTTTTTATCTATAACACATTGACAGATAGATAGAAATGTTCCCAGAATAAGACAGCTCTATAACAAAGATTAAACTCACTGAGTGGAGCAGGTGCAGCTAGGAGGTTTCTTATTGGAGAAGTGGTCTAGTGTCCATAGTTACCTCTCATTAATCCGTAAGTTACAGATTTAGCGCATTGCAAGTGGTCGCATGCAAATTAACTGATTTTCATATGGAAGTTAATTTATATGTGTTATTATGGTCAACAAAGACCAATATGGTTGAAACATTACATGGCTGATGAATAAAGAGACCCAAATTGGATTGAAGTTGGAGTGCTCCGGTCCTCTTTAATGAAGAATCTATGGATTTTACTTTCTTTGATTTACTTTCTCACTTGTTTATATAATAGATAAATATATACATGAGGAAGAAAGAAAGAAACAGTAGATAACACTATAGTTAGCTATGATTTGTATATCATTCAAGAATACTTTGTCCTCATTGCTCTCTTTCTCTTCAGTCAGATATTGGGTGTATCAGTCTGAGCAGTGGAACTGTCACAACTCAACTGTCGGGTGAGCAGGGACCAGGGGCGCCTTCCCTGTCCCTACCACTGGGGGGTGCCCTAGCTCGCCCTATTACCCGGGATACTTCTAATAGTGAATATGACAGGGCTGCCACCCTTGCCTTATCTCCTAAAGCAGCCCTCCATCTGTTCTCTTCCCCCACCCAGGGATGAGGGGCATTACTGTGCACCGCAGTACACCAACCAGACGAACAAGGTAACACAAACAAAGGTAAACTGAAATACACATATAATAGAGGAATACACCGGAGAGGGGAGGATGGGAGGAAACCAAAAGTAAAAGTAAGAGGAGGGAATGGAATTATCACCCTTTCAAACCACACAACATTCACAGATAACTCCTCAAAACTCCTTCTCATATAAACACCTCTCCACCAAGCCATGCAGCAACAGTTAGCTCTGATATGCGTTTGAATCAGGACCCAGATTATAAAGGGGATAGGAGTGGCTAACTGAGCTCAGCTGAGAGCTCAGACTCCCAGAGTGTCCAACGTGACCGACTAACTTCTGTTCTGTCAAAAGAAATAAACACCATTTAAAAAGAAGGAGAAGTGCTTCTTTTCAACACAGGAGTAAGAGCAATCAGACCCTGTGGTCTTCTGGCTCCTTTTTGTTGCGGTAACACCATGACAGGAACCTTTTGTGATCATGTGATCAACCTTAGAGAATTAGCATCCATGAGACACAATAGATCGCAGGTATCAGGAGCCTTGTAAACCCATCAGTTACTGGTCCAGACTCATTATCATCTCTGTACTGGATTACTTCAAGTCACAGGGAATCTGTCCGCCGCTGCCAGCATTACAGAAGAAGAGACGTATGCAGGATCCACCCATGCCGGTGTTTCATATGGAGATGACAGAGTTCATGAGTACCTGTACGTACCTATTTACTGTATAATTAAAATCATGAACACTTCATACATCACGTACATCGTTATCTGCGTTTTACAAATTTTAGCCATTTATCTTGATTTTTGGCTTTATATCAAAAAGATTTATATTGGCAAAATCTATGAGACTATGACAGACAGATAGAAGATAGATATAATTGGTTCCTGAGTTATATCACTCCTAATTTTTACATAATAGATTAATAATTTAAAATATACATATTAGAGAGGAAGAAAGATACAGTAGATAACACTATATTTATCTATCCTTAGATTAAATATTTTGTCCACCATTGCCCTCTCCAGAAATCGGTCAGTAATGGGGGGTAGAGGTTTGGGCAGCGATGCTTTCCGTCATTATATAACTGACCTTCCAGAATTATCCATGAGACACAATATACCCTGCAGGGTTCACACCTATCTAGTAGAATCGCAGGTATCCAGAGCCTCATAAACCCATCACTTACTGGTCCAGACTCATAATCATCTTTGTAGTAGATGATGAAAGAGAATCTCCCTACCACTGCCAGCATCTCCGCATGAGGAGACATGAGCACATGCGCAGGATCCCACCATGCCGACTGTACACACACGGCATTTCACATGTAGCTTATAGGGTTCCTCTGCCCCATGAACGATCATATAGAAAGTACAATAGATATGAAATGGATATAAAATAGATTTGAAATAATAAGAAAGATGTAGGGATATTGATGGATAGACAGACAGAGACAAACAGATTTGAGATTGAGCGATAGATACATATGGATCGCCCCCAGACACAGGGCCACGCGTTTCGGTACCGGGCCTCTCTGCTTCGGTTCTGAGGCTGTCACGGTGGCTAGACCCGGTCCACGACCCTGCTAAGGGGCGTCCAATAAAGGTGGTGGTACAGTCTGTCAGGGGTTCGTGACGCCACCTGTGGTGTTCGGTCAGGGTGACCGACGCTGCTGTGGGGTCCACTGGGGTGATGGAATGGCAGCTGGATGGTATATATTCCCACAGGTGAAGTATGTCCCCAGGGCTTCCCAGTAAGGTAGATGGTGACGGTGGGAGGTACAGTCAATAACAAGGACACAAGGTTGCAGTCTCTTTACTGAAGACTTCAGGATCCTCAATCCAGAACACGTTTAACAGGGCTATCAGAGACAGGCCGGTCTGATGGGCACTTCCAGAGTTTCCCTCGCAGATGGAAATCGTTGCCCACCACTAGCGCCTGTGTGTTGTAGTCCTACACTGCTGAGCATTCGGAATAGTCCTCACAACTGCTGTTCTCGTTCGTTCGTTCTCTACAGCTCTCTCTCTCTCTTTTGTTCCAGATGTTACTAGTTTCTCGTCCCCCAGGTATGTTTTGGCTAGGACGCACCCGTATGACGTGAAGGCTTGGAGGTATTCCGGGACCCTAGAGACGCCCCTCTCCCAATGTTGCCCCCTATGTCTTCTTAGGAAATTTAGGGTAGACAGCCAACCTATATTTAACTGTCCTGCGGAGTTCGAAGTAAGGCCTGAAGTCAGTTACTCCCTCGGTGTTCCGGCCACCGGCTACACGCCTCAGTAAGATGTTGCCTCGGTCTCACGGCACGACTCTTACTGGTACTCCTTTTTGCTTGATCTCGTTTACACTGTTCCACAATATCCTTCCCTTTCTTATCTCTTTCTTAGGATACCGCCGCAGGAGGTGCAGGCGCGGCTCCATAACGTTCTGTTCTGTTCGCTAGGCACCTGCCAGGTTCCCACGCCTGACAGGGACCCCCCTGTGTCTTCTCCCTGCAACACCCCCTGCCACGGGATGTTGCCTGAATCCAACCCAGTCAGCTTCTGACTAACTTCCTCCCCAGCCCCTAGTTTTACCAGTGTGAGGAGTGGCCCAATAAATAAAGCCTTTTTCTCCCCCTAGTGGCCGGAGTGTGAAGTGTAATGTGTTCTGGTGATACCTGGTCAGGAGAATTCCTTCAGTGCCATCAGACGTACCATCACTCCCCTTAGTGGCAGAGTGTCATACTGCAACGACCAGATCTCTGGGGTGCTGCACATAGATAATACACACATCTACAGTTAGGGCCAGAAATATTTGGACAGTGACACAAGTTTTGTTATTTTAGCTGTTTACAAAAACATGTTCAGAAATACAATTATATATATAATATGGGCTGAAAGTGCACACTCCCAGCTGCAATATGATAGTTTCCACATCCAAATCGGAGAAAGGGTTTAGGAATCATAGCTCTGTAATGCATAGCGTCCTCTTTTTCAAGGGACCAAAAGTAATTGGACAATGGACTCTAAGGGCTGCAATTAACTCTGAAGGCGTCTCCCTCGTTAACCTGTAATCAATGAAGTAGTTAAAAGGTCAGGGGTGGATTCCAGGTGTGTGGTTTTGCATTTGGAAGCTGTTGCTGTGAGCAGACAACATGCGGTCAAAGGAACTCTCAATTGAGGTGAAGCAGAACATCCTGAGGCTGAAAAAAAAGAAAAAATCCATCAGAGAGATAGCAGACATGCTTGGAGTAGCAAAATCAACAGTTGGGTACATTCTGAGAAAAAAGGAATTGACTGGTGAGCTTGGGAACTCAAAAAGGCCTGGGCGTCCACGGATGACAACAGTGGTGGATGATCGCCGCATACTTAATTTGGTGAAGAAGAACCCGTTCACAACATCAACTGAAGTCCAGAACACTCTCAGTGAAGTAGGTGTATCTGTCTCTAAGTCAACAGTAAAGAGAAGACTCCATGACAGTAAATACAAAGGGTTCACATCTAGATGCAAACCATTCATCAATACCAAAAATAGACAGGCCAGAGTTAAATTTGCAGAAAAACACCTCAAGAAGCCAGCTCAGTTCTGGAAAAGTATTCTATGGACAGATGAGACAAAGATCAACCTGTACCAGAATGATGGGAAGAAAAAAGTTTGGAGAAGAAAGGGAACGGCACATGATCCAAGGCACACCACATTCTCTGTAAAACATGGTGGAGGCAACGTGATGGCATGGGCATGCATGTCATGATCCCAATGGCAGGGAATCACAAAAGGACAAGCACAAAAAACAAAACAAGCTCTAGTGTGATGGAAACTGAGCTGACCGCGATCCTGAACCTCAACACACAACTAGCTGTAGCCGGGGAACGTGCCTACGATGATTCTAGACGTCTCGCGCCAGCCGAAGAACTAACTTTCCTTATTAGAAGAAACACAGACCTCTCTTGCCTCCAGAGAAACACCCCACAGAAATAGCAGCCCCCCACATGTAATGACGGTGAAATGAGAGGAAAGCACATACGTAGTTATGAAAACAGATTCAGCAAAATGAGGCCCGCTAAAGCTAGATAGCAGAGGATACAAAAGTGAACTGCGCGGTCAGCGAAAAACCCTACAAAAAACCATCCTGAAATTACTTGAACTCATGTTCCAACTCATGGAACATGAGGAGTAATATCAGCCCACTAGAGCAACCAGCAAAAAGGAATCACATATCTGCAAGCTGGACTAAGACAAAAATTAAGCAAAACGTGGAACAGGAAAATCAAAAACTTAGCTTGTCCTGAAGAATACAGAAGCGGGAAGCAGAGGTAACAAGACACACTGATTACATTGATAGCCGGCGAGGAAATGACAAGAAAGCCAGGTTAAATAGGAAACTCTCATATCCTGATAGAACAGGTGGACACCAGAGACCGCAGAGAACACAAGTCACCCAGTACCATCTGTAACCACCAGAGGGAGCCCAAAAACAGAATCCACAACAGTACCCCCCCTTGAGAAGGGGTCACAGAACCCTCACGAGAACCACCAGGGCGACCAGGATGAGCCCTATGAAATGCACGGACCAAATCAGCAGCATGAACATCAGAGGCAACCACCCAAGAATTATCCTCCTGACCATAACCCTTCCACTTGACCAAATATTGGAGTTTCCGTCTGGAAACACGAGAATCCAAGATCTTCTCCACAACATACTCCAATTCTCCCTCCACCAGCACCGGAGCAGGAGGCTCAAGCGAAGGAACAACAGGTACCTCATACTTCCGCAACAACGACCGATGGAACACATTATGAATAGCAAACGATGCCGGGAGATCCAAACGAAACGACACAGGATTAAGAATTTCCAAGATCCTATAGGGACCGATGAACCGAGGCTTGAACTTAGGAGAAGAGACCTTCATAGGAACAAAACGAGAAGACAACCACACCAAGTCCCCAACAAGAAGTCGAGGACCCACGCGGCGACGGCGATTAGCAAACTGCTGAGCCCTCTCCTGGGACAACTTCAAATTGTCCACCACATGACTCCAAATCTGATGCAACCTATCCACCACCATGTCCACTCCAGGACAATCAGAAGGCTCCCCCTGACCAGAGGAAAAACGAGGATGAAACCCCGAATTACAAAAGAAAGGAGAAACCAAGGTAGCTGAACTAGCTCGATTATTAAGGGCAAATTCGGCAAGCGGCAAAAAGGTAACCCAGTCATCTTGATCAGCAGAAACAAAACACCTTAAATAAGTTTCCAAGGTCTGATTAGTTCGTTCCGTCTGGCCATTCATCTGAGGATGGAATGCAGACGAAAAGGACAAATCAATGCCCATCTTAGCACAGAACGTCCGCCAAAATCTAGACACAAACTGGGATCCCCTGTCAGAAACGATGTTCTCCGTAATCCCATGCAAACGAACCACGTTCTGAAAAAACAGAGGGACCAACTCAGAGGAGGAAGGCAACTTAGGCAAGGGTACCAGATGAACCATCTTAGAAAAGCGGTCACACACAACCCAGATGACGGACATTTTTTGAGAGACAGGGAGATCCGAAATAAAGTCCATGGAAATGTGCGTCCAAGGCCTCTTCGGAATAGGCAAAGGTGACAACAATCCACTGGCCCGAGAACAGCAAGGCTTAGTCCGAGCGCAAACTTCACAAGACTGCACAAAAGAACGCACATCCCTCGACAAGGAAGGCCACCAAAAAGACCTGGCCACCAAGTCTCTAGTACCAAATATTCCAGGATGACCTGCCAACGCAGAAGAATGGACCTCGGAGATGACTCTACTGGTCCAATTATCCGGAACAAACAGTCTTTCAGGCGGACAACGATCAGGTTTATCCGCCTGAAACTCCTGCAAAGCACGTCGCAAGTCTGGGGAGACAGCCGACAAAATCACCCCATCCCTAAGGATACCAGTGGGCTCAGAATTTCCAGGGGAGTCAGGCACAAAACTCCTAGAAAGAGCATCCGCCTTCACATTCTTTGAACCTGGCAGGTATGAAACCACAAAATCGAAACGGGAGAAAAACAGTGACCAACGAGCCTGTCTAGGATTCAGACGCTTGGCAGACTCAAGGTAAATCAGATTTTTGTGATCAGTCAAGACCACCACACGATGTCTAGCACCCTCAAGCCAATGACGCCACTCCTCAAATGCCCACTTCATGGCCAAAAGCTGCCGATTACCAACATCATAATTCCGCTCAGTGGGCGAAAACTTTCTAGAAAAGAACGCACATGGCTTCATCACTGAGCAATCGGAGCTTCTCTGTGACAAAACCGCCCTCGCTCCAATCTCGGAAGCATCAACCTCAACCTGAAAAGGAAGCGAAACATCTGGCTGACGCAACACAGGAGCAGAAGAAAACCGGCGCTTAAGTTCCTGAAAGGCCTCCACAGCCGCAGGAGACCAATCAGCAACATCAGCACCCTTCTTAGTCAAATCCGTCAAAGGCTTAACAACACTAGAAAAATTAGTTATGAAACGACGATAAAAATTAGCAAAGACCCAGAACTTCTGTAGACTCTTAAGAGATGTAGGCTGCGTCCAGTCACAAATAGCCTGAACCTTGACGGGATCCATCTCAATAGTAGAAGGGGAAAAAATATACCCCAAAAAAGAAATCTTCTGGACTCCAAAGAGACACTTTGAACCTTTTACAAACAAAGAATTGGCCCGCAGGACCTGAAACACCTTCCTGACCTGCTGAACATGGGACTCCCAGTCATCCGAAAAAACCAAAACATCATCCAAATACACAATCATAAATTTATCCAGATATTCACGGAAAATATCGTGCATAAAGGACTGGAAGACAGAAGGAGCATTAGAAAGTCCAAAAGGCATCACCAAATACTCAAAATGGCCCTCAGGCGTATTAAATGCGGTTTTCCACTCATCACCCTGCTTTATCCGCACAAGATTATACGCACCCCGAAGATCAATCTTAGTGAACCATTTAGCCCCCTTAATGCGAGCGAACAAATCAGTCAACAATGGCAAAGGATACTGATATTTAACTGTAATCTTATTCAAAAGACGGTAATCTATACAAGGCCTCAAGGAACCATCTTTTTTGGCCACAAAAAAAAAACCTGCTCCCAAAGAGGACGAAGATGGACGGATATGTCCCTTTTCCAAGGACTCCTTAACATAATCCCGCATAGCAGTATGCTCTGGCACTGACAGATTGAACAAACGACCTTTAGGAAATTTACTGCCAGGAATCAAATCTATAGCACAATCGCAATCCCTGTGAGGAGGAAGCGAATTGAGCTTAGGCTCCTCAAAAACATCCCGATAATCAGACAAAAATACCGGAACCTCAGAAGGAGTAGATGAAGCGATAGAAATCGGAGGTGCATCATCATGAACCCCCTGACATCCCCAGCTTAACACAGACATCGTTTTCCAGTCCAAGACTGGGTTATGAGTTTGTAACCATGGCAGACCAAGCACTAAGACATCATGTAAATTATACAGTACCAGGAAGCGAATCACCTCCTGATGAACGGGAGTCATACGCATGGTCACTTGTGTCCAGTACTGAGGTTTATTCATAGCCAAAGGTGTAGAGTCAATTCCTTTCAAAGGAATAGGGACTTCCAGAGGCTCCAGACTAAACCCACAGCGGTTGGCAAATGACCAATCCATAAGACGCAGGGCAGCGCCTGAATCCACATAGGCATCGACGGAAATGGCTGATAATGAACAAATCAGAGTCACAGACAGAATGAACTTAGACTGTAAAGTACTAATGGCAACAGACTTATCAACCTTTTTTGTGCGTTTAGAGCATGCTGATATAACATGAGCTGAATCACCACAATAAAAACACAACCCATTTTTCCGCCTATAGTTTTGCCGTTCACTTCTGGACTGAATTCTATCACATTGCATTGTCTCAGGTGCCTGTTCAGAAGACACCGCCAAATGGTGCACAGGTTTGCGCTCCCGTAAACGCCGATCAATCTGAATAGCCATAGTCATAGACTCATTCAGACCTGTAGGCGCAGGGAACCCCACCATGACATCTTTAATGGCCTCAGAAAGGCCATCTCTGAATCTTGCAGCCAGGGCGCACTCATTCCACTGAGTAAGCACCGACCATTTCCGAAATTTCTGACAATATATTTCTGCTTCATCTTGCCCCTGAGAGAGAGCCAATAAAGCTTTTTCAGCCTGAATCTCTAGGTTAGGTTCCTCATAGAGCAAACCCAATGCCAGAAAAAACGCATCCACATTGAGCAACGCAGGATCCCCTGGTGCCAATGCAAATGCCCAATTCTGAGGGTCACCCCGCAGGAAAGATATAACAATCTTGACTTGCTGAGCAGGGTCTCCAGAAGAGCGAGATTTCAAAGAAAGAAACAACTTGCAATTGTTCCTAAAATTCAGAAAACTAGATCTATCTCCAGAAAAAAACTCTGGGATAGGAATTCTAGGTGCAGACATAGGAGCATGTACAACAAAATCTTGTATATTTTGAACCTTAGCAGCAAGATTATTCAGGCTGGAAGCCAAACTCTGGACGTCCATGATAAACAGCTGAGGTCAGAGCCATTCAAGGATTAAGAGGAGGTAAGACGCAGCCAGGCTTCAATTAAGGCTATGCAGCAAATTCTGAGGGGAAAAAAAAATAAAAAAATAAAAAATAAAAAAAAACTTCTTCAGATTACTTTTCCTCCTACTTCAGCCAATACGATTACCACTTTTTGGCCGGCTATACTGTCATGATCCCAATGGCAGGGAATCACAAAAGGACAAGCACAAAAAACAAAACAAGCTCTAGGGTGATGGAAACTGAGCTGACCGCGATCCTGAACCTCAACACACAACTAGCTGTAGCCGGGGAACGTGCCTACGATGATTCTAGACGTCTCGCGCCAGCCGAAGAACTAACTTTCCCTACTAGAAGAAACACAGACCTCTCTTGCCTCCAGAGAAACACCCCACAGAAATAGCAGCCCCCCACATGTAATGACGGTGAAATGAGAGGAAAGCACATACGTAGTTATGAAAACAGATTCAGCAAAATGAGGCCCGCTAAAGCTAGATAGCAGAGGATACAAAAGTGAACTGCGCGGTCAGCGAAAAACCCTACAAAAAACCATCCTGAAATTACTTGAACTCATGTTCCAACTCATGGAACATGAGGAGTAATATCAGCCCACTAGAGCAACCAGCAAAAAGGAATCACATATCTGCAAGCTGGACTAAGACAAAAATTAAGCAAAACGTGGAACAGGAAAATCAAAAACTTAGCTTGTCCTGAAGAATACAGAAGCGGGAAGCAGAGGTAACAAGACACACTGATTACATTGATAGCCGGCGAGGAAATGACAAGAAAGCCAGGTTAAATAGGAAACTCCCATATCCTGATAGAACAGGTGGACACCAGAGACCGCAGAGAACACAAGTCACCCAGTACCATCTGTAACCACCAGAGGGAGCCTAAAAACAGAATCCACAACACATGCATGGCTTTCAATGGCACTGGGTCACTTGTGTTTATTGATGACATAAGAGCAGACAAGAGTAGCCGGATGAATTCTGAAGTGTACCGGGATATACTTTCAGCCCAGATTCAGCCAAATGCTGCAAAGTTGATTGTACGGCGCTTCATAGTACAGATGGACAATGACCCCAAGCATACATCCAAAGCTACCCAGGAGTTCATGAGTGCCAAAAAGTGGAACATTCTGCAATGGCCAAGTCAATCTCCAGATCTAAACCCAATTGAGCATGCATTTCACTTGCTCAAATCCAGACTTAAGACGGAAAGACCCACAAACAAGCAAGACCTGAAGGCTGCGGCTGTAAAGGCCTGGCAAAGCATTAAGAAGGAAAAAACCCAGCGTTTGGTGATGTCCATGGGTTCCAGACTTAAGGCAGTGATTGCCTCCAAAGGATTTGCAACAAAATATTGAAAATAAAAATATTTTGTTTGGGTTATGTTTATTTGTCCAATTACTTTTGACCTCCTAAAATGTGGAGTGTTTGTAAAGAAATGTGTACAATTCCTACATTTTCTATCAGATATTTTTGTTCAACCCTTCAAATTAAACGTTACAATCTGCACTTGAATTCTGTTGTAGAGGTTTCATTTCAAATCCAATGTGGTGGCATGCAGAGCCCAACTCGCGAAAATTGTGTCACTGTCCAAATATTTCTGGCCCTAACTGTATGTGTCTACCTGTCTACACTGATATAATCCCTGAATTTTGCATCTCTGCTCAGACATTCCTGATAAAGGATATGTGCACACATTCAGTATTTTTTTTTTACAGTTTATTGAATAAATTTGTGGTGTGTAAATCAGATTTACATTTCCTTATACTCACACACAGTGGTGTTGACAATGAGAGGAACCAAGCTCCAACATCCAAACTCTAAAGGTACCGTTACACTAAACGACTTACCAACGATCACGACCAGCGATACGACCTGGCCGTGATCATTGATAAGTCGTTGTGTGTCACACAGACAGCTCTCTCCAGCGACCAACGATCAGGGGAAAGACTTCGGCATCGTTGAAACTGTCTTCAACGATGCCGAAGTCCCCGGGTAACCAGGGTAAATATCGGGTTACTAAGCGCAGGGCCGCACTTAGTAACCCGATATTTACCCTGGTTACCATTGTAAAAGTAAAAAAAAAAAACAGTACATACTCACATTCCGTTGTCTGTCACGTCCCCCGGCGTCAGCTTCCCGCACTAACTGTGTCAGCGCCGGCCATAAAGCAGAGCACAGTGGTGACGTCACCGCTGTGCTCTGCTTTACGGCCGGCCGGCGCTGACACAGTCAGTGCGGGAAGCTGACGCCGGGGGATGTGACAGACAACAGAATGGGAGCATGTACTGTTTTTTTTTTTTTAACTTTTACGGCCCTGCGCTTAGTAACCCGATATTTACCCTGGTTACCAGTGAACACATCGCTGGATCGGCGTCACACACGCTGATTCAGCGATGACAGCGGGTGATCAGCGACTAAAAAAAGGTCCTGATCACTCCCAGCGACCAACGATCTCCCAGCAGGGGCCTGATCATTGGTCGCTGTCACGCATAACGATTTTGTTAACGATATCGTTGCTACGTCACAAAAAGCAACGATATCGTTAACGAAATCGTTATGTGCGAAGGTACCTTAACTGCACTACTGAAAGTGAGGAGAGACAAGTGACTGTATTAGTGCATATCTCACATACACCAGGTGTTGCCTTCTCCTTTGTGGTGAAAGATCCTACTAATATCCTCAACAATTACGGTTTTTGAACTGGGAACTAATCTGTCATGGTCAGACCCATTACCACCTGACAGTCCCTGGCACTTACCACAAAGATGCACCTTGGGGAACTCAGATTTCCTGATTTCTTACTCAGACATGCCACACAAAGGTTGATAGCAAGATGGTGGAATTGTAGCAATTTGAATCCTCTCCATGTTTGATTAGATGTTAAGGGAGGGAAGTGACTGCTTCAGTGTGAATTTTATATTCACCAAGGGAAGAGATTGCCGCCTTCTTGAGATCATTTTGCACAGAGGTGAAAGATTATGCCAAATTCAAGAGTTATGTCTTCTGGACCACAATATGGTCTGTAATGGTTAGACTAAAGATAATACACCTCTGGTGGTCTCCAGCACTTAACACAAAGATGCAACTTAAAGTACTCAGAAGCACCCATCACTTGCCACATGTCAGATGGACCATTAGAATAAATTTTCATCCGGACGGTGGCTCGGTGGTTAGCACAGCAGCCTTGAAGCGCTGGGGTCCTGGATTCAAATCCCACCAAAGACAACATCTGCAAGAAGTTTGTACGTTCTCCCTGTGTTCATGTGGATTTCCTCCGGTTTCCTCCTACACTTCAAAGACATACCGATAGGGAATCTAGACTGTGAACCCCATTGATGATGTCTAAAGCACTGTGGAATTAATGGCGCTATATAAGTGAGTAAAATAAATAAATCCTGCTGGTGCTGCTTCATAGGCCATGCATTCCAGAGCTGTGGAAGTAAAACAACCAGCAATTTTCAGCAGACCTTCAACAAGGACTGTCCAAAGAGAATTAAGAAGAAAAAGTAGTACAGTAACACAGATAAAAGATCAGTGCATTTCCACCATTTACCACCAGCCAGTTTCTGGCTGGTGGTAAACCAGCTTTGATGTTAAAAACCAACCAACTTGATGTTAAAAAAACTCAATCTTCTAATTATTGTGATTTTTTTATATTTGATGGAAGCCATAAAAACTTATAATATACCATACATAATATAATGCACTGGGACTGATTGGTATGAGGTTGGACCTGAATACACCCAGTTAGATACATTATTAATAAGGCTAATAAAATCCAAAATGGGATCATTACAGAAAAATAGGGATTGTCCAGCACATTTTCATGAATAGACATATTAGACAAATCTAAATCTGTTGATAGTGCATATTGTGTGTTAAACAACTATGAAATAATACGTTCTCACTTCACTCCACAGAAACAGGTCCTTCTGTGCGGGCAGAGATGATGGAAGAGCCGATGGTTGGTGCAGACCAGTGTTCCCAATCTCCAGTCCTCATGGCCCCCAACAGATCATGTTTTTAGGATTTCCTTAGTATTGCACAGGGGATGGAATTATTATTATATGTTCTCTCATCTGTACAATGCTAAGGAAATCTTGAAAACATGATCTGTTCGAGGCCGTGAGGACTGGAGTTTTGGGAAACACTGGTGTAGACTAAATTAGGATCCTCATAATCAGGTCACGACTGAATTGTTTTGGGGAATAATCTTTGCTGTGAGTGCATTAGGTACCTGGAGCAAACCGAACATTGGTGACAACGTTGACTTTTTTATGTTTGGGGCGATATTGAGGACCCTTGGATCTTTATGTATGTTCTACCAAGTTCAGTCTTTCAATAAAAAAATCAATTTAAAATGAAAATATATGTCTTCATTGTGTCTCCTGCTCATCCAACAGGGCAAAGTTGTTCCGAATGTTATGTTTCTCCAAGCCTCTCTCTTTTAGGATTAAATAGTGATTTCTGGTGTTTCTGGAATATTATTGTCTTTGGGTGCATTGCTCAGAGTAATACTTCAAGGCCATTACTTTTCAGTTTCATGTAGGGTTTCAGAACTTCTCCAGTTGGCCACCTTCATCTCATCTGCTATGCTATGTAGTGCCCAACAAATTGGCAAGTGAATTTTTAATTATGTCTGTATAAACTACTGAGACACAATGAAACATGCATGAAATGGCATTGTGGGCTCCGCAGGCAAAAGTTATTCACCCTTGGTCAAAGATCAATGGTGAATATATCTGTCTTCAGCGGGCAATAGCTTCAGCATAACGATGGATTTATCCTTCACAATTTTGTGGCTATTGTTCACTGAACGCACAAGATCGCGGCAGGAGCGCTGCTGTAATGGACAGCCAGTAGAGATGGGCGAGTTGAATTTTTCCAGCGAATTTGAACAATTTGTGAATCACATAACGCAAATCGCCTAAAATGGCCACAGCCATTTTACATATTGGATAAGATTACATCAGCCAGAGAAGGCTCACATGACCATGGTCGAAGTCTTATAATGCCTTGTAGCCATCACATCACATGGTACAGCAAGGCTAATCAGTTGGGACTATAACAGCCTGTATAAAAGCAGAGGCAGTGAATGCAGCAGCCATTTTGTGGTGAATCTGGACAGTGAGAGGACATTGCAGCTCACAAATTAGTTATAGATATAAATAGAAAAGGCCATAAAACAGTTAACACATTTTACAAAGTATATGTTGCAGCACAGCAGTGAAGAAGATTAGTGTATGAAGAAAAGATAATATAGAGATTCAATTGATATGAAAAGAGATAGGAAAGCTGGCTGTAATTGATCACAGTGGTAGTAGTGCTGCTGCTGCATTTCAATTACATTTTTTTAATTCTTCATGCAGAAAAAGGCTCCCTATAATGCTGAAGAGAAAAATAATTCACTCTTTAACAGCCTCAAAAGCGTGCATTGCAAACTGCTGATTTTTCTTCTATGTTAACACAGAAAAAGGGCAACAGTATTTATCTGCCCAGATCGCAGAAACTATGTACTATCAGCATGCAGGCAAACCCACTCAATAACAATGGGGGCAACATAGATGCAAAATACAGATGAGACAACCACTCTCAACCTAGCAATTCATGGAGGGGATGATTGCTTAGAATTAAAAAAATTGAGCAAAAAAAGGCTTGTATAGGGCGCTGGTCACACACAGGTAATGCACAGTGTCTGGCATACAGCCTATTAGTGATGTCTATACCATTAGATTAGGCGGCTCAGCACCATCTAAGTGCACTCCATGAGGACCGACACCCTGGTTTACAAGGTTCACTTTGAGGGTTCTGGCTGCACCCTGACAAAAAATTTAGTGTAGGGACTCGGAAGTATGAGGACCTTTGACGCGGGTTGCGAGCTTGCGTATTTTGGTCAACATATCAACCAATACCTCATGTATATTATATATATATATATTTTTGCACATTGTATTTTTAGTCAGTGTTGGCCTTGTAAAATAGGGTGTCTGTGCTTATGGGGTGCACTTTGATAGTGCTGTGCAGCCCGACTAATCTAATAGTATAGACAAAAACCTATGATGAAAACAAAATAAGCAAATACCCTGCAGTAAATGGCTCGGTGTCCTTTAGTTGGGATCTCGTTCCTGCTTGGCCCTTATTCACATTTATGTCAATTAACATAGGGTAAAGTTTTAATAGTAGAGGTTAGGACCATCCTGAATAAGGTCACCATTACGTGGTGGGATAGCTTTTATATAGTTTTTTTTTAACCAAAATGATGTTAATTAAGCACCCTATGTTATTTTTATGCCCTAATGCTATTTATTTACTGCAGGGTATTTGCTCATTTCGTTTTAATATTAGGTTTTGTCTGTTTGGTGGACAGTGTGAACATGCCCCTACACACTGCATGCACACCAATTTATATCCCAGTACATGTCTCTAGGTTTTTGTTATGGAAAAAGTATCATTAGTGTGTGAACATTCCTTGGTGGTGCTATGGGTACTGCATCAACCACTTTTAGACAATTGCTCCATTATTGGGGTACACGAACAACAAAACAATTGCCCCCTTAAGAACGTGGCCTATTTTGGGCTTTTTAGCATGCAGTGATTTTTTTAAAAAATATCATCCCTTCATTTTAAGTACCATAATTTTTTAGCTTTTTTGTCTCAACACATTGCATAAGGGCTATTTATTCACTTTTGCATGATAAAGACATTTTAAAATACATTTTTTTCTGTCTCCAGGTTAAAAGATCCATACCACCTTAATTTTTTGTTGATCGAGCCATATGAGGACTTGGTTTTTCTTTTTTTGTGACTACATGTGGTTTTTAATGGTACCAAGTTTGGAGCATTTTAACGTTTTGATAAACATATAAGCACCATTATCATGGGTCTAAATTAACTTAACACATAGAGCACTCACACTCTTCCTTCATAGTGCCTGGGTGAATGACCTTAATCAAGAGAGTCCCATGACTAAAGGCCCCTTCACATTAAGCGACGCTGCAGCGATACCGACAACGATCCGGATCGCTGCAGCGTCGCTGTTTGGTCGCTGGAGAGCTGTCACACAGACAGCTCTCCAGTGACCAACGATCCCGAAGTCCCCGGGTAACCAGGGTAAACATCGGGTAACTAAGCGCAGGGCCGCGCTTAGTAACCCGATGTTTACCCTGGTTACCAGCGTAAAAGTAAAAAAAAAAAAACACTACATACTTACCTACCGCTGTCTGTCCCCGGCGCTCTGCTTCTCTGCACTCCTCCTGTACTGGCTGTGAGCACAGCGGCCGGAAAGCAGTGCGGTGACGTCACCGCTCTGCTTTCCGGCTGACCGACGCTCACAGCCAGTACAGGAGGAGTGCAGAGCACAGCGCCGGGGACAGACAGCGGTAGGTAAGTATGTACTGTTTGTTTTTTTTTTACTTTTACGCTGGTAACCAGGGTAAACATCGGGTTACTAAGCGCGGCCCTGCGCTTAGTTACCCGATGTTTACCCTGGTTACCAGTGAAGACATCGCTGGATCGGTGTCACACACGCCGATCCAGCGATGTCCACGGGAGATCCAGCGACGAAATAAAGTTCTGGACTTTGTTCAGCGACCAACGATCTCCCAGCAGGGGCCTGATCGTTGGTCGCTGTCACACATAACGATTTCCTTAACGATATCGTTGCTACGTCACAAAAAAGCAACGATATCGTTAACGATATCGTTATGTGTGAAGGTACCTTAAGGTTCTCATTTAGATGGCAGTATTTTGGCAAGTATTTGGAATTAATAGATGTATAGAAAATATCAGAGTGAGACCAAAACACAATATTTAAATTACACCTATTCCATTGGGTTTTTCTTCTGAATTTGGCTTAGAAATGCAAAATAACATCCAAAATATACTATGTCAATGCGGTCTAGCTCCTTTTGTAACCATGCAGAGCACGTGAAGGTGAGCTTGCAGAGAATACAGTCATCATTATACAGTAGGGGTGTAGAGTCAGTAATGGCACCTGGGCACAAGGTCCTAAGGGTAGCCGTAATATAAGAATATAAGAAGCGTTATATATGGCACATGGTAGATGGTGGGGGTGGTGGGTGGGCTAATACACATTTTGCTTTGGGACCTTGAAACTGTGTTAAACCTTTTGAGACAACTGATCGTTATAAGTCATGACCAAGCCCCAGAGTCAGTAACATCAAAATTAATGTATGAATAGATCTTTGTAGATTACAGAGGCCTGCCCGCATCTCAGGTGACATAACTCATCTGGGACACACCTGTGCCCCAGAAAGGGGGTATGGAAAGATAGACCTGTTACTAGGCCCTAAGCACCACAGCTGAGAATCATTAGTGTAGTTAGTGGATTAACCCTGCCCAACCTAATCCTTCAGGTTCCCGATCTTATGCACAGATTTTGTATTAAGTATTTAAAATTTTTCTTCTCCACTTCAGCCAGTCACACCGGCTTTGGTGAATGTTGATTATTAACAAATGACTGATGAATGCAATGTGCATGAAGATATTTCAGTCACTTGATAGCAGCAGGCTTTTGTTATTTTAACTCGCTGTTCAGAAACTGGTAGAACAGGCTGCGGTGCTGGCAGAAGAACACTGAGGTTCTGCACCTGTGTACTATACTGACAGAGTGGGAGCTGCCATTGTAACCTAACGATAAAGGGTTATTCTCATCTCCAAGATCCTATCCTATGCCAATAGTAGGTGTAATAATAATAATATTAGCAAACACCTCCAATTAAAAGTGTACATAGTTTTTCATCAGATTCGCTATGTCTCTTTCCTCATGTGCAGGCATTGCAGGACCTTAGGTATCCATGGTTATGACCACTAGCAACTAGCTATCACTATATCAGTAGTCATAACCATGGATACCTGAGGTCCTGCAATGCCTGCACATGAGGAAAGAGACATAGCAAATAAGAAAAGCTATACTACATTCCTAATTGGAGGCATTTGCTAATATAATTATTACTATACCTACTACATATTGGGATAGGATCTTGGAGATGGGAATACCCATTTAAGTTCCTAGTAAAAAAACAGCTAATTTTTAATGAAGTTGTAGATTCGATTTTGGCAAGCTACTTGTTTAGTTGTTATAATTGCATTCAGGAAATACTGTATATATCATACAACTTGAAAAAAATCATATTAACTACAGCAGCACAATTATAAAACATAGAAGGGTGGGTACACAGTATAGGATGCAAGGACTGTACAATAGGCACACAGTATAGGATGCAAGGACTGTACTACCGGTACACAGTATAGGATGCAAGGACTGTACAATAGGCACACAGTATAGGATGCAAGGACTGTACTACCGGTACACAGTATAGGATGCAAGGACTGTACTACCAGTACACAGTATAGGATGCAAGGACTGTACTACCGGCACACAGTATAGGATGCAAGGACTGTACTACAGGCACACAGTATAGGATGCAAGGACTGTACAATAGGCACACAGTATAGGATGCAAGGACTGTACTACCGGTACACAGTATAGGATGCAAGGACTGTACTACCGGTACACAGTATAAGATGCAAGGACTGTACTACAGGCACACAGTATAGGATGCTAGGATTGTATTACCGGTACACAGTATAGGATGCAAGGACTGTACTACCAGTACACAGTATAGAATGCAAGGACTGTACTACCAGTACACAGTATAGGATGCAAGGACTGTACTACCGGTACACAGTATAGGATGCAAGGACTGTACTACAGGCACACAGTATAGGATGCTAGGATTGTACTACAGGCACACAGTATAGGATGCTAGGATTGTACTACCGGTACACAGTATAGGATGCAAGGACTGTACTACCAGTACACAGTATAGGATGTAAGGACTGTACTACCGGCACACAGTATAGGATGCAAGGACTGTACTACCGGCACACAGTATAGGATGCAAGGACTGTACTACCGGCACACAGTATAGGATGCAAGAACTGTACTACCGGCACACAGTATAGGATGCAAGGACTGTACTACCGGCACACAGTATAGGATGCAAGGACTGTACTACCGGCACACAGTATAGGATGCAAGGACTGTACTACAGGCACACAACGTGCGTTTCGCGTTAGCTTCGTCAGGGGGCGGTGCTGCTAGATAACCGGTAGTGTTATTTAAAGATCCCCGATGATATTAATTGGTGCCACCTGGTACGGCGCATGTCGCCGCTCGCACAGTCGGGAATTGCATCCCAGACAGCGTCCAAACACAGTATAGGATGCAAGGACTATACTACCGGTACACAGTATAGGATGCAAGGACTGTACTACCGGCACAAAGTATAGGATGTAAGGACTGTACTACCGGTACACAGTATAGGATGCAAGGACTGTACTACCGGTACACAGTATAGGATGCAAGGACTGTACTACCGGTACGCAGTATAGGATGCAAGGACTGTACTACCTGTACACAGTATAGGATGCAAGGACTGTACTACCGGCACACAGTATAGGATGCAAGGACTGTACTACCGGTACACAGTATAGGATGCAAGGACTGTACTACCGGTACGCAGTATAGGATGCAAGGACTCTACTACCAGTACCCAGTATAGGATGCAAGGACTCTAATACCAGTACACAGTATAGGATGCAAGGATTGTGCTACCGGTACGCAGTATAGGATGCAAGGACTCTACTACCAGTACACAGTATAGGATGCAAGGACTGTACTACCAGTACACAGTATAGGATGTAAGGACTGTACTACCGGTACGCAGTATAGGATGCAAGGACTCTACTACCAGTACACAGTATAGGATGCAAGGACTGTACTACCAGTACACAGTATAGGATGCAAGGACTGTACTACCGGTACGCAGTATAGGATGCAAGGACTCTACTACCAGTACACAGTATAGGATGCAAGGACTGTACTACCGGCACACAGTATAGGACGCTAGGATTGTACTACCGGTGCACAGTACAGGATGCAAGAACTGTACTACCGGCACACAGTATAGGATGCAAGGACTGTACTACAGGCACACAGTATAGGACGCTAGGATTGTACCACCGGTACACAGTATAGGATGCAAGGACTGTACTACAGGTACACAGTATAGGATGCAAGGACTGTACTACAGGTACACAGTATAGGATGCAAGGACTGTACTACAGGCACACAGTATAGGATGCAAGGACTGTACTACCAGTACACAGTATAGGACGCTAGGATTGTACCACCGGTACACAGTATAGGATGCAAGGACTGTACTACAGGTACACAGTATAGGATGCAAGGACTGTACTACAGGTACACAGTATAGGATGCAAGGACTGTACTACCAGTACACAGTATAGGATGCAAGGACTGTACTACCGGCACACAGTATAGGATGCAAGGACTGTACTACCGGCACACAGTATAGGATGCAAGGACTCTACTACCAGTACACAGTATAGGATGCAAGGACTGTACTACCAGTACACAGTATAGGATGCAAGGACTGTACTACCGGCACACAGTATAGGATGCAAGGACTGTACTACCGGCACACAGTATAGGATGCAAGGACTCTACTACCAGTACACAGTATAGGATGCAAGGACTGTACTACCAGTACACAGTATAGGATGCAAGGACTGTACTACCGGCACACAGTATAGGATGCAAGGACTGTACTACCGGCACACAGTATAGGATGCAAGGACTGTACTACAGGCACACAACGTGCGTTTCGCGTTAGCTTCGTCAGGGGGCGGTGCTGCTAGATAACCGGTAGTGTTATTTAAAGATCCCCGATGATATTAATTGGTGCCACCTGGTACGGCGCATGTCGCCGCTCGCACAGTCGGGAATTGCATCCCAGACAGCTTCCAAACACAGTATAGGATGGAAGGACTGTACTACCGGTACACAGTATAGGATGCAAGGACTGTACTACCGGTACACAGTATAGGATGCAAGGACTGTACTACCGGTACGCAGTATAGGATGCAAGGACTGTACTACCTGTACACAGTATAGGATGCAAGGACTGTACTACCGGCACACAGTATAGGATGCAAGGACTGTACTACCGGTACACAGTATAGGATGCAAGGACTGTACTACCGGTACACAGTATATGATGCAAGGACTGTACTACCGGTACACAGTATAGGATGCAAGGACTGTACTACCGGTACGCAGTATAGGATGCAAGGACTCTACTACCAGTACCCAGTATAGGATGCAAGGACTCTAATACCAGTACACAGTATAGGATGCAAGGATTGTGCTACCGGTACGCAGTATAGGATGCAAGGACTCTACTACCAGTACACAGTATAGGATGCAAGGACTGTACTACCAGTACACAGTATAGGATGCAAGGACTGTACTACCGGTACGCAGTATAGGATGCAAGGACTCTACTACCAGTACCCAGTATAGGATGCAAGGACTCTAATACCAGTACACAGTATAGGATGCAAGGATTGTGCTACCGGTACGCAGTATAGGATGCAAGGACTCTACTACCAGTACACAGTATAGGATGCAAGGACTCTACTACCAGTACACAGTATAGGATACAAGGACTGTACTACAGGCACACAGTATAGGACGCTAGAATTGTACTACCGGTACACAGTATAGGATGCAAGAACTGTACTACCGGCACACAGTATAGGACACTAGGATTGTACCACCGGTACACAGTATAGGATGCAAGGACTGTACTACAGGTACACAGTATAGGATGCAAGGACTGTACTACAGGTACACAGTATAGGATGCAAGGACTCTACTACCAGTGCACAGTATAGGATGCAAGGACTGTACTACCAGTACACAGTATAGGATGCAAGGACTGTACTACCGGTACGCAGTATAGGATGCAAGGACTCTACTACCAGTACACAGTATAGGATGCAAGGACTGTACTACAGGCACACAGTATAGGACGCTAGGATTGTACTACCGGTACACAGTATAGGATGCAAGAACTGTACTACCGGCACACAGTATAGGATGCAAGGACTGTACTACAGGCACACAGTATAGGACACTAGGATTGTACCACCGGTACACAGTATAGGATGCAAGGACTGTACTACAGGTACACAGTATAGGATGCAAGGACTGTACTACAGGTACACAGTATAGGATGCAAGGACTGTACTACAGGCACACAGTATAGGATGCAAGGACTGTACTACAGGCACACAGTATAGGACGCTAGGATTGTACCACCGGTACACAGTATAGGATGCAAGGACTGTACTACAGGTACACAGTATAGGATGCAAGGACTGTACTACAGGTACACAGTATAGGATGCAAGGACTGTACTACCGGCACACAGTATAGGATGCCAGGACTGTACTGCCGGTACACAATATAGGATGCAAGGACTGTACTACAGGTACACAGTATAGGATGCAAGGACTGTACTACAGGTACACAGTATAGGATGCCAGGACTGTACTGCCGGTACACAATATAGGATGCAAGGACTGCACTACCAGTACACAGTATAGGATGCAAGGACTGTACTACCAGTACACAGTATAGGATGCAAGGACTGTACTACCAATACACAGTATAGGATGCAAGGACTGCACTACCGCTACACTGTACACAGTATAGGATATAAGGACTGTACTACTGGTACACAGTATAGGATGCAAGGACTGTACCACCAGTACACAGTATAGGATATAAGGACTGTACTATCGGCACACAGTATAGGATGCAAGGACTGTACTATCGGTACACAATATAGGATGCAAGGATTGTACTACCAGTATACAGCATAGGATGCAAGGACTGTACCACCAGTACACAGTATAGGATATAAGGACTGTACTATCGGCACACAGTATAGGATGCAAGGACTGTACTATCGGTACACAATATAGGATGCAAGGACTGTACTACCAGTATACAGCATAGGATGCAAGGACTGTACTACCGCTACACTGTACACAGTATAGGATGTAAGGACTGCACTACCGGCACACAGTATAGGATATAAGGACTATACTACCGGTACACAGTATAGGATGCAAGGACTGTACTATCGGTACACAATATAGGATGCAAGGACTGTACTACCGCTACACAATATAGGATGCAAGGACTGTACTACCGCTACACAATATAGGATGCAAGGACTGTACTACCGCTACACAATATAGGATGCAAGGACTGTACTACCGCTACACAATATAGGATGCAAGGACTGTACTACCAGTATACAGCATAGGATGCAAGGACTGTACTACCGCTACACTGTACACAGTATAGGATGTAAGGACTGCACTACCGGCACACAGTATAGGATATAAGGACTCTACTACCAGTGCACAGTATAGCCTATGAGTACTTGTGTATGAGCGGGCACCATCCGAATATTACAATATACAGGTCCTTCTCAAAAAATTAGCATATAGTGTTAAATTTCATTATTTACCATAATGTAATGATTACAATTAAACTTTCATATATTATAGATTCATTATCCACCAACTGAAATTTGTCAGGTCTTTTATTGTTTTAATACTGATGATTTTGGCATACAACTCCTGATAACCCAAAAAACCTGTCTCAATAAATTAGCATATCAAGAAAAGGTTCTCTAAACGACCTATTACCCTAATCTTCTGAATCAACTAATTAACTCTAAACACATGCAAAAGATACCTGAGGCTTTTATAAACTCCCTGCCTGGTTCATTACTCAAAACCCCCATCATGGTAAGACTAGCGACCTGACAGATGTCAAGAAGGCCATCATTGACACCCTCAAGCAAGAGGGTAAGACCCAGAAAGAAATTTCTCAACAAATAGGCTGTTCCCAGAGTGCTGTATCAAGGCACCTCAATGGTAAGTCTGTTGGAAGGAAACAATGTGGCAGAAAACGCTGTACAACGAGAAGAGGAGACCGGACCCTGAGGAAGATTGTGGAGAAGTGGAAACATCCAGAGCCACCGTGCACAGGCGTGTGCAGGAAATGGGCTACAGGTGCCGCATTCCCCAGGTAAAGCCACTTTTGAACCATAAACAGCGGCAGAGGCGCCTGACCTGGGCTACAGAGAAGCAGCACTGGACTGTTGCTAAGTGGTCCCAAGTACTTTTTTCTGATGAAAGCAAATTTTGCATGTCATTCGGAAATCAAGGTGCCAGAGTCTGGAGGAAGACTGGGGAGAAGGAAATGCCAAAATGCCTGAAGTCCAGTGTCAAGTACCCACAGTCAGTGATGGTGTGGGGTGCCATGTCAGCTGCTGGTGTTGGTCCACTGTGTTTCATCAAGGGCAGGGTCAATGCAGCTAGCTATCAGGAGATTTTGGAGCACTTCATGCTTCCATCGGCTGAAATGCTTTATGGAGATGAAGATTTCATTTTTCAGCACGACCTGGCACCTGCTCACAGTGCCAAAACCACTGGTAAATGGTTTACTGACCATGGTATTACTGTGCTCAATTGGCCTGCCAACTCTCCTGACCTGAACCCCATAGAGAATCTGTGGGATATTGTGAAGAGAAAGTTGAGAGACGCAAGACCCAACACTCTGGATGAGCTTAAGGCCGCTATTGAAGCATCCTGGGCCTCCATAACATCTCAGCAGTGTCACAGGCTGATTGCCTCCATGCCACGCCGCATTGAAGCAGTCATTTCTGCCAAAGGATTCCCGACCAAGTATTGAGTGCATAACTGAACATTATTATTTGATGGTTTTTTTGTTTGTTATTAAAAAACACTTTTATTTGATTGGATGGGTGAAATATGCTAATTTATTGAGACAGGTTTTTTGGGTTATCAGGAGTTGTATGCCAAAATCATCAGTATTAAAACAATAAAAGACCTGACAAATTTCAGTTGGTGGATAATGAATCTATAATATATGAAAGTTTAATTGTAATCATTACATTATGGTAAATAATGAAATTTAACACTATATGCTAATTTTTTGAGAAGGACCTGTATAGAGGGGATCACCATATGCATACCAACAGACAATATTACGAAACAAGAGCAAGCGTATGCACAAAAGTTGGGATCACCACAACATAATTTTACAATATAATAAATCTTTATTCAGAAACCAATGTGAACAAAACATTTAAAAACATCTAAAAACAAAAGGACATGAGAGGTCCATAAATATAATAGATACCATAAATGCTACAAATAAGCAAACACCCTACCCAGCTAATATAGAAATTCTACCATCATTAAGCATAAGAACACATCTGTTACTGACAGCTTGTCCCAAACCCATATACACACTCCAAAAGGTCTTAGAGCCTGGTCCCATATGAGAGCCGTTGCCCAAATTAGGGTAAATAGGGAAGAGTCTAAATACTCAAATAATGATCCCACTACGGCCACCTCAAAGGGGTGATTAAATGGATCTTACCTAGCCCTAATGCGGGCACCTATACCAATAGTCCTAGCCAGCAAGCGTGTCAGAACAGTGTAGCTGTGCGGGTGCTCAGACTGGTCTCATATGGGACCAGGCTCTAAGACCTTTTGGAGTGTGTATATGGGTTTGGGACAAGCTGTCAATAACAGATGTGTTCTTATGCTTAATGATGGTAGAATTTCTATATTAGCTGTGTAGGGTGTTTGCTTATTTGTAGCATTTATGATATCTATTATATTTATGGACCCCTCATGTCCTTTTGTTTTTAGATGTTTTTAAATGTTTTGTTCACGTTGGTTTCTGAATAAAGATTTATTATATTGTAAAATTATGTTGTGGTGATCCCAACTTTTGTGCATACGCTTGCTCTTGTTTCGTAATAAAACCAGTACACAGTATAGGATGCAAGGACTATACTACCGACACACAGTATAGGATGCAAGGACTATACTACCGGTACACAATATAGGATGCAAGGAATGTACTACCAGTACACAGTATAGAATGCAAGGACTGTACTACCGACACACAGTATAGGATGCAAGGACTGTACTACCGGTACACAGTATAGGATGCAAGGACTGTACTACCAGTACACAGTATAGGATGCAAGGACTGTACTACCGGTACACAGTATAGGATGCAAGGACTGTACTACCGGTACACAGTATAGAATGCAAGGACTGTACTACCGACACACAGTATAGGATGCAAGGACTGTACAATAGGCACACAGTATAGGATGCAAGGACTGTACTACCAGTACACAGTATAGGATGCAAGGACTGTACTACCGACACACAGTATAGGATGCAAGGACTATATTACCGGTACACAATATAGGATGCAAGGACTGTACTACAGGCACACAGTATAGGATGCAAGGACTGTACTACCAGTACACAGTATAGAATGCAAGGACTGTACTACCGACACACAGTATAGGATGCAAGGACTGTACTACCAGTACACAGTATAGGATGCAAGGACTGTACTACCGGTACACAGTATAGGATGCAAGGACTGTACTACCGGTACACAGTATAGAATGCAAGGACTGTACTACCGACACACAGTATAGGATGCAAGGACTGTACAATAGGCACACAGTATAGGATGCAAGGACTGTACTACCAGTACACAGTATAGGATGCAAGGACTGTACTACCGACACACAGTATAGGATGCAAGGACTATACTACCGGTACACAATATAGGATGCAAGGACTGTACTACAGGCACACAGTATAGGATGCAAGGACTGTACTACCAGTACACAGTATAGGATGCAAGGACTGTACTACCTGTACACAGTATAGAATGCAAGGACTGTACTACCGACACACAGTATAGGATGCAAGGACTGTACTACCAGTACACAGTATAGGATACAAGGACTGTACTACAGGCACACAGTATAGGATGCAAGGACTGTACTACCAGTACACAGTATAGGATGCAAGGACTGTACTACAGGCACACAGTATAGGATGCAAGGACTGTACTACCAGTACACAGTATAGAATGCAAGGACTGTACTACCGACACACAGTATAGGATGCAAGGACTGTACTACCAGTACACAGTATAGGATGCAAGGACTGTACTACAGGCACACAGTATAGGATGCAAGGACTGTACTACCAGTACACAGTATAGGATGCAAGGACTGTACTACAGGCACACAGTATAGGATGCAAGGACTGTACTACCAGTACACAGTATAGAATGCAAGGACTGTACTACCGACACACAGTATAGGATGCAAGGACTGTACTACCGACACACAGTATAGGATGCAAGGACTGTACTACCAGTACACAGTATAGGATGCAAGGACTGTACTACGGGCAAACAGTATGGGATGCAAGGACTGTACTACCAGTAGACAGCATAGGATACAAGGACTGTACTACCGACACACTGTACACAGTATAGGATACAAGGACTACAATACTGGCATACAGAATGGACATGACTCTAAGGATTGTCCAGTGTGCTCTGAAAAGAGGATAATGACACACTTATTTTTCCTCAGTGATTGTAATACAGCCATGTAAAATCATGGCCATGTAGAGATAGAGTACAATAATCTTTATTTTTAAAACACAAACATTTTCTGCACCATTTTACCATTAGGAAGATAACATACACATAGAATAAGTGATAAAAACAAATGCTGAAACTGAAAGAAGTCCACTACAATCAGAATGCTGTAGGAACTGTACTTGGGACACATCTTTAATATGGTTGTTTGCAAGGGTCATCATATAGAAAAGTGTAGATATAAAAAAAAAACCAATATTGTACTTTAATACAGTAAAAAGTAGATGATCTCAAAAAACATACTACCGTGAGCATAGATGCAAAAAACGCCATTCATTTTTAATGCTGTGCCAGTCCTTTACCCAGTCACATATCATTAGGTGGAAGCATAGTGTCAGCATAATAACTCATATTTCTAAATTATTACACATACTTTATAAGCAGTAGCAGGGACAGGTAGTCACATAACTGTTAGTGATAACAAACAGTACTCAAACTTTGGCCATAGTAATATCCGACAAACGACTTGATATTTATCATCAAAAAAGTCAGTGATATTCCAGCAATCTATCATAACAACTTTAATATAATGCTAGGAGTAGTACAAGTATTGGTCTAGCAATGGTCGTGCCAGTATTCTTCCACCAATGCTCGATCATTGAGTGAAATAATCTTTTATCTAATACTAGATGGCAGCCCGATTCTAAAGAATCGGGAGTCTAGAATCCATATATACTTTATTTATTCAAATGTAAGAATAATACAATTAATAAATAATAGTAAGAAAGAACAAAAATAATAGGCAGTATATGGAGAAAACACCAAACAAAAGTTCAAAATTGGTGTGAAAATGTCACTGAACCACTTCACAACTAAATATATATAGTTTTGGTAAATGGTATTATCATTTTTTTGACGAAATTCGGCAGGAGCTTGAAGAGCAACGTCACTGGGCCCGCCTCCACGCAGTAGAAACTTGCTGTGAGGTAAAAATTCAAAAATCACACCAAAATGGCGGGCGGAGTGTGTCACAGTACGACACGTTTCTGATTGGTCGCTCGCAGCAGGCGGCAACCAATCAGACACTGGACACTGTTGATGTCACTTATCTCCGGACATTAGCTCCGTACATTAGCTCCGGACATTATCTCCGCACATTAGCTCCGGACATTAGCTCCGGACAAAGCCACGGAAGTTGGCACAAATTGCAGGAAGTAGTATTCTAGGCAATTATATCTAATATATAATATATATCTATATATATATATATATAGATATATATTATATATATCTATATATATATAGATATATATATTATATCTAATATATAATTGCCTAGAATACTACTTCCTGCAATTTGTGCCAACTTCCGTGGCTTTGTCCGGAGCTAATGTCCGGAGCTAATGTCCGGAGCTAATGTCCGGAGATTAATTGCCTAGAATACTACTTCCTGCAATTTGTGCCAACTTCCGTGGCTTTGTCCGGAGCTAATGTCCGGAGCTAATGTGCGGAGCTAATGTCCGGAGATTAATTGCCTAGAATACTACTTCCTGCAATTTGTGCCAACTTCCGTGGCTTTGTCCGGAGCTAATGTCCGGAGCTAATGTGCGGAGATAATGTCCGGAGCTAATGTCCGGAGATAAGTGACGTCAACAGTGTCCAGTGTCTGATTGGTTGCCGCCTGCTGCGAGCGACCAATCAGAAACGTGCCGTACTGTGACACACTCCGCCCGCCATTTTGGTGTGATTTTTGAATTTTTACCTCACAGCAAGTTTCTACTGCGTGGAGGCGGGCCCAGTGACGTTGCTCTTCAAGCTCCTGCCGAATTTCGTCAAAAAAATGATAATACCATTTACCAAAACTATATATATTTAGTTGTGAAGTGGTTCAGTGACATTTTCACACCAATTTTGAACTTTTGTTTGGTGTTTTCTCCATATACTGCCTATTATTTTTGTTCTTTCTTACTATTATTTATTAATTGTATTATTCTTACATTTGAATAAATAAAGTATATATGGATTCTAGACTCCCGATTCTTTAGAATCGGGCTGCCATCTAGTGATACATAAAAGATCATCATTTCATCATTCTCAGCGGTGCATCATCCTATGTAAACAGGACTCCCACTGCCGTGTACGCACACCGAGCGATGTAGTACAGTATATAGTGCAGATCGTTCAGTGCGCATTGCTGGTCTGTGTAAACAAATGAGCGCAGATCAGTAAATACGAGGAGCGTTCATTAAAGATTTCCCCTGACCCACTTCCTGTGGACTGAGAGCAATGAAACTTGGCACAGGTATTAGTCCTTCTCTACATAGGTGCCACCTAAGGGACACCCACTTCTCCCATCTCTTCAAGCAACTGCAAACACCTCGCTTGTAGAAGTCGACAGATTGCTCCAAAAGCCACATTGTGATTATGGAAATCAGAGTCTCATCTGGAAAATGCTTGCCCTTCAAAAATAACTTAATTGTTGGAAAAAGTTGGAAGACCGATTGTGCGAGATCGGGTGAATAAGGGGGATGGGGTAGAATTTCAAAGCCACAGGAACATGCTTCCATTTGTGCAACATGTGAGTTGTGAACTGGTGTATTGTCTTGCAGAAGGTAGACATCTTTGGTGAGCATGCCACATCTCTTGGTTTTGATGGCCTCCCGCAATTTCTGTAGCAGTGAAGTATAGTGTGCCCCAGTGATCATGGTACCCTTTACTAAGAAATCCATCAATACTACTCTTGCTGGTCCCAAAATACTGTGAGCATGATCTTGCCTGCCGAGGCTTGAGCATGTGCCTTCTTTGGAGGGCGTGAGTCATGATGCTTCCATTGCATCGACTGGACTTTAGTCTTCAGGATCATAGTGATGGACCCAGCTTTCATCCTGTGTGATCAGTCAGTTGAAAAAGTCCTCCTGGTTTCCATGACACATCGTCAAGAGAGCTTGAAAGCATTTGACTTGTTCCTGCTTCTGGAAAGGTTTGAGCATCCCGGGAACCCAGCGAGCAGATACCTTATGCATGTAAAGATATTCTTGGATGATTTTTTTTCAAAGACCCCACACTAATCTTGACATTTTGGGCTAGGCAGCAATTGGTTATGGAGCGATTTTCAAAAATGGAGACCTCCATTTGCTGGATGGTGTGTTCATCAATAGCAGAGTGAGGTCACCCTGGAATTGGAGCTGTTTGCACCGAATTCCGACCACATTTTATTTGACGATTCCAGTTCTTGACTACATCATATGATGGGGAATCATCACCATAAACCTTTTCCATCTCATCGAACGTCTCATTTGGTGTGTGGCCTTTCAATTAAAGGAACTTGATGACTGCTCTGTATTCCATTGGGTCCATTCTAATAATAATAATAATAATAATAACCTCACACCACTTCAACACCTGTAAAGCCCAGACCGTTATCAGTTCTGGGTAGCAAATTGGCATGTAACCTATGGAGACTTATATCATTACACTTGTGCAGTTTCAGCATCCTGTGATAAATAGAAGTGGGTCTGGGGAAATCTTTAATAAACGCCCTTCGTACTTACTAAATGGTAGTTGCATTGTATCATTGGTCAATCCAAACCGACCTCTAGACTTCTGTTTGGTAATTTTGGCTTCCCTTACCTTTCTTCTACATAGTAGTTGGTATGCTTGTAGCCATATACTTTACAACTACTTGATAGTATGTATGGTTCACTAATCAGTCACATGTAGAATAGTTTCTCAAAAGGTTTTGACTCTGTAGGAAACTTAAGACAATCATGAAGATTTAACAAATGGCAGGACAAAGCAGTACAGAAAGGGTCAAATCTCCAGCTGGCACTGCCCTAATCAGTGACTCTGTCCTAAATTAACAATAGAGTAGTAGTATTCCAGCCCCCAACTCCTTCCCCCACCACTCATATACAAGCTATTTCCTGAAGCAAATAAGTGGTAAGCAAATAGCAGCTGGCAAAAGAAGAGATAACAAACAGAGAACTGTTTGTGTCATGTCCCAGGGCACTACTGGCCTATGGAGGTTTCTTGCCTATATCTTGAATATAGATCTATACACTGTGATAAGTTTTATTACAAGTAGCTTTACCTACAAAATCAGGAAATGTATATGTGCTTTCAGGCTAATTTACTTTTTTTTATGTTGTGAACTGCTGCTGATTATCCTATTATACACTACAATGTACTGTACACCATACAATTTGAACACGAGAGGCCATGGTATACAGTACAGACCAAAAGTTTGGACACGCCTTCTCATTTAAAGATTTTTCTGTATTTTCATGACCATGAAAATTGTACATTCACACTGAAGGCATCAAAACTATGAATTAACACATGTGGAATTATATACTTAACAAAAAAGTGTGAAACAACTGAAATTATGTTTTATATTCTAGGTTCTTCGAAGTAACCGCCTTTTGCTTTGATGACTGCTTTGCACACTCTTGGCATTCTCTTGATGAGCTTCAAGAGGTAGTCACCGGGAATGGTCTTCCAACAATCTTGAAGGAGTTCCCAGTAGTTTGTGATGGTGTCCTAAAAGCACCAAAATCAGATTTAGGCCGGGGTCACACTCGCGAGTGTGATGCGAGAAACTTGCTCAAGTCTCTCTCATTAATACCCAGCACTGCCGCTGACACTCTGGACCGGAGTGTGGGGCTGCATAGAAATACATGCAGCAGCACACTCCGGTCCCGAGTGCCGGCGGCAGTGCTGGGTATTGATGCGCGAGTTTCTCGCATCACACTCGCTAGTGTGACCGCGGCCTTAATTAGTCTAGCTTTTTAATTCTTATGAAACAAAGAAGATGAGTAGTGAACTCCAATATTGTTGGAAGACCCTTGTGTAGCAAGGGCCAGTATCTATTCAAGATACCTGCAACCCATCCACTAGCAGGGCAGTATGTCGATACATAGGTATCCAATTCGTAGTTTTCTTGAGACGAGAACCTACCAATAAATCTTCACGTTTACATTTTAGAGCTTTCTGCTTATAAATAAGAATTTCATGATCAGGGTAACCCCTATTTCTGAATTTTTGGCACATCTCCTCTAATGTCCAATCAACCCTCTCCTCATGTGAGACGATCCTTCTAACTCTGTTCAATTGACACCAAGGGAGAGAGTTGATCATTTTACGTGATTACTATCAAAATGAAGCAAACTGTTCTTGTCAGTATGTTTAATAAACAGGTCAGTATTAAAATAACCGTTTCAGTGTCCAGAAACTGCAACTCCACTGTGCAATGAAACAATGTGAACTGAAACACTGGAAATACACAATTAATTTAATTTTGGAAGGCAAAGAGTTCATCTAAATCACCTTCCCAAACCAGGAAAACATCATAAAAATAGCGCCACCAGGCCCGTACATGGCGCCAGAGGGTGGAACTGTACACGTACTTGTCCTCAAATACAGCCATGTAGATGTTCGTGTATGTGGGTGCCATATTGGACTCCATGTGGTACCATGACACTGCAAGTAGTAATCATCCCCACCGAGGATGAACTCAAGCAGCATCAGGACATGACATGCACATCTGGCAGCCAAGTCAGAGCCTGATAGCGCTTCAGGAACTGGCCCAAGTCCCTTTCTGTGTCAATAGACCTATATAGAGAGACCACGTCAAATGTGCTAAAATGGTGGAATCTGTGACTTTAACATCCTTAAGTCCAAAATAAGCAAAAAAAAGGTGGCACTCACCTTCCGTATAAAACTTTATTTTATTGCATATCCTTAAAACAAGAGCACAGGGCCCATTGAAGCGCACACAGCGCGAAACAGCCGTTGTTCCATGCAGTTATTACATAATATATTGAGTTGTCTGTTGTGAATTCTGTGGCTGAATTCACTCCTGTGGTCACAAGTGGTACTGCAGCTTCTGAGCTTCCTCCCTCAGGTGTTCTGGTGAGCTCGTTAACTGCTTCATTACTTAACTCCGCCTGATGCTGCTATCCTTGCTCCTTGTCTATGTTTCAGTGTTGGATCTGAGCTTCTCCTGATTGTTCCTGTGACCTGCTGCTCTGTATAGCTAAGTGCTTTTTGCTTTTTTGTTGCTTTTTTTCTGTCCAGCTTGTCTTTTGTTTTGCTGGAAGCTCTGAGACGCAAAGGGTGTACCGCCGTGCCGTTAGTTCGGCACGGTGGTTTTTTTTGCCCCCCTTGCGTGGTTTTGCTTTAGGGTTTTTTGTAGACTGCAAAGTTCGCTTTACTGTCCTCGCTCTGTCCTAGAATATCGGGCCCCACTTTGCTGAATCTATTTCATCCCTACGTTTTGTCTTTTCATCTTACTCACAGTCATTATATGTGGGGGGCTGCCTTTTCCTTTGGGGAATTTCTCTGGGGCAAGTCAGGCCTATTTTTCTATCTTCAGGCTAGCTAGTTTCTTAGGCTGTGCCGAGTTGCCTAGGTAGTTGTTAGGCGCAATCCACAGCCGCTTTTAGTTGTGTTTAGGATAGGATCAGGTGTGCAGTCTACAGAGTTTCCACGTCTCAGAGCTCGTTCTTGTATTTTTGGGTATTTGTCAGATCACTGTGTGCGCTCTGATCGCTATGCACACTGTGTTTCTGGATTGCCTTCATAACACCTGTCATTAGCAAACATAACAGTTGTCTATATGTGTTACTATGCGGGACTTTATCAATTTTATTTAAAAGTATGCCTGATACTCAAAGGAAACTCATAGATACATGTGTAGGACATTCAAAATTAAGGCCAACGTTGACCTTGTTTTTCAGGATCACAGTCTGCAAAGCAACGTTGCTAAATACTGAACCACTATGTTGGTCCTTCAGGTAACACCCTGGTCAGTGGTATATGGGGGGACACTGCATATCAGAACTTTGTGCTGTAACTATTGGAGCATGAAGACAATACTCTAATCTCACCATTGCAATATGAATGTAGTTATCTGTTTGGGGAATGTGACCTTCTGGACTTCTAGGTCTAATGAATCTACCAGTATGTTAGGGAGAGTGGCAGAATATTGGAATTGATAGTCTGGCTGCTGTCACAGGAGACCTTTTTTTCACTAAATTATCTCTTCAATAGCTTGGAAAACTGATTTAAAATTCCCTCTGTGGTCATCCTAAGTGTTGGCAGGTATAGTACACAGATTTGCAGAAGTCACTGCATAGAGTATCATATAACAATAACTTGTGCACTGAATCTATTACGAACGGAAATTGTTTCTTACATAAGAAGGATACAGCTTGTATGGTAGATCAAAATATCATCAAACGTCATGGTAATTTTTGATGGAAGAAAAGTTGACAAAACCTGCTGTTTTCAGCGGAAATGTTCAACCATCTAAAGTGGAGAGGCATTTTGGCTCTCTCCCTTGAAAGATAATTTTGGGAAAGAAGGATCAGGCTTATTTCTTTTATTCTACCAGTAGATTAGACAGAATTGCTCTTCTCCACATTGAACACTTAACATTCTTGTATATGGAGACGTCTGAAAAAATGTTTGATGACCTAAGAAGTGTTCATCCGATAGCTATCTAGGGTATATTGGCACCTTCAGGGGTATCTGGGTACAAAGGTTTTAAGCTTCCCTACTGTGGTATATTGAGGTAACAGAAACTCCATTAAATTAGCTAGAGTTCAAAATTGAATCAATTGTGTTAGCGATTATTAGAATGGGTCCTCCAGATGTCAATGTTATCACTCTTACTGCCACCAGTTTTTTACTGACCTAGGACATAAAATAAGCTTCATGAGTACAGTGAGCATCACTTTCTGTTGTATCTATACAAATGAAGGCCTGTAATTTTTTGTTCAGCTCAATCTAATTAATACGTTGATGCAGGGGCTGACAGACAAAAGAGGACCCCTGAGCTAGAACAGTTCATAGGTCTTTGCAGTCATCATGATGCACAAACCACCTGGTTTGGATGGGGCCCCCTTACAATTTGGGTTCCTGTGCTGCTGCGCTGGTTACACCAATGGTGTGTCCGCCCCTACGTTGCTGGGTCTAAGAAAGGTGACAAAAGTAACAATACAGCCGCTTTCATACAGCAGTGTTCTGGTCACTATTTCTGACACAAAACTAGAACTAGTTTCAGAATCTAGAACAGGAACGAATCTTTCCATGACACGTTTGTTCTCTTTATGTTCCATTTTTGTTTATGGATTACAAATTGCAATGCAAAATGCTGCTGTGTAAGAGTGGTATTAGGCAAACCCAAAATGATTTACTGCAGAATGAGTAATAAAAAGAAAAGCGCACAAAATAAAGCATGGCCTAGTAGTTAAGTGTTCTGTTACTAGCCCTGTAGACTTCCTGTCTAAATGTTCTTGAATCAGATTAAAAACAGGAAATTCTGTCTGTTCTGATAAGTCTGAGACTTTAACATATTGTTTTGTTTTTGAATGCTAAAACCACATACAGTATTTTAGGCTTTACTTACTTTTAGTAAATGATTGAGGGTCTCTCCATCCGTGGTCAAAATGGGACACAGTAGCTTTTATAGACCAATGTTTCTTAGGGTTTTAAAGACAAGTACTTTATCTGTCAAAATAGTTTTAGCCAAGTACTTCCAAAGCAAAATGAGATATCACAGCTTTGGGGTAAACTAGGACATGTCTGCAATACTATAGTGGGTTCAGACACTGCAGTAATACTTTGATCCTAAACCCTGACACATAAGGGAATATCAATGATTATCTGCATTTTAAATAGTGTTATATATCATTGTGCATTGTCCTTTTGTTTTTAAATTCATATGTGATTCTTAAATTGTAGTTGTCACATTGTGACAGGTTAGGGGATTAGTTGACAGGATTGCTTTCCCCTGGGTCAGATGGGCCCTTTCAGGCACTTCAAAGAAAGTCCACACCCCAAAAAGTGATGCAACTGTCCGCAGCTAGTTTTATTGGCTCCGTATGTAATTCAGCAAAAGGAAAACACAAATGATGCAAAAGAAAATTCTTGGCCGATTGTCGATAACTATACATGAAAGTCACAATTTTAGAGAACTCTGCTTAGTGCACAGAGCCCAAACAAACAATTCATTTACTCACGCAGAATATTTCCCAGGAGCACAGAGAGTCATCAGCTTGTGCACTTTCTGCCCTTTATACCATACCTGAGCATTGCAGGTGATGAGCCACAGTTATCCTGAAAACCTGGAGTAGCTCAATGGAGCAGGAAAAATACAGTTTCCTGCTACAAAACTCCCTGGCTGATTTATATACACAGTGTAAGGGTACACAGCATGCAGAGTCTTTTGGGGTATGTCTCTACCAGCTTTGCACATCTAGGCTGAACATTTTCCCAATTCTTCTCTGTAAACTAGCTCTAGCTTAGTGATATTGGATGAAGAGTGTCTGTGAACAGCAATTTTCAAGTCTTCCCAATGGGATTTAGGTCTGGACTGTGACTGAGCCATTCACACACATGAAAATGCTTTGATCTAAATCCTTCCATTGTAGCTCTGGCAGAATGTTTAGGGTCGTTGCCATGCTGTAAGGTGAACCTGCACCCCAGTTTCAAGGTTTTCCTCCAGGATTGCTCTGTATTTAGCTCCATCCATCCTTTCATCAACTCTGACCAGCTTCCCTGCCCCTACTGAAGAAAAGCATCACCACAGCATGATACTGCCACCACCATGTTGGATAGTGGGGATGGTGTTTTCAGGGTCAGGTGCCGTGTTACGTTTTCGCCACACATAGCACTCTGCATTTAGCCCAGAGAGTTCTGCTTTAGTCTCATCCGACCAGAGCATCTACTTCAACATGCTATGAGGGTACACAACTACTACGTTCATGGGGTATGAATAAGAATACTTTTTCAAGACACTGTATGTTTACTATCCCAATTCTGTGACATCACTGCATTCATTGCCTGGGTGCTGTGATGTGACATCTATATAGATTTTATCCCTGAAGCCCAAAATGTTAAATTGTTCTTAGCCACTAGCCATGATGCCAGTGTGTTTATTAACTCTGATCTGTGACATAAATGTGTAAAATATTGTCATACTATGCCATCACTGCATACAATAAAATCACTAAGAGGAGTGTATGTTCGAAACGTGTAAGAAAACCGACATGAACCAGTGTACTATGTTTTAATCTATTTCAATACAAAAGGAGTTTTATTCTATTTGTGGTGCTGTTGCAGCTTTTTCAATAGTACTACTTTCACAAGCTTGGATTCAGCAAGTTTTTCCCCAAGCACTCTACTCATATGGGATAAAATTGCCAATGGAAACTACGATGAGAATTTAAAGGATTTACAACAATAAGCCATCTGCCTATATTTAAATGCCGCATGAAACTGCATACCATAACTGTTTCCTATCACTTCAATAATTATTCTTATGCAGTGACATCACTCTTATGTACTGTATTTTTTGAGCATTATCAATATGCATGGTGGTGAAACACTGTGACCATGATTTCTTTATTGTGTTGTCATTGTTTGAATCATTAGTTTGGTATTGTGAAATCACCGTGACAGCCATGACATCACTATGTTTTTGATTTTCTGCAGAAATAGATTTCTCTGTATTGTGACTTCACTTGCACAGTCACATCACGTTATTTCTTATCCATTTGTTATGACTTCACTTATTTTATGTGTATTGTGGAATCACTTTATTAATTACCCTCTGTGCTTATGATCCGTCTGATTCATCACTGTTTGTTATATGAGACTTTGCTGTGTTTATTATATCTGTACTGTGATTATTAATATCCCAATATCAGTCTGTGCATTGTCCAGAATTTTTGACCTAGTTGTTAACCTGTAGTGACATTTCTATGTGCATTGGCTGGGGTATGCGTATAGGATTCAAAGGTTGTACTTGAACTTGGGAATAGTTGACTGAGCTTACGTAAAGGAGTTGGCTTACCAACAAAACACTTAACCAATGAAATAGCTGAGTACAATGGTTGGTTATCCCATCAGTCCCACCGACAATGAACAGACTAGCACTCCCTTCGAACAAAGTACCTGGTACCTTCAGGATTAGTGAGGGTTAGAGCAGTAGGACCCCCCTGTGATCATATATTTTCCAACTGCGTATGGGTGGTAAATGTTGATAGTGGACCAAACTCTTTAATAGTTCCACTTCAACATATCAATATATGTAAAGCTGGCGAGGAGGTGGTCCTGTTGCAAATGTTTTATTAGTTAGTGTGCAGGAACTTACACTTATATTTTTTTTACCAGCTTGGGCTTTTCTTTCTTATTGTCCAGTCTAAAATGAAAAGTCTGCAGTCACTGTATGTGACTGCAGACTTCTGAATCCCCCCAGCACATGCAATGTGCACTGTAAGTATTCGCCAGTTTCTGAGCTGGTAACGGCAGTGATGTATGCTCTATGCATACTCCTGGGCAGAAGCTGTCTAGTGGGTGCGGCCTCACTTATTAAGGTACAGTCACACTCAGCGACGCTGCAGCGATATAGACAACGAGCCGACCTAAACTAAATCGCTGGAGCGTCGCTGTTTAGGTCGCTGTAGAGACGTCAAACACAGCAACTCCAGAACGATGCAGGAGCGATCCAGTGACATAACGGCGACTCACTTCTCGTTCTCGCTGGTTGTTAGCTCCATGTCAAACAGCTAGAGTGTACCGATCCGACACACATCTAGGGGCCCTATGCTCGTTGCTGGCGTCGTCGCTTTTGATGTCAAACATGACGATACACGCCGACCTGGCGACGAAATAAAGTTCTGGACTTCTAGCTCCGACCAGCGATGGCACAGCGGGATCCAGATCGCTGCAGCGTGTCAAACACAACGAGATCGCTATCCAGATCGCTGCAACGTCACGGATTGTTGTCGTTCTCTTTGCAAAGTTGTTGAGTGTGACGGTACCCTTACAGGTAGTTGATAGGGACAGGTAAAGTTAATGGTTGGGACTAACCCAGACTTGGAGGGACTAAAGTGATGGGACAGAATGAGCTTCCTGTCTGGAAGGCAGATAGGGCCTAGCTTGCAGCTAGAGCAGCCCTTTGGTCTGATTAGTCAGCAGAGCCGCATGAATTGGGTGTCCCTAAATTGAGGCAACCTATAGCTTGATCCAGATTTTTCTGGATTCTAGGAATACGAGCTCTAGAGCAGGAAGCCTAGTAGAACGGTACGGAGTTATCTGACATTCAAATGACGGAGCAGCGCTAAGAAGGAAAGAAGATAGAGTGCCCCTTGTGGTAGTTCCAAGGCGTCGGCAAACAAAGAAGTTAAGTAACTTCCATAGTGGCACAAGTAGCTGTACTGTTGAAGAAAAGGACTTTGGCTTACTGGTTAGTGGTGCTGTAGTTGGAGACTAGGTAAAGCTCCAGAAGTGTTAATGGACAGAGAGGGAGGAGCAAGCTCAGGAAGGAGCGGAATATGTATGAAAATGTTATATGTTCTAAAATAAACATCCAAGAAGTTTTGCACCCGCTCTCCTCTGCACATGCCTTTCCCTAACTTATTGTTCAGTAAAAAACAGTTTATTTTTGAGTGGCGGTCTCCTTCCTTGAACTCTACAACATCTGGTCCTGGCCAGCTGAAGTCATTATGCCTGCAATGGCGTAGCGCCGTCATGATGTCTGCAAGGGCGTAGCGCCCCTACAGCTAAAGTCCACACACCCAGCCAGGACACCCATTTTCATGTAGCCTGCCAGGGTATGGAAGAAAAGTACCTCACCCACATCTGCCCCCCTGCACCAAATTACAACTAATCCAGTTTTTCTTCAATGGTTGCAGTGGTGACATCACGTTTAGAGTGCATGTGACTGATGCAGTCAATCAATAGGCTCAGCTCCTCTGTCGATGAAGACTGCATGAGCCACTAAACTCATATCCTATGGTTATGAAATGAATATATGACACGTTTAGGTCCAACTGCTTAGGCCCACATCGATCTGGAGAATTGAAGTGTTGGCAATACTTTTGCAGCTCTCTCCATTTCTCTAGGAGCTCCTCGTAAAATAGCGAGTTAAAGGGAACCTGTCATCCCCAAAATCGAAGGTGAGCTAAGCCCACCAGCATCAGGGGCTTATCTACAGCATTCTGTAATTCTGTAGATAAGCCCCTGATGTATCCGGAAAGATGAGAAAAAGAGGTTAGATTATACTCACCCAGGGGCGTCACGGTGGGCATCACGGTCCGGTCCGGGGCCTCCCATCTTCTTACGATGACGTCCTCTTCTTGTATTCACGCTGCAGCTCTGGCGCAAGCGTACTTTGTCTGGCCTGTTGAGGGCAGAGCAAAGTACTGCAGTGCGCAGGTGCTGGGCCTCTCTGACTTTTCCCGGCGCCTGCGCACTGCAGTACTTTGCTCTGCCCTCAACAGGGCAGACAAAGTACGCCTGCGCCAGAGCCACTGCGTGATTACAAGAAGACATCATCGTAAGAAGATGGGAGGCTCCGGACCAGACCACGACGCCTATCGGACCAGACTGCAGCGGGATCGCCCCTGGGTGAGTATAATCTAACCTCTTTTTCTCATCTTTCAGGATACATTGGGGGCTTATCTACTGCATTATAGAATGCTGTAGATAAGCCCCTGATGCTAGTGGGCTTAGCTCACCTTCGATTTTGGGGGTGACAGGTTCCCTTTAACTCTCCTCTGAGTGGTGGGACTCACCTATATCATAAATTTGCAGTACATTGTGTGGATGTAGCATACATTTAGACTAACCCTTTAATGACTATCCTTTTGACCACTTTTCCATTATTTATTATCTTACTCACTTATATGGCACCATTAATTCCACAGCGCTTTACAGATATTATCGCTGTTCCCATTGGGGCTCACAATGTAAATTCCCTATCAGTATGTCTTTGGAGTGTGGGAGGAAACCCAAGCAAACATGGGGAGAACATACAAACTCCTTGAAGATGTTGTCCTTGGTGGGATTTGAACCCAGGACCCCAACTCCATTATTTCTATTTTGAGCAGGATTTATGCACAGGCCAGTAAGTCTCCATATCACGTCATTGCCAGGCGGAGGGCCATGCATGCAGCTATGCACATCCAAGCAGAAACTCAATAACCAGGAGGAATGCAGCAGATTTTTATTAACTATTAACTATACTAAACTCGATGTGTAAAGAATAAGCAAGTCAGTTGTACGTCTGCGTGACAAAAACTAGTTACTCTTAGCAACTGCACTGGAATGAGTATAAAAGGTTATTAAAAGAAGCTGTACTGGGTTTCAATGTCATTTTTGCAGATGCTAATGTGTATTTTTAACATCTTCTGGCCTGTGTTATCGTCACCCCCTCCAGCTCTCTTTCATTCTCTGGATATTATGAATATTTATAATGAAACGTGAGAATCCACGTGCTGTCTAATGCTGGAGAGGCCACCCAGGAATCAGGGGACAATAGTCCCAGCTTCTGTCGACAGTACAGAATCAAGAGGAACGCGATGATACAGTAGAACAGTTGCCCCTAGCAACCAATCTGACGAATTACTTTAATTTTCTAACCTGGCCTTGAAAAATTACAGAGTGGAAACCCATTCTGATGTCGGGTATGAAAGTTGCTTTGTCATTTATCAGTATGAATCACAAATCCTTCTCCGGCACAAGAGTGATGATAAGCAACACTCTGAGTATACAGTATATGGACTGCTATTTGAAAAGCAGTAGTCACCTAATATTATTCACTAGGTGACTTTAAGGGTCTTATTTCATGGTAGCCATGGTCACAAAATTCAATACAGAGGTGACCAAAACAATTTTACCTCAGGACAAGCATGTAACTGATACCCTGTTTTTTGAAAAATAAACACTGAGCCGTGATTGGTTGCTACAGACAATAAAGACAGTTTTTCTTTTTAGGGTATGTTCACACGTTCAGGATTTCCATCCTTGTTTTTTAAAAAACTGCAGCTCTTGGCAGAAAACGCAGGTCCTTTTTTTGGTCCTTTTTTGGTCCGTTTTTGATGCGTTTTTTGATGCGTTTTTTGATGCGTTTTTTTGATGCAGTTTTCTAGCCAGAGTCTGTGTGTTTTCTAGGAATTTTTTTAGGGTTAAAATGGCTGAAAATACCCTAACCCTACCCCTACCCCTAACCCTACCCCTAACCCTACCCCTAACCCTACCCCTAACCCTAACCCTACCCCTAACCCTAACCCTACCCCTAACCCTACCCCTAACCCTAACCCTACCCCTACCCCTAACCCTACCCCTACCCCTATTCTAACCTTAGTGAAAAAAAAAAAAAAAAAATTCTTTATTTTTTTTATTGTCCCTACCTATGGGGGTGACAAAGGGGGGGGTGTCATTTACTATTTTTTTATTTTGATCACTGAGATAGGTTATATCTCAGTGATCAAAATGCACTTTGGAACGAATCTGCCGGCCGGCAGATTCGGCGGGCGCACTGCGCATGCGCCCGCCATTTTGCAAGATGGCGGCGCCCAGGGAGAAGACGGCCGGACGGACACCGGGACGCCGGGTGAGTATAAGGGGGGGAGATTAGGGCACGGGGGGGGCATCAGAGCACTGGGGGGGGGCATCGGAGCACTGGGGGGGGCATCGGAGCACGGGGGGGCGGGATCGGAACACGGGGGGGGCAGCCACACTCCGCCCACGCACTTCCGCCCGCTCCCCGCACTTCCTGCTGCAGCGGTTCTGCACATCAAACCGCAGTAAAACCCGCAGATATATTTTTGATCTGCGGGTTTTACTGCGGTTTGGACCTCACAATGGAGGTCTATGGGTGCAGAACCGCTGCGGCTCCGGAAAAAGAATTGACATGCTCCTTCTTTTTTCCGGGAGCTATTCAGCGCGTCTTTTTTTTTACAATTTCCGGACCATGTGCACAGTGTGTCCTGTTTTCCATAGGGTACAGTGTACTGTACCCTGCATGGAAAACAGCTGCAGAACCGCAGCGGCAAAACCGCCGCGGTTCCGCGGTAAAAAACGCACTGTGTGAACATGGCCTTAGACATTTTTTTTTATTAATTTGCCCCTAAACATGAATTTTGCAAGGAGTGTATCTTTAAATGATACTTATTAATAAATTAATCATCCGTCCATTATAATTCCTCATTACGGTTCACTAATAGAGATCGAAGGCCTCATTCAGACATCTGTTTTTCACATATGTGTCTATCCATGGTTTTCATACCCATTATATATAATCCATGGTGCTGTTGTTAGGGTAAGTTCACACAAGGCGTTTTTGCTGCTTTTTTTCTGCAGCAAAACCTGATCTTCTTAACAGGAAAGAAGCTGCATCAAAACCGCAGGTTTTTGGTGCTTTTTTTTACGTATTTGGTGCGTTTTTTTTGTGCGGTTTTTTTTCTCTTTGTCCATGCTAATGTCCTTGCATTTTCAGCAGCAAAAACGTAGCAAATAATGATACCTGCGTTTTTTGCTGCGGTTTTGCAACATTTTTTTTCAACACCCATTCAATGGGTGAAAAACACTGAAAAAACGCAGCAAAAACGCTGAAAGAAGTAACCTGCTCTATGTCCAAAAAACGCAGCAAAGCACAAAATACTGATCACACAAAAAAACAATGTGTGTGCATGAGATTGCTGAAATCTCATAGGCTTTGCTGGTACTGTAAAAAGCAGCTGAAAATTAGCATAAAAAAACGCAATAAAAACGCCCTGTGTGAACTTACCCGTATAGCTGTGTTTTTGTTGTGGCCCGTGTGTCCACAAAAAAAATCACGGAATCATAAATTACCCATAAATGTCTATGAGTCTGTGAAAATCGAGGAGAGCATGGCGTCCGTGTGCAGTCCGTGTTCTGCCCATGATTAACATTGTAATGGATCGGACAAAAGTGACACCCTGGTGAAACTAGGATCCAAAACATTGATGACATTTGCACCGTTTTTAACATACCGTATGTGAAAACTCAGTGATATTTGAAGGAGGGGGTGCTACATCAACAAGTAACAGATATGCTGGAGACAATTTCCAGCACAGATCCACCGAAAACCACAGTAATAACAACAGCAACAAATCTTATGGCTTTTTGGGTACATTTTCTTGCAAATTTGACTTTGTGAATTGGCGAAAATATAAAAAAAGTAAAAAGAAAAAAACTGTTCCTAATCTTCTTCTCAATGTGAAAGCTCTCCTGGTCCCATTGTCACCTATGGAATATGTTGAAATGACAAGTCATTGCTGCCGGTAAGTTGCTGATTTTGATGTGGATTCAAATTGAAAATGCCGCTCAATCAAACACTAGGGCTTGATAGCAAATCTCTTCTTACCTGGAAAATAAATGGGAAAAATCCACCAGAACGGTGTACTTATTCATGACAGACATGCACCACCAGAAATTATCTGCAGTACGTGGACGAGAGTTTAATTCTCCTTCACTTGCCTGCTATGGTAATCCTTACAGATTTTCCATTCATAGAAAATTTACAGTATTTGCGACCCATGTGAGCACATCGTCGGATGTCCAGCAGCTTGGAATTTGCTTATATACTGTTTTTCAACTCCATTCTGCATATACTCTGCAATTTTCTCATCATATTTGCCAAATGTATCCATAGGGTCTCATAGCATAAGCCAAAAGAGTGGCTATAAGGCCGGGATTACACATACGCGAGATACGGCCGAGTCTTGTAGGTGAAATCCCTCCTCTGGCGCCGGCACTCCGGAGCAGAGCGTGCAGCAGCACAGCAATACATGGAGCCGCATGCTCCGCTCTGGAGTGCCGGCGCCAGAGCTGGATTTTCACCTACGAGACTCGGCCGTATCTCGCGTATGTGTGATCCCGGCCTTAGGCATATACTCAATAGTGATAAGCGAACGTTCTCGAATAAGGTGTTATCTGATCATGCTCTGGTGCTAACAGAGTATATTCGGCGTGCTTGAATACTATGTTTGAGTCCCGTGGCTGCATGTCTCAAGGCTGCTTGAAAGCCAAAACACATGCATTAGTTGCCTAACAAACAGGAAATCCCTGCATGTGTTGCGGTTGTCGAACAGACATACAGCTGCGGGACTGAAAACATTCGAGCACGTCGAAGATACTCTATTAGCACACGAGCATGCTCGAATAACACCTTTTCTGAGCACGATCGCTCATCACTAATGCTAAACTATTGCGTTGATACAGTTTTTTTCACTTTGGAATATGCAATAATGCATTTGCTGATATTAGGATGCAAAGGACCTTACCAAGCATAAGACCAAGAACTTACCAAGTCCAACGACTATATAACACGTCCATTGGCAGTCAGTTACTGTCCTGTTTACTTGAACCAACAAATATTGATGGGATTAGAATTATCACAATTCTCTCCTCATCGGCAGCATATCCCTTGGGGACATGGGGCAATATGCTGCCAATGACAATGATTTTACCGCCAGCATAAATGACCCAATCACCAGACGAACGAGCATTTTGCTCTCTTATCTGGTTATATCTGGCATGTATACAAGGGGGGACAATTGGGATCGAGAGTTCTTACAAACGCTTGTTCACTGATCAGCCTAAGTACACCATTTTGAAGCATTGTAATCTGCCGTTTTCTGCCCAATCGACTACATACAAGTCATTCTGTGCTCGTGTGCTGACCAATAATGATTGGGATGGTGCGATCCCTATACGTTTTCTGATGCTGGATCATGTTATTGTCATCACATTTCTTATTTACACTGTGCACTCCGATTTTATGAGCCTGGAGAAGATGAAAATTAGAGAACACTGTGATCATCGGACTCTGAGCAGTTTACGGTTAGAGTCATTTTGTCGGATGAGAGAATATTATTATTATTATTATACATTTTTATAGTGCCATTTATTCCATGGCGCTTTACATGTGAATACCGGCAAATATAGACAAATACATTAAACATGAGCAAATAACAAGGCACACGGGTACATAAGGAGGGAGGACCCTGCCCGCGAGGGCTCACAGTCTGCAGGGGATGGGTGATGAAACACTAGGAGAGGGTAGGGCAGGTTGTGCGGCTGTTCGGTAAGTTCAGGATCACTGCAGGCTGTAGGCTTGTCGGAAGAGGTGGGTTTTCAGGTTCTTTTTGAAGGTTTCTATGGTAGGCGAGAGTCTGATGTGTTGGGGTAGAGAGTTCCAGAGTATGGGGGAAGCACGGGAGAAGTCTTGGAAGCGGTTGTGGGAAGAAGAGATAAGAGGGGAGTAGAGACGGAGATCTTGAGAGAATCGGAGGTTGCATGTTGGTAGGTACCAGGAGACCATGTCACAGATGTATGGAGGAGACAGGAGAATATACGCTGGTGTGTGACCCGGGTGCCAAAGGCTGCTTTCACACATCAGTTTTTTGGTTTCAGGCGAAATCTGGCAAATTTGCTAAAAAACGGATACGGCGTAAATTGTGAAAAACTGATGCACCCGATCCGTTTTTTAGCTGGATCCGGCTCTCTGTATTGCGCATGGTTTTTGACTGCCTGGTGGGAGGAGAGAGAGAGAGAGAGATTGAGATTTCGTGCCAGAATCAAAAACAAAGCTTCTGGGCATGCTCAATGTGTAAAAACGGATTCGGTCAGCCGGAAACGTTCATTCACACGTCAGTTCCATGCGTTTATTGCTGGAAACGTCACTTCAGGCTTTTTCGCCGGACGCAAAAAACGTTGCAGGAGACGTTTTTTGTGTCCGTCAAAAAAGCCTGAAGGGACGGATCCGGCACAAAACGGATGAAACGCATGTCCTTCAGGCACAATCCGGCGCTAATACAACTCTATGGGGAAAAAAACTGATCCGGCATAAGAAAAAAAACGGATCCGGATTGTTCCTGAAAGAAAAAACCTGATGTGTGAAAGCAGCCTCAGAGCTATCAATTTTTTTTTTTTTTTTTAAAGTATTATCCGCAAAAGTGGACAACCCCTCTAAGAAGGCAGCTTAAAGTGGCCCTAGGCTGCCCGCGTATTGCTTCGCCGTACTTAATCTCTCCCATCCTGCCTAAAGTTAGGCATCCTCTATTTTTGGGGAGGAGGTTTCTTTCCGGATTAAAGTTCTGTTTTCTTTGTCGAGATGTTTGCTACAGGAAATTGCTGTAGACGAAATAAACGTGGCTGTTCCTTTAATTAAGAAAAAAAATGTAAAAAAAAAAAAAACAACCTGCTTTGGCAGAACTGAAAGTAAAGATAGAGGGCGCTGGAGAGCCGTCCAGTCTGTGCGGAGGAGAGAAAGAAAGCAGTGACGCAGGCAGAGCAGAGGTGGGCGGAGCTCCGGGGGAGCAGTCTGCTGCGCTGCTCTCTCTACAGACAGGCTGAGGCGGTGACACGGGTTCGATCCCCTCCTCTGGATCTTATCTGCCCCTGGCCTGGGGGGCTACAGCGAGAAATCCCTGCTATCTCAGAGGGGTGTGCGGAATTGGAAGCTGCGACCTTCCGCTGGACCCAGAAGAGGTGCATTCATATACAGCGCTGGCTTTGGGGGGCTCTGTGTTATTCTCGGACTTCAGGGGGGGCATAAATAGCAAGAATCCAAGGAAGCAGATGTGGATTCCCTTTGAAAATCCAACAAGGGGCTCACACTAACTGGGACTACTGATTGTTGGGCTGCAGGGATCATTCAGACGCTGATCTGCTTTGCTCTCTTCACATTAACAAGGACCCTAAAGACTTGACCATTAGAATTTTTTGTTTTTTTTTGCTAATTTTATTTTCTAAAATTCCCATTTCCCGGAATCATCTTCTTCTTCCGGCTGAAAAAAAAAAAAAGAAAGAATCTAGGCAAATTCTAACAAATTCTAACGATACACTATCGATCCTCTACAGGAATCAGGAAGGGCGTTGTGCATTTTTTTTTTTTTTTAACGTGGGCACGCTCAAGCGAACGTAAATATTTTATACGAAATATATTTTTATTTATGATCTCGCCTGCTTTTTTTTTTTTTTTATACGTCTCTGATATCTTGACCGACTCCGTTCAGTCGATTTGCAATTGAAAAGGCTTTTTTTTTTTTAATTAAAAGAGAAAAGGAGGAGGAGGAGGAAAGGGGGAAGGTAGACAGGTCGTAAATTCAAGAGAAAAAAAAAAGAGATACTTTTTACATTATTGGGAGAGGGAAATAGATCTATTTTATTAAAGGGATTAAGAAACAAGATGGCTGAAGGTAACAGTTTTTTTTTTTTGATCTGGTGAAAATACAAAAAAGATAAAGCAGCTGGAGGAGGGGGGATCGGATTGAAGTTTCCTTCATCGAGCAGAATTAATCAATAAGGGGGGCATCTGGATATAGGTATTCATTTAAATACATAGCGTTTCCCCTTTTTTCTTGTGTGTGTTTTTCTTCTTCTTCTTCTGGTGGGTTCTCTACAAGTTTCGAAACAAGAGCACTTGAATATTCATGGTAAGGGCGACATTCTTTAAGAACAAAAACGCGTTAATTTTCTGTGACTGTCTCCCTCATTGGCCCCACTGTCACTGCCCTTGCAGATTGAATGTAAAATCAGAAATAGCTTTCATGTCAGGAGGAGGGAGACTGGAGGGGGAGGGCTGTGATTAGCTGCTGAGAAATTCCTTTTCAGTTTGATCAAGGCATGCAAAGCCTAATCCGCTGATCACAATCCAATTCTTTTATTTTTCTCCGTCTTTATTTTGCTTTTTTTTTTGTTGTTGTTATTTTTTTTTTTTTCCTGCCAGGTTTGGTATGAAATATCAGGTCCGTAGATAGACTTGGCTTATGCATTCGGCATAGAACGTTAAAAAAAAGCAATTTTACTGAGCCTTTTTTTTTTCTTTCCCTATTTGCGAAACAAGGAAGAGGTGGGAGGGTTTTTTTTTTCTCGCTCTAAGCTGGAATTTGAGCTGTGAGACTGAACTGTCTCTTTCAGAGCCCCATCCAGGATCACTTCTCTATGGAAACAACCTCAAGAATTTGGTTGCTTGGTTAATTTCCTAGATTCTATGGTCGGTGAAAGGCCTGTATCAAATCAAGTCTTTTTTTGTTTTTTTTTTTTTCCCTTTATACATTTTGTTTTTCCTCTATAGGATAATGTGTATATTTTGAACCATTCTCATCTTACGGAGTATGCGATACTAGCACGTAAATAGATTTTAATCTGTGGGTGTTTTTTTTTTCTTCTTTTTTTTTTCATAAATTGTGTTTTAAAGGAAATTTTCTGTATTGTTTTTCCAGCTTATTTTTTGAAGGAACGTTGACGACAGTTTGATTTGGCTGCGCTCCGCTCGATCTCTTAATCCGTTATACACGTTACGCTGCCAAGCTGGAGATGGCGGAGAATTGGAAAAACTGTTTTGAAGAAGAGCTTATATGTCCTATATGTCTGCATGTTTTTATTGAACCGGTTCAGCTTCCGTGTAAGCACAATTTTTGCAGAGGTTGCATAAGTGAGGCCTGGGCAAAAGAGACAGGCCTGGTGAGGTGCCCCGAGTGCAACCAGGCCTATAACCAAAAGCCTAACCTTGAAAAGAACCTTAAACTCACCAATATTGTGGAAAAATTTAATTGTCTTAATGTGGACAAGCCACCGTCTATCCTCCACTGTGTATTCTGTCGAAGGGGGCCACCACTACCTGCCCAGAAGATCTGCTTGAGATGTGAAGCGCCATGCTGCCAGTCCCATGTGCAGACTCACCTACAGCAGCCTTCGACCGCCCGAGGGCACCTCCTAGTAGAAGCAGAAGACGTTAGGGCCTGGAGTTGTCCCCAACATAATGCTTACCGACTGTACCACTGTGAAGCCGAGCAGGTAGCAGTGTGCCAGTTCTGCTGCTACTATAGTGGTGCCCACCAAGGACATTCAGTGTGTGATGTGGAGATACGCCGAAATGAGATCAGAGTAAGTACCTTCTCGATTTATTCCATAGTCTCACATAATTTTTTATATAATGTGTAAATTATAATTTGTAGGGCTTTTATGGACATTACTGCCAAACTGCTCATTTAGACTTTCGGCGGGGATAGCTTGAGGCCATGTTCTTGAGTGACCATGTCTGTTGCCCAGTACTTGGCTTGATACCAGTAACATCACCATTTTGATTCAACAGGACATGCCACATGCTTGTGAATATTAGTTAATTTCCTCAAACTAGAAGAAGCTTTCACTTATGATGGGTCCATTTTATAGCTTTTCGTCATCCAATAGATTAAGATGTGTTGCATGGTGCAACATAGAGAACATTTAGGAAACTCATGTTCGCCAAGGCCTATAAATACTGCCTCGTATGGCTACCAAATAGCATTGAACACAAGCAAGGGGTAACCTAGGAATGCCATCAAGAATATGATTTATTTCTTCTGCCAAACGGCTGTATGATTGTATTTTTTTTTGCCATTTTCAAAATGCTCCATAATGAAAGCAGATTAGGATTTGTATGTAATGTGTTTTATTTTACCAGTTAGTGAACTTCTGTTTTTCTTCTTGTAGCTGCTGTCTTTTGTTGATCTACAGCGTGAAGCATTCTGGGAAGTAGGGTCAATCACAGGTTGCCTTTTCTTGCCGTATAGCCCTCTATTTCTGATACCGCAGTGTTCCATTAGAAAATTATCAACATCCTTTTTTTTAATTACCGTAATTTTGAGATTTGTACTTATTAGATTCCTTTAGCGACCTTGTGTGTACGCAAGAAATTAATGTGGATAAAGTGGTTCCATGAGTTACTTTTGGCCTTTGGGCACTAAATGGGCCACCATGACGCCTCTGTAAGCCATTGAATCCTCACCTAAAAGCATTATTTTGGACACCTGGGTATTACAGTATGCTTTGGAGCAAGTTGCATTTTTTCAGAACAGATTCCATATAATACCAAAGGCAGGCGGAGGTAGTGTAGGAGGTTAAGGCCTCATACTCATGGTTGAGCTGTATCCAAGGGACTATATAGAGGAAGACGGAAACCTTTTAACTACACGGTACGTAACGTGCCATTGCATGGCGTCACATTATGGGTAGCCATTTGTCTTCTTATATTTTCCTATGATCTGTGGGAAATTTTCCATGTATCAGTATTACCCAGGATTTCTCGGGAAAATCAAGAGGCCACTCAGTGGTCAGACACTATTGGAAGTGAAAGGCCCTTTGAACCAGGGGAAGCTCAGTATGCCTTTTACTTTTTCATTATATTTGTTTATTATTTGAGGAACACACAAATGGCAAATGTTGACAAGTTTTTCTAAATTGGATTACAAAAATTACCATTGTTTTGGCCAACACAAGTACTCACGAATATTTTGCAAGTGCGCTTGCTAAATGCATAAGCAAGAACTTCTAATAGGCTCAGAACAAATTCAGATGTTTTAATGAGGATCATTCGTATTAAAAAGAAGTTATTTTGAAAAGGGTGCAGTTTTTCCTTTTTGCCCGGATTGGTCCTGGCTATAGACTCAAAATAACTGATGTGCAAATAGATTATCTCCTGACTCCATATCATAAAGTTGATGACCACCTGATAAGCGACCACCAAACATTTCTTATACTGGTCATGGTTTGGGATCTACACAGTAGATAGCCTTTGGGCCAATGACATATTGACATCTCTCTCCTGACTCCACCATACACAGGAACTCTCAGTTCCATCAAGTCCTCCTCTGTTCTCTAGTTAAGAGTAGCTGCAAGACTCTTCTGGCGGTGGCTTATCGCGCCAAGAACAAAAGGATCAGCAGTTCAAAATCAAACATACCAGATCCTTATTTTTAGAGACTGGGGGGCCCCCATACAGATTAGACAATCAGCGGGTTTGGCTGATGTTAGTCTAATGTGTGTGAGGCTCTTAAGACAGGTAGAAATGCAATCTGTCTATGGACAACAGGCTTTAAGAGGAACTTTCACGTGCTGAAAAAATTGAGTCAAATACCTTGTAAAGCTCCCTTTTTTCTGCTGGTCTTTTCCGCTTTGCATTGTGTCACTCCACTGGAAAGATATTCACAATTATTTCTTCTGGAGCACAATATGTGAAATTTCTGCTTTGCAATCCAATTGGGCATTTCTTCATTGTCTTCTTTAGGAGTGCATACTTTCACCCCTCCCAGGCACTGCACTGCCAATCACAGCTCAGCAGTTGATCTAGCAGTCAGAGAAGCTGCTGACCTGTGATTGGCAGTATTTGGGAGGTATGACCCGGAAGAAGACTTATCAAGGCACGCCCAGCAGAGATTTCACATATCAAACAAATGTGAATATCTCTGCAAAGGAATTACATAGTGCAAAATTAAAAAAGTGGCAAAATCAGGTGAGCTCAGGGATTTATACAAGATATTCAATTCAATTTTTTAAGCAAGTGACGGGTCCTCTTTTAAGAATTTTGGGGGATCCTAATGAAGTTCTTGATAACCACTTACAAAAATCTCAAGCATTTTAACCAACCTTATATGCAGACTGGATTTCCTTAGGAAGGGTAAGTGACCAAGTGAAAAGCTTGTCAATTGGATTATTTTATTTCTCGTCGCATGGAGCACTTTAGATAGCTTATTTTATTAGCTCTGTTGAAATAGATCCATAAAATTGGAAGGAACTATGTAAGTAAAAGTTCACTGCATTAAATAATGCATCAGCATCCACACAACCTTTCATTTCAGTAAATTTAGGGCCTACATGTTATAGATCGATCCTCCATTATGTACAATGTGGCATGTTCTCCTTCTCTGTACATAAAGGATAATTAATCAATAACATGGAGGCTTTGAAAAATGCCTATCTACCGTGTTATTAATAGATAGCAAAATCACACAAGCCTTTTACAGTATATGACTATGGAAATGTGGTGTTGACTCTCTCGGATGGGATGGTGACTCTTCTCAGAATCTTAGCAATTTCCTAGGTTGATCTCCGTAACATGAATGATGCATTCCTGTTTATTTAGAAATTTCACAGACTTACGAAAGAAATGAGTTTTCCCATACCTTCATTCATTCTGTGAAATCTTCCAGCTCTTTTCCCAGAAGGGAGATTCCAGTTCCAGGAATATGGTCCTTTTCAGTTCTTTGAAAAATTATACCTTTTTTTTTGTCAGTGTTTTATTTCACATTTGAATTTGGCCGTGTCCTGCATACAGCTCTAGATGAATGGCTTGCGATTTTAAGTGTTGGAAGACATTTCACTTTTGGATTTTCTTCTATTCCCACACAGCTGTTATGCTCCATAGAAGAGGAACAATAAACTACTCTGTTCTTTCGATAAGGGATACTAATATATATATTTTTTGAAAATGCTAATTATTTTTCCATTGTGATGCATCCTGTAAATATACATTTTAATTGAGACGTTTGTTCAAATTTTCTAAGACTTATGTTAAAATCCATTCACTCATAATAATATACTATGCTCCTCTAAGTATAGTGGAGGAGTTGATATTGAAAGTATCCCTTGTCCAAATGTTAAGGAGTATCTATCATTAACCTTAGTCTGCCATTTTTATTTTAAGAGTTCGTAGACCCAGACTGGTGATTTTTTTTGCAGTATCATGTAATTGAAAATCATCTTGAGGGTCCCAAATGTCACCCAAAAGAGCCCAACTTACTAGCAAAAGTTGGGACTGAATTTCCATGGTGGCTGTGGAAGATTGAAGAATTCTACTTTGCAATGTGGGAACCCACAAACCTCCATGGCCACTCTCACGTTGACAGAGCAAGATTTTGCCAAAAGGTCGGTTAGTGCAAAGAGTGAGGTCTCGCTCTTTCAATGCGAAAGCGGTCACTGAAGGATGTAGTATACCGGACTGCATGCCGCAATCTCATAAACCGGAATTTGAGGCATGACTTTTGCTATAGATTCAGGCCTTTTCAAGGGATATTAGTGACCCTTCTGAGGGATTTTGTTAATACATAATATTTAGAAAATTCACCAGTTGTTAACTAATAAGGGCAGCCCCAGATTGATAATAGGCACTCTTTACAGGCTATGGTCCTTCTGTAGGAGCTTCACCAGCTTTGGTGGACCCAGTCCCTTCATGCATGATATGGACAACCATTCGTTTAAATAGCTACCATGTTTTGGTTACATACTTTCAGAAACCAGGCTGATTTCTGTTAGCTGGTTTTTAAAGGGTTTACCTTTCTGAGGTAACACCCTATTTAAGGAGTTCACCACTTTGAATAAATTATTACCTGTTAGAAAGGTGCGCAAGGAAACCTCATTATAATTCCCTTGCATCACCATCTCAGGAGAAGCCAAGTATTACAAATTGCTTACCCAAGTCAATGGATTCACAGGTCTTTCATTCAAAGATGTGCAAATTGTCTCTTCAGAGAGGAAGAGGACTAGAACTTTAGTGCCACCTATAGGAAGTAGCAATCCTAGAAGTCAATATCGACTCTCTAATGAGCCTTGTCACATGACTTAGGATAAAAACTGAAACCAAAATCTCAATTTGCAGACACTGTTTCAGGGTACTGCTCCTCATCAGTGCAAAGTGTGAGATCTGGATTGACTGGGTGAGAGGCGTCTGACCAGGATCCAAGAGCAGTCAGATGTGAAGAGTTGTAACCACTCTGGCCAAGAGATATGGATCCTACATCTCAGAGTTCAGAGTTAGTGTATATAAAAATGGGTTTTTAAAACTGGATAAGGTCCTTAAGCTTAACCTCCATTCTTTGGACCTCAAAAGGGGTTGTCTAGACACCTAGTATACATGAAGCCCTTTGTGTCTCTCTTTCCTGTTGACAAGGTGTTAAAGAGGTAGTATCAGTAGAGGCTTAAAGGACATTCGGCATTGGCACCTAGTCAGGACGTTACTAATGGAAAGTCCGTTTGTTTCAGTCGAGGAATACATTATTTCAATAGACCATACTGGATGTATGAACACCTACTAACCTAGAGATCATATATTATATATATATATATATATATCTCTACTGCAAGCCTGCACTGGCATATCCAGAGTGTGGCCATTTTCACATGGTGCGGTTTTGATGCATTTTTGGCACTGCAGTAATTTTACAAGGTAGATGCTACATTGATTGGGTTTTAAGAAATCTGCAGAAAACCATACAGTCTTTTGGGCATGATGATTTTTTTTTTTAATCAAACCAGGCTATTTTAATCACAGTTTTTCCATTGACTTTAGTGGGAATAAAAGCATTTTTCTAGAACTGTTTCATCATTCTGATGTCAGAACCTGATGATTATACAGTGATGTGTGGCAATACATAGACATTGCTTATCTCTTCCTGCAGAAGCCGTCTGTCTCTGATCACTATTCCAGGATTTTCCTCCTTCTGTGCCATCTACTGATTGACTTACATGTAGTATTACCCTACATTAAAAAAAATAAAAACAATGATTCTGCAGCAGCTGCATCATGTAATATGAATGTGCAAAACAACAGACCTACTTAGGGTATGTGCACACGGTGCTGTGCCTGCATCACTTTTGAAGCAGAAGACGGGCCAGGACAATAAAGGCTGTGTTTTTCTTTAAGCTTCTTCCTTGAGGTCTATTTTTTGTCATTGTTTGATATGATAGTGGAGGCTTCCAAGCCTCTTGAAAATTGGTCAAGTCACTTTTGACGCTTCACGGCTTTTCAAGCTTGACGCTTTTAAAAATGGCGGAACATATGCACAAGTCGTGATGAAGCTGTTGTGCATATGTTAATTATTTTTTATTTGTTGAATGCTTTTCAGGCGGGTCACAGGCAGGGTCCACCTGAAAAGACGCTGTGTGCACATGACGACACTGTTCGCCCTCATTGAAAAAGATGATGGTGCTTTTAATCAATGAGTCACTGCCAAGCATGTTCTGTTTTTTTCTGCAATAGAACACGTATCTATTTTAGTTATCAGATGTCATAGTAACATAGTTAGTAACATAGTTAGTAAGGCCGAAAAAAGACATTTGTCCATCCAGTTCAGCCTATATTCCATCATAATAAATACCCAGATCTACGTCCTTCTACAGAACCTAATAATTGTATGATACAATATTGTTCTGCTCCAGGAAGACATCCAGGCCTCTCTTGAACCCCTTGACTGAGTTCGCCATCACCACCTCCTCAGGCAAGCAATTCCAGATTCTCACTGCCCTAACAGTAAAGAATCCTCTTCTATGTTGGTGGAAAAACCTTCTCTCCTCCAGACGCAAAGAATGCCCCCTTGTGCCCGTCACCTTCCTTGGTATAAACAGATCCTCAGCGAGATATTTGTATTGTCCCCTTATATACTTATACATGGTTATTAGATCGCCCCTCAGTCGTCTTTTTTCTAGACTAAATAATCCTAATTTCGCTAATCTATCTGGGTATTGTAGTTCTCCCATCCCCTTTATTAATTTTGTTGCCCTCCTTTGTACTCTCTCTAGTTCCATTATATCCTTCCTGAGCACCGGTGCCCAAAACTGGACACAGTACTCCATGTGCGGTCTAACTAGGGATTTGTACAGAGGCAGTATAATGCTCTCATCATGTGTATCCAGACCTCTTTTAATGCACCCCATGTCCTTGTGTTAGCACAAAAAATCAACAGATGGAGACATGTCTGTTTTTCACCCATCATGGATCAAACTTGCCCATTCACATCCGTGGAGGTCGTCCGAATGCGAACTGGATTTTTTTTATAAACAGTTTAGTGGGTCAGAGAAGCTTGGATTTTTTAATTTTTTTAAAAGGAAAAAAAAAAAAGGTAAAACGGCAAAAACAAAATCATGCCGCCATTGGTCACTGCAGCCTGGGAGGAGTTTGTGTAGATTCACCAGCCACACAGTGTGATCTCACCGTGATTCTTCTAAGAGAGGTTTTGCAGCAGCTGTTTTGTAATGATTGTCAGAGTTATGTGACCTGCACTACTGCCCTTGATTTCTGCCCATACCTTTCTTTACATAAAAATTACATATATTTAGGTATATAGTGTGTATGTGTATATATATATATATATATATATATATATATATATATATATATATATATATATATATATATATATATATATATATATACACACACATATATTTGGGATTCTTTGAATGTAAGGCCTAGTTTTTTGTCACCGCTCCGCCCCGTCTTCATTTTTAACTCCCACTCATCATATCTATTTGACATGATGTAGTATACTTCTTTTTCTATTCATAGTTGATAGTGTTTTCTCAGTGGGATGTATTGGGGTGCAATAATTTAAGTAGTACTTATTTTTTTAGTGCTTATTAAAAAATGCGAAGTGTGATTGTTAGGCCAGGATCACACAGCCGTCTAATTCTTTCATGCTAGAGAATCAGGCCAATTATGCTAATGACACTCAGTCAGAGTTTGAGCCGAGTGTCATTTTAAGGTACCTTCACACTGAGCGACTTAACGATATCGCTAGCGATCCGTGACGTTGCAGCGTTCTGGATAGCGATATCGCTGTGTTTGACACGCAGCAGCGATCTGGATCCTGCTGTGACATCGTTGGTCGGAGCAGAAAGGCCAGAACTTTTATTTCGTCGCTGGATCTCCCGCAGACATCGCTGAATCGGCCTTGCGCTTAGTAACCCGATGTTTACCCTGGTTACCATTGTAAATGTAAAAAAAAAAAACAGTACATACTTACATTCTGGTGTCTGTCCCCTCGCCGTCAGCTTCCCGCACTGACTGTGAGCGCCGGCCGGCCGTAAAGCACAGCGGTGACGTCACCGCTCTGCTTTACGGCCGGCCGGCGCTGAGACAGTGCAGGGAAGCAGAGGCCGGGGGACAGACACAAGAATGTAAGTATGTAGTGTTTGTTTTTTTTTACATTTACAATGGTAAACAGGGTAAACATTGGGTTACTAAGCGCGGCCCTGCGCTTAGTAACCCGATGTTTACCCTGGTTACCAGGGGACTTCGGCATCGTTGGTCGTGGAGAGCTGTCTGTGTGGCAGCTCTCCAGCGACCACACAGCGACGCTGCAGCGACGCTGCAGCGACCGGCATCGTTGCCTATATCGCTGCAGCGTCGCTTAATGTGACGGTACCTTTACTGTGATTCTTTTGCATGAGAGAATCACAGTACAGGTGTGGAGAACTTAATTTCTCAATCATTGTCTCTGTCCACGAATGACATGCAAGTGCAATCCGATGTTTCACACGGACTCATAGACTTGTATGGGTGCACGTGATCCGATCATCAGATTCACCCGCCACATGCTGCGATTGTTTTCTTTTGCCGAAACGGCATGGTAAAAATCACAGATCTGAGCTGCCCCATAGAATAACAATGGGCCGAGCGCTATCGGATAGCATTCGGCCGTGTTGTTCTATCATATGAGCGAGCCCTTGAAGGGGTTTTCTTTTCTGACTGTTAGAATTCATTCCCCCACCACTGGCTTATGTTGATGCTGCTGTCCTTGTCCTGTACCTATGTAATACCAGGTAACATCCACTGGCTATAGGCCACTGTGACATTTCATCTAAAATGATTCACTGTCCCATAATAGCCATGCCGATGAGATTCCATAGACTAGTTCGTCTGTTTACCTTTCCCAAAAATATAGCCACTTTTGATCAAATTTGTCAAAGGAACGATAGATCCCAAACCACCCCCCTTTTTTATTTATAAATGTCGCCCTTTATGTTTACCTAGAGGGAGCGACAAGGGTAACTGTTTTGTTAAGGCTCAATCAAAAAAGAAGGCACAATGTGCTAAAACCTTTAAAATCCATCAATGCACTTGGAACTTTTTCTTTTAAAACATCCGGTTAACGATTAAACAATTTCTTAGCATGGTGCCGAGATTTAGGTGGGAAAGAATGAGTCCTTAATGACATTAGACCCTATTTTTGCCTTGCACTCCAAGAATAGCGTACCCTAGTAATATAGCTAGATTACATCTTTGTGTGTTTTCTATCCAGCTGTGTGAACAGACATTGCAGGTTGATATTCTGGCTGTGTCCAATTACGAAGGGTGGAAGGAAATCTTAAGATGACCCTTTTTGGGCCACCTCCACTTTCATTGTGCTGATTGAACTTCACTTTGAAGCCATAGGCTTCTTCTTTCTTGCGTAGGGAGTAGTATACAGTTAGATTCCTGTAATTCTAAAGGCCCCTTCACATTAAGCGACGCTGCAGCGATACCGACAACGATCCGGATCGCTGCAGCGTCGCTGTTTGGTCGCTGGAGAGCTGTCACACAGACCGCTCTCCAGCGACCAACGATGCCGGTAACCAGGGTAAACATCGGGTAACTAAGCGCAGGGCCGCGCTTAGTAACCCGATGTTTACCCTGGTTACCATGCTAAAAGTAAAAAAAAACAAACACTAGATACTTACCTACAGCCGTCTGTCCTCCAGCGCTGCGCTCTGCTTCTCTGCTCTCCTCCTGTACTGTCTGGGAGCCGGAAAGCAGAGCGGTGACGTCACCGCTCTGCTTTCCGGCTCACAGCCAGTACAGGAGGAGTGCAGAGCGCAGCGCTGGAGGACAGACAGCGGTAGGTAAGTATCTAGTGTTTGTTTTTTTTTACTTTTAGGATGGTAACCAGGGTAAACATCGGGTTACTAAGCGCGGCCCTGCGCTTAGTTACCCGATGTTTACCCTGGTTACCAGTGAAGACATCGCTGGATCGGTGTCACACACGCCGATCCAGCGATGTCTCCAGGGAGTCCAGCGACGAAATAAAGTTCTGGACTTTATTCAGCGACCAACGATCTACCAGCAGGGGCCTGATCGTTGGTCGCTGTCACACATAACGATTTCATTAACGATATCGTTGCTACGTCACAAATAGCAACGATATCGTTAACAATATCGTTATGTGTGAAGGTACCTTAAGGAGAGACTTTTTAGAATGGAGTCTATTCCTTTATTTTCTAGAAACCAGGAGAGCTTTGTACCCTGTGGAGATATTTGATTGAAGATTTCCATTAGCATTCTCAGTACAGCTGACATTGTGCGGAGAGTGTCATACCTATAACATGAAGAAAACTAACCAACATACTTCACATTTATCGTGTCCGTTATAAAAAAAAAATTCTTAAACTAATAGTTTTGATTTCTTACTCATTAGTCAGGTAGCAAGGAGAAGCAGGAAATACAGTAGATACAGAGAGAATTCAAGAAAATTGACGTAAAAGGGAGCAATACTGGGTGGGATGGAGGTGGTCACGTTCAGCCCGAAAATTCTCTAGTTTAGATCAGAAAATGGAGTACAATATAAAAGAAATGTCTTGATTAGACATGACACGACTACATTTCCTGACTTTAATGCATGGGCAGCTCAAAAGTTGCACCAAATTCACTAAGAGTCGTGAGTCTCAACAAATTTAGCCTTTCTTATTCCCTCTGACATTTCATTAACCCTGGAATATAAAATACCAGTCTTGATGAATTCCTCCCAAACTCTGTAAGCAAGTTGGATAAGGTCTGATTGCCTATATGTTATTATTATTATTATTATTATTATTTATTGTTATAGCGCCATTTATTCCATGGCGCTTTACATGTGAGGAGGGGTATACATAATAAAAACAAGTACAATAATCTTAAACAATACAAGTTATAACTGGTACAGGAGGAATGAGGACCCTGCCCGTGCAGGCTCACAATCTATGGGTGTCCAAAAATGTGAATAAAATCAACCTGTCTCCAATACTAATCCAAATGTATATTCAAAGGGTTGTTCAAAAAAGGAATCATCACTGATTCTTCACCACTCCCTTATTATCAGCACTTCTTGGGTCTCCTGCCAGACTCAGTACTTCCTGCTTCATCTGCTACAGCCAATCACTAGCTTTGGTAGTGGTGTTGGTCTCAGTGATTAGCTGCAGCGGTCACAAATTAGTCGTAAGAGAGCAGAAAGTACAGAGACTGAAGGGGACCTGGATGGTTTTGTAACCAAATTGAAGATCAATAAGATGAGTTTTACTTCCAATATTTATTTTGCACCGTTCTTAGTATTTAAGCAAGAATGTTTACGAGACAAATAAACTCCAGAGGTATTCGGGAAGCTGGGCCTATGATGCCGGGTGTGGAGGGTCAGGCCGGGAGCCGGACCTGGGCAAAGTGAATAGAATTATTCATCAGGGAATTCTTATTTTACCGTATACATATAGAGAAATGTTGCCTATTTTGCAGATGTAGATTTTAGGAACAACTTCTCCTCCTAGTTAATAATTCAACATACAGTACATTTTGAAAAAATTATAGAACTGGTGCAGTTTGAGGCCCGAGAATTGGCATCAACTATCTTACCATGCTTAAATTGCCAGTTTTATAATTATGACAATTTCCCTTATTTGGAATTTGCTAATAAGAAGCTGGCAAAAAAAATCATCTTTAAAAAGCAACTGTATTTGTTTTTCAGAAACGCGTGCATTCTTTCAAAACTGTAGCCATTTCCTGTTTGTTTTTTTAACCAAAGATTTTGAGTTGAAGGTTCCATTTGCACGCTTTTTTTGCTGCAGTTTTTGAAGCTAAAGTACAAAGTGAATCATTATGGGATGCAAATTATGTATTGAATGATTCTACTGCATAAAAAAACTGCATGATAAATAACTGCATAAAAAAGGAAAAATTTTGTGGAAAATTGCAATTATTGCAGGTAAAAAAATGTGTTTTTAAAGATGTGTTTTTTAAAGGCTTTCCATCGTCAGATATGTTTTTTTGTCTTAAAGTAGGCTTTAAAAATATTTAAAAAATAAAAGCATAATTACCTTACCCATCCCTGTTGCCCCTCGAAAGCTTCTCTGCTGGTCTTTGTGGTTTCTCCTCTGGTGAGGACAGGCATGTTACTGTGGTCTTGGTTCCAGAGGTAACACCATTGACGGCGCCCCTGCATGGTCTCACATCTCCCTCCATTCATGGACAACGGCATACTTATTACCCCGGCCCCACGGCGTGGTCCCTGGCGAATTCCCTACTTTTTTCCTGGTGTGTGTGTGCGTGCCGCACCTCCTGAAGGGGCAGCGGGTGCACATAGTAAAATGCCCCCAGAAAATAGTTGGGAGGCATTTAGTATCAGTATACACCTGCATGATGGCCCTCAGCCAATAGCTGGGAGGCATCTTGTATAAAATACTCCCTCCCCTTTAGGGAGTTGCCGAAACAACAGTTCATCTTTAGGTAGTGTAAGTGTCTATCAAGTGAGTTGTTAGGTCCCCGTGTAGCCACTGTCCTGAACCCAAACCGCTAGTCCTGGTGTCACCAATGTCCTGAATCTGAACTCCTGGTCCCGATGTGGCCAGTGTCCTGAACTTTATGCCCTGATCCCGGTAGTCCTGAACATCATCCTCTGGTCCATGTGCAGCTAGTGCCTTTACCAGTATCCAAAACCCGTGTGTCTGAACCTCGTCCTCTAGTCCGTGTGTGGCCTGAACCTCATCCCCCGGTCCATGTGTGGCCAGTGCCTGAACCTTGTCCACTCGATCTGTCTAAACCTTCAGGAGCTCTAGAAAACACCAGGTAGCCGCTTAGCTATGCCCCTTCCTAGCCACACCTGGCCCTGTGGCACAGTGGGTCCACGAACCCTGTGCACCACTGTTGGGCACGTGACACCATGTCCATATAACAGGATGTATAGAGCCATACTTTGTACATCCTGTTCTGGCCGTTTGGACATGTGACAGGTTGATTTTATGCTCATCCCGGTTGGAAGAGAACACAGAGACCGTTGTGGGACTCAGACAAAGTAAGAAGATTGGCAAGGACCAGTAAGGAAAGTATGCTTTTTTATTTTATTAAAACCTTCTGAATGTTTTTTTTTGTTAATTCATGAGGTAGAAAACCTCTTTAGACCAGTTTAACCTGTCCAACATTCACAGTCCAAGTAAGGATCAGACATATATGAGTCGGTTACGTTTTGGTCAGGAGACCCGCAGCTAAATCGAACATTACGGTCCATATTTCTACTGTGAATGTTGAATATGTTAGACTGGCCTAACTTAGAGTTATGCTTGATATTAACGAGTTAATAGAGTCCAGGTTTAAGTGATAGACTGCCATTTACCTGATCTTCTCCTGCTGCTCATGAACAAGCATCAGTGCAGATTTTCTCCATGTAAAGCTGACTTAAATATAGGAATTTTAACACAGGAAATTTCATTTGTGAGATGGAAGGAAGCTGAACCCATGCTTAGATGAGACCTTGCAGATCAAGCAATGGAAATTCTTCCCTCTGAGCAAAACAGCCTACACTGTACAGCTGTGTTTCAGTTAACCCTGTCTAAACAAAGGATATGGTCAGGGTTGTGTCAGTGTCTTATCGGTGAAAAGCACCCACATACAATCCATTCTTTGTTTTCTGCAGCCAAGGCAGCTAGTAATGTTTTGTGCTACAAGCTATGAATTAGCCTTATGTTATTTGTGCTTTGAAAATGTAAGAATGACCATGAATGCAGACCTAAAAGGGTTTTCCAACTAGATACATTTATCGGCTATCCTGTTGACAAGTGTATGAAGATGGCAGCCTGCCCTCTGCAACCTCCACGCTACAGGTGTGAATGGAGTAGTGGATGTAAATAACATAAGGGCCTTGTTTAACACTGTTTTGATCAAAAAAGCATAAACGTCATCCCACCGCGGAAAGTATTGGAGTGGTAGTGCACACCCATGACCACTGCTCCGTTCACGAGCTACAAGATTGACTTAGATAATTGAGCGCTGTCTCCATCAGTCCCGTAGACAGTGATTAGAAGCAGTGGTCACTCTTGTGCTTTACTGCTGTGCTAAATAATAGTAAGGAAATCTGTGCAAAAGTATGGTCTTGGGTTTAGGGGTTCTTGGGTTGAGGCAAAAAATGTAATGGGTTCTCTCTTCTTGAGTGACACAGGGCGAATATGTTTTAGGCTTGGATGGCTCAGCAGGTATCGGCACACTGATACGTGGCACACACTCTTTTTAGGCTGTTCACATCACGTTTAGAGGCTCCATTAGAAGTATAGATATGGCGCGGGGTGAAATCTCCCGATGAACATAGACTCCAATTATTAAAAAAAACATACAGTATACATTTTTAGTACTTTATAGGAGAAAAAAAGGCATACTTGTCCCATGAACGGCAAAAGGAGAAGGACACACGTTTGGTCTCCATTGGGTGAATTGATACATTTCACATGAATTCCAGGAGATTTTCTCAGCATATTTGCCAAACATGATGAAAAAAAAGCCTTAGTATTGGTATGAAATGGAACAGATCTTTGAATATTCCTCTATATCCATAAATGTCCGGATCGAGGGCGTTGAAGAGGTTAGGGACAGTGACCCTGTGTGATGAATTCCAGCTAATATTACATGGACTATAGGGGGAGCGATGACGACCCTCCCATATTACACAAGCTAAGCCTTGGTGGCTTTCTTCCCAGTGTATGATATTTGCTGTAGTTTTGAGTTATGTTTTCAATTAGTAATATTTCTGCTGTCCCCAGTCTCATACTAAACTGTAATAAGAATAATTTATGACTTTAATTGAATTTTCATGTAATTTCAGAACAGCTTTAGCTTTGCCATTTCGTTAAGAATTAAAGGCTATATTAAGGATGGGCGATATACGTAGAGTCACACATGAGGCAGCCCATAAGTCTGTCTTCCATTTGCTTTCAATATTTAGATATTGTGTTTTAGAGAAATACAATTGCAAAAATATGTAACTTGGTATACTGTTGCAGTTTGCTTTTTAATGTCATATCGCACGTAAAAAATAACAATAATTCATACCTTATAGAATTTATTGGTTTAATTTCATCTATGCCTCCTATCTGAGCAGAGGTTTCACTTGCAAATTGTCTGCACCTGTTTTAAAAGAACTTACCATGTTGTGGATTTATAGAATTATTCTATATAATGAGGATTTTTGCTGTTTGTGCCTTTTTTAATTGCGGAAATACATTTTTCTGCTTTTGCTTTATTGCTACATAGGTTACACCATATATAAGTACAGATCATGCAGTAGGTACAGATGGTGCATACTAAGTTTTCGGGGCATACTTGCACTGTCACCATGCTATGCCTTTTATAGGTACAGCTCCGCTTATTGATATAGCCTTGGAGATGCTACAATTTATTTCAACAGTGCAGGGTGTAATTTAAAACTTCAGGGCCCCAATCCATAATGGGACCGCCAACCTACCATGTGTCATTTATAATACCGTCGTCTTTTTATGTGGCATAGATTTTAAAACAACCCCTCGGGCACCAGGACTTGGGTATGACTCATTCCTCTGCAACCTTCATGCTTCACCCCTGGATTATGGAGGTACTTGGTTTAGAAATATAAGAAATGTTAATCTAAATGACTTGTGAAAGGCCTTAAAGATATTTTTAAGGGAAAATTGTAAAGACAATTTAAAAAATTAAATAAAAGAGCTAATATTCGCCCTTGATCACTCCAGTCTTAATAATTGGTTGAGCGAGTGTGTCAAAACGTGACCGGAAAATTAAATAGAGATTATCAGTGAGGGTTTTACTTTTATTTTTTAAGCAGTCTGAGCCCTTTCAAAATATTTTAATTTCCCCTGAAAATCCCTTTAACGTGTACCTTTTTTAATTTTAGAAAGCAACAGAAGAAATGTAAATCAACATTTATCTAATAAACCGATTTACATCAGTTTACATCCATTGACCACACATACTTTGAAAATCTTAGTTGTGGTTGAATATTTTCATTGAGGGGTTGAGGTGTCCAATTCCGATGAATGTAGCCATTTAAAAGAGATTATTTTTATAATAATGAAATGACTTCTGTTTCACAGAACGAACGTTTAGGCCTTAGCGCACATGTTCCAGATTTGACAAGGATTTCGCAATTGATTCAGTACAAAAATCCACAACTCTGCATCAAATTCTCTTTCAATGCAAATGAATGAGGCTTTTGCCACCCCATTAATACGCTTTTTTTTTTTCTGGACAACATATAAAAAAAATCAAGTTCGGTCAACGTTTTTTTATGGATACCTTGGAAAATAAATAAATCATTACGATTTTAAGTTATACATTTCTACAGTCCATAATTGTGATACAAAAACTGCATTCTCTATGACCGGTAAACTGGATGATAATTGCAGGCATAATAATCTGTCCAAATTTATCCTACTAAAAAAAAAATTGAATATTGATTAAATGCATAATAACATATAGTAGCATATAGAATATATATAAAATACATTTTAGTTCTGCTGCAGTTTAAGCACTTTGCATCCATCTGCTGTTGCCACATGAAACCAGGCGATGTGCTCGGTCTCTGGAGTAGATTTAGCACATGCACTAAACAGAAGGTGCAGCATATATAGGAAATAACACAATTTTTTTTTTTGCATACTCCTCGTCTTAGCGTTTATACTTGTGTTAAAGTGTATGTTCACAATTTGATCATCAATGGGTAATTTTGCAAAATAGTGTGAAAAAAAAGGTTTTTGTAATATATTTTCATTATCTATGTTCAGTTTGTTCCCTTGCTGAAGCAGAAAAAAAAAAAGAAACGACTTTGCTGCTTCTTGTGTAATCAAAGCACCCCTCCCCCATTATCTGTGTGCAGTGGTCTGTTCCACAACACATTGTGCATCTCTCTTCAGCTGACTGCATAGAACGGACCATTGCACATAGATCATGGGGGAGGGGTGTTCTGGGAACACTAGAAACAGAAGTTTGTGAAGTAAACAGAAGTTTGTGAAGTCTTTAATCTACTTTTACAACATATGTATTAGGTGCAACATTGCAAAGATATTTCTTTTATACTGCTCTGTTTTCACTCTACGAGATATGGCTGTCTTGCATAGATGACCATTTACCAGATGGATTATCCATTTTACAGTTGTGCAACTGTCATCCTACTTTTATCTAACGTATATGACCGAGTTAAGAAGCATCTTCCTGCCTGAGAGAGATAAAGGAAGATTACAATTTTTGCTTCAAAGAGTTTGGGAATTAGTCTAATGTTTAGTTACCTTTTGACACAGGCATCTGAGGATATTGGTAATGCGGGACCACCAGCAGTTGTGAGAGCGGGAAGATGTAGAACTCATCTTAAAACCTTCTCACTACCGAGTGAAGAGTTCTGTAAAATTGACAACACAAATGTTGGCTACCAAGGAAACATGCACTTCTGGACACCAGATAAAAATCAGAATCCATAAACTCATAAGGCCACATACACACATTCATTATTTGGTCAATATTTTACCTCAGGATTTGTAAGCCAAACCCAGGAGTGGAACAGTCAGAGGAAAAGTATAAGACTGAGCGAACCTGCGTTCTGACGTGCATAATTTTTCGGAATGTACACCTACAAGATGGCGGACACTCAGACGTAGTAGACTGCATCTAAGTGTCCACCTCCTGTAGTCGTACACTCCCCAAAATAGTGCACATCTGAGAAAACATTTGCTCTGCTGTTACCATTACACTCTATGGCCCCTTCGACGCATACGTCCAAATCCGTTTTGCAGGGGGTTTCAGACGTATGCCCCGACGGGACCCATGAACACAAGGTAAAAGCCACTTCTGGTTTTGGTTTACGGTTAAGGTAAAAAAAACACCAAATCCTCAACGGGTCCATACGGCCTTAAATAAAGTTGCAGTACTTTATATGTCACTTTGTATGACACGCCGTGGAATTTGCCCTTTCCATCAAATAGTTTATTTCAGCCTTATCTCAGTTATATGTCAGAAGATAATAAAAAGTTGAATACTCCGTAAGTACATGACAAAGTTGTGTGAAGCAAGCAGTATGGCGGCATAAATAGAGCCAAGCATACTCTATATAATGTAGCTCCACAAAACTTCTTGGGGGAATATCTCCCCAATATGGCCACCCATACCCATAAAGCATCGCACAATTACCGTATGTTTCATACAAATCCATATACAAATCAAAGGAATTTAGAGGTCCAGTAGACACCAAAGGTGAAAAATCTAATGGTTTGCTCACATGCTTTGTTTTTACGTTTTTTTTTCCACAGGAAAAAAACAACAGTTTTTCCCAGTACCAGAAAGGCAATGAAATCTCATTCACATGCTGCAATTATTTAATGTTTTGTTAAGTGTTTTTCACCCATTAAAATGAAAGGAGGGAAAAAGACACATAAAAATGTACATATTTTATGCAGTGTTTTTCATGCCAACATTCTGATTTCTGCTGCAGAAAAATCTTCTGCAAATAGTCAACGTGTGCACATAGCCGAAAGTCCCCCATTCACATAAGTCTAATGTTGACTGAACCCACCAATATGATCTGGTTCGGCAGGCTGTCTAATGTGAGTAAAGCGCCGGCCGACTGATGGATTGGAGAGATGTCGATCAGACATGTCCAATTTCAGACTGCCGCCGGCCCACGTGTCATATAGAATAGAATAGAGCACACAGGAGCATTCAGCCTACCGAGTGCTCCTGTATATGGGACAATCGGCTGAGATGGCAGTCGGCTGAATGTTCGGCTAAAGCATATTCTTGGCCAACTGCGTCTAATGTTTATGGAAAGCTTGCAGAGGTTGTCCACTACCAGACAACCCCTTATCGATCTGAATGTTTGCCCCCATGAAAATAAAAACTCTTATAGTCACCTCACGTACCGCTGCCGTTCCAGCGGTGTTGTCACTCGCATTCCCCGGACTTGCATACGGTTGTTATTACACGTGAGCCCTGCCCTGTGCTCAATCAGCGCTAGCATCACCATCCCCACAAATGGAAGTATATCTAATCAATAGGAAGTCAGGGCTATGTCTGCAGGCTCACTTTCTCTTGATTACATATACCTCTAAAGGCGGGGACAATGACGCCAGCAGTGATTGGGCACCGGGCTCGCGTGTCATAACCACACGTCAGCCCCGGGAATGTGAGTACCAGCACCGCTGGAGCTGCGTAGGCACTGGAGGTGAGCATAGGTGTTTATATTTTCATGGGGGCAAACATTCAGATCATGAATGGGTTGACCTAATAGTGGACAACCCCGTGGAGCTCCCCATAAAGATTAGATGCTGTTGGCTGTGAATATGCTTCAGCCGATCATCACATCAAGAATGGGTTGTCCTAGTAGTGGACAACTCCTTTAAGCTCCCCTTAAACATTAGATGCTGTTGGTCGTAAATATGCTTCAGCCGATCATCAGATCAAGACTGGGTTATGCTAGAAGTGGACATCCCCTTTAAGACTGCAAATTACAGATCTGTGATCATTGTGTAATAGGAACTCAAAAGAGTTGTTCACTTCCATATTTTTATTAAAAAAGGGCTTTCAATAGGCTTAAACAATAAAGGAAGCACCGTAATATCAACCTCACCGATCCCCCGGTACTCCCGTTACAATGATGCTAGGTGCACCGCCAGTATTTACTTCATGCTGTAGTGATGAGGTACCAACGCAAGGGCATGTGAACAGAACTACTGCGAATTGCTGGAACCATTTTCGGAAATATTTAACTGTTTCACTTAAATTCCACCGATATGCTCTATAGGATTTAGCCCATGAATACTTAATATGACCCCAATCCCTTGGGTGGAAACGTTCACTATATAAAGCCATAGCTTTCCAGCACTGTGCAGACCACCACTACAAAACTATTCCATCTCCTACACAGAATCCTTATCTGCTGATTTATGCCACTTCTAATGGTCCTTTCCAATGGTTATCATTTCTATCGTGCTATTGTGTATGCCTTTGTTCCCCCCTCCTTTCTCGTTGGAGGTTAAAAGCCTTTAATATGTTTGTAAGTAAGCTGAATAGAAGCTATTCCTTTTATTTCCCTGCCTTGTCCTTTATTTTGCAGATGGTAGAATCTGAAATTACCCTTAATTTGGCCTCTAGAGTGATGCCTGTTCCCGAGCAGCGACCGGTGACCTTTGTATGTTGGAGAGGGACGTGGGCTCACTATGACCCTCCTCTGGCATAAAATATAAAACTCTTTCAGCCATGGTCTCTAAATGACCTCTTCACTTCATTATTCGGCTGTATGTGCATTCCTGAGATGTTGCATGGAAGGATAGGTGTACAATTAAAAAAAAATGTTCTGTGAGCCTCTGGAACAGCCAAATGCTGTGAAATTCAAACAAAGGGATTCTTTCTCTGTTCATATCCCTTTGTTCTCCAATGCCAGCACAGTGTTTTGATGGGGAAAGTTAATTTAGCTCTGCTTTGAAACCGTCATTGCTTTTATACAGGCTATTTCATTAGAACTTTTATTTTCCGCATTTCAGGGGCTTAAATACCAAACAAAAGATAATTTGATGGACGTATGAAAAACAAACTTTTTTTTTAGTTAATAATCAGAGGCTTTAAAATTTATTTGTAGCTGCCTCAGAATAAAAATTATTGAGCGTTTTCAGGCATTTATGCTGCGGGAATTGGGAATTAATCATTTTATGCGTGGAGAATGTAAATGTGATTTTTCTCTTTTTTTTGCCTTGAACCCCTTCCATTATTAATGTCCTGTTCTGCATTGTAGTGATGGAAATGTACTGTGGATGTGTCCTTTAGATTGTATTATAGTTGTAATTTGGTAAAGGGTGTAATTTAATGGAGATTGGGACAACTGTTTCATAGATGTCATGCAATCTATACACAGAATATCATATAAAAATTTTCTATGACAGTTACATTGTGTGGAGAAAATCAATCTATGTGTTATATTGTCCATACATGCCTTAAAATGTGTATTTGTGCACATATCCCTTCCTAAGCCATATATTAATATTTCACCCTTGTTTCTCCAATTTATGGCTCATTATGTACCGTGACCCTCTTCTATTATATGCTTTGATGGAGCTGTCCTCTGACTTCCAGCAGAGATTTGGCAGTACAACTCTGCCCATAAAATGTAGGGAACGATAGAAAAGTTGTTTGAAGGTCAATCATTTTTCCATCCCAACCTAACAATGTTAATATTTACATCAAGCTTGGTCTAAAGCATTGGTCTCAAACACATGAACGACGAGGAGCAATTTCTTACAGCCTGCAGCAACTCCTAGCACTGAAACAATGGCTTGCGTTCCTGGTGTGACCAGAAGTCGGAGGCAGGATGTGACCAGAAGTCGTTATGGATGGGGACTTGACCAGTCCAAAAGTCAGAGGGAGCAGATGTGCTTGAGCGAGCTCTGTGTTATTTCACAATCCTCGGGTATGGCCTAGGCTACAAGAGGCCGCGGCTTTGCTTTGCGACACGTTTCAAGGCCTACATTCAGCTAACCTACATGTACTGCTACAGCTGGACCTGGGCAACCAGACCTGACACTGACCAACGTTACACCATTAGGGCATGGGCAGCATTGTTAAATTTAGGCTGACAGGATTTTCCTAAGTGGCCCGATTGCTGAGATCCCAGTGAGCTAAAGAATAGGGTTTGAAACTTAGACAACAAGGCTATGCAGCCAGTCTTGAATGGAGCAGAAGTGCGCATGCTCAACTTTCACTCCATTTGTTGTCTAAAGGACTGCCACAAAAAGCTGAGTCCTGCATACGGCTGCTTTTGGCCTTCTCATAGTCAATGAATGGAACAGAGCTCAAGCATTCGCACCTCTGCAGCATTCCATTCTTGGAATTTAATGATTGGGCATCCGTTTTTAAATTCAGGTAAAGCTGGTAAACGATAATGACCCTCACCGGGAACGTGAATTTATGTGAGTGATTAGAATCTATTTTGCGGAATACATGTTGGTGCTAAAGAAGCAATGGACAGAAAGTAATAATAAGATATAAGTTTAAAAATTACCTATGTTCAGTCATTTGGTAATGGATGATCAAAAATTTAAGTATTTGTAAGTTATTGACCAATTATGTCATATGTACACAGTTATGCCCATCCATATTGTAAAAAACCCTTCCGATCATTGTCATATAGTGCCCTGATCCCACAGCCACATGAGAAGTGATAGTGAGCTAAACACACAGATATAGTTACTATCCCGGACCATTCCATATGGTGTATGTTTTTCTTATGAGCTTCTGAAAAGGGGAATCGATTTCAATCCCATCTCCCCAAATGGTGCACAGTGTTAATGTTCCATGCGAATAAACAAGAATGACGTTATGCACTTGTGACACCCTTGGGACATCATCCATGCAGATTTTCCCATCTTAATGATAGTTTGGTGAGATGACTCATCGACATAGTGAAGTGTGATTGCTCATTATCGCCATTTTACATCTGTAGTTAAAGTAAAGGCCCTTTTACATTAGTTGTTCGTAGAAATGCTCGTTCCCAATTTTCAGACGGGGTAAACATGCAGGCAATCATCAGATGGAGGAGAAAAATTCTTGTTCAACGGGGGATTGGATTTTTATGTATACATAAAAATCATTGATAATGGCAGCGTATTAACTACTGCCAATAGGTAAATATTTACTTATTGGCAGTTGTTTAACTCTTCAAAATTTGGTAATATAAATGCACCTTTAGGCTCTCTGGGGCAACAATATGGTATTGTATTACAGCAGAATACCTAGATAATATGACAACCAATGGAATACTAGGATATGCGTATAGATCTTTTATAAATTGTGAAAAATAAATTCCTAATAATTAGAGGTGGCGCAGATCAGTTCCTAGGACTTGGTCCCGCAGCCAGAGGACAGGAGCCCTGCGCACTGCCTCTTACCTGACGACATCCCTGGCTTCTCTTTTGATTAGCTGGCCTGACGTGACATCATCATTGCACACATGATGTCATGTCAGGCCAGCTAATTAAAGGAAGACTTGCAGATGCTAGCAGGTAAAATACACTTTACAGGGCTCCCATTTGGTGGCCACAGATTAATGAGTTGATTAGTATCGATTTGCACCATCTATACTAATTTTTTTTTTATCCAAAAGACCTTTTTGAACACTACATTAAGTACATTTTAGATACTCAAGTTGTAGTTTTCATTAAATTTAAATCTACAAAAACATTGGATTTTCTGCATGCTTTCCTTTTTCTTATTATTTGTTGACCACCTCCTTTTTATTTTCATAGTCACAAGACTTGAAGATCTTTTTTTTTTAAACAAAAAGGTTTTCAGTCCCGGTTCTCACGCTTGCCTTGTGAGTCAACAGATTTTAGATTTTTATTACTATTCCCATGTCATTCTCTTTTTAGTCTCATTTCTGTTTTGTATGATGTGTTACTAAAAATTATTACGCCAACAGCACAATCCTCCCAGGTTCACCAAAAGGTAAAGTGGAAGAAAGGACCTTATAATCCACTTACGATGAATTCATGGCTGGCAGATTGGAAGGTTTGGACTTCGCTGTGTGAGTCAGACTATTTTCTTAAAGGAGTTTTAAATGGCAAAATGATTATGATATTAGGATATAGTAGGCTGTCCTAGGGCCAGGACAACCAAGAAGAAATCATTCTCTTCTTGGGCTCCGACCTTGTCATTGAAACGTACAACTTCTGTTTTCTGCAATTAAGTATGTGCTGGCGACATACGGTACAGTTGCTTCTGCCACATCGTAATTGATTGGTTAGATTTGGTTAGGTTTTTACTGAACTTTGATTGGTCCTTGGTGCAGATTATTCTCCAACTTCCTGTGCGGCTCTGTGCTGGAAGCAAGACCTGTCCATGTATCTGCTGCAGTGGGATCGCAATGTAGATTAGTAATACATTCTGGCAAAAGTCGTCTGTAATGAATTCTAGAATTATGTGTGCAATCTGTTGTAGCCCTCTAGAATAGGTATTTTAAAGAGGACCTGTCACCAGTTCAAAAGCGACCAGTTTTTGCTCTTTCTCCCCTGAGGATTCCACTTTTTTAAATGCCTCCAGAAATAGTGGCCTTTTTATTTTGCGCTCCTTTTTTTCATGACGTTTACTAAGGGGGCGTGGCTCAAAAAGATCATCTGGAGGCGTGTCTGCATAATTACCCTGTGATCAACACCTTGTAAAGACCACCAAATTTAACCCTGAATAAAAAAAGGTCCATATCTTTGGAACCAAATGGAGGATTTGAAAAAAGCAGATTACACAGGGGGTCGCAGGTATAAAAAAAGAGAAAAAAATCGGGCAACTTTTCACCTAGTGACAGGTTCTCTTTAAATGCTATTCCAATGTTGCTGTTGTTCTTGTCTTGGCATAGACAATCATTTGATGTCCAAGGCCTCTCCTACATAACTCTTATGCCATGAAAATTTTCCTCCGTGTAGCTGCTTCCACAATTGTACAGCTTGATCTGCCAGCTGTGCCGCGGACAGATTTAAAGTTTCAACAGAAGTTAATAACTTCAGTAAAGGTGGCCCTAAGACAGTAACTAACAATTTCATCTTTGAGAGCTAGAATGAATGCACAGATCTAAATGTTGTTAGATTTAAGCAACTTTTCTCAAAAATTTTTTTTTATTGTTTGTGTCTTTTTAGCTACAAGTAGTTCATTTGTGCAGCTGCTATACAGTTCCGATTCCGACCAAACCTTGTGTATGTAAGCAGCCTGTTATATAGTCCATTGGATCTGTATTAAACCCACAAGAGATGGTGTTTTACACCCTCCTTCCAAGCATGGAGCAACCAAATCCAGGTTCAAATGAAATTGGAAAACTGCTGAGGGCTAAACAGTGAGAACATCAAGGGCTGGGCATACTTGTCTCTGCCAGAATCCTCTCCCTCCCAAGCTAGCTAGCTAACAACTAATAAATAGCTAGATATAAAACAGCCTTGTTCGCTCAGATTGTGTTATCCCTTCAAGGTGTTATCAGGGATTCCTTGAGTAAGGAAGGGCGCAGTCTGTGTTATTTCAGGTACTTCGAAACTATGTTCACATTGATGCTATAATGCTGTATGTGTTTTAATACTGACCCTGTTTGACCTTGATCTTTCCCCCTTTTTTTTCTATACTTCACATCTTGCCAACGAATTCCACAGTACTGTACACACAATATCACCAGTATTGCTCCTTCTTGCTACTTCAACAATTTAAAGAGTAACCGTCATTTTAATTTTTATTTCACAAATGAATAGTACCCATGAAAATAAGTACGGTAACTTTGTAATACATCTTATCAGATAAATTCGCTTATTTCACCTTCTGCACTGATCTTTCGCTTTCAATTCATAAAATTCGTAAAATTCTCTATTCAGTGAAGACAGATTTTCCCATTATTGCGATAAGAAACGACAGTTGGTGCTTTTAAAATCTACGGTGGAGGGAGGAGCTAGAGGCCGACACTGTCCTTATGTTACAAGTTCTCCTGAAATGACAGTTATGGTTCTCTATAGAACTTGACCCTGGTATTGTCGACGGAGTAGTCCTTTACAGTAGAACTCCTCCCCCCATCAATCTCCACCCGTGGCCTCCCCCGCTACCATTCCAGCCCACAATAAAAACACAACCACCGTAATTCTTTTGGAATGATATAGGCCACAGTAGCCTTTTATTAAACATATAACAATAAATACAATGTAAATAATAACATTTTAAAGGCTAGAAGGAGTCCTTGAAGCCCCAAGAATCTGGTGATTGACAACCTATACCGCGAACATCCATAACACCAAATTTACCCCCAGCCGATGAAAACCCTGGCTCGGGAGCACCAAAAACCCCAAACGAGGGTTCACTGTTCGCGGTACAAAAACCCCAGGAGATCCGGCCACCCCTGCCGGAACTCCCCAACCACCATTCACCAGATTCAAAAGATACCAACACTAAAACAGAGGAGCCATATGCCAATATGGATCCCCCAAACCCAATTTTTACCAACTCCCAGGACTCCCCCCAGTCGCCACAACGAGAGGCCCTTTGAAAACCTCAAAGGCCCGAGACCCCACCACTCCGAAAAAATATGGCCCGTTCAATGCCCTCCTGAATAGCGAGGGCCCAAAAATCCATCCCAACCGCGTTCAAATGTACCCCATCCGCCAACCAATAAACCCCCTCCCCTTTTTCGAGTTCGAAATGCCGCACTGCCACGCCACCGTTCCTAGCCACAAAACCGGATACTGCCCGATTGACCTTTATCCGAGCTTTGTTCAACTTGTCCAACGACCTCATGTTCCTCCACCTTTTTCGCGGCACAATTTCTGACCAAACAATGGTCAAGCCGGGATACATGACCCACAAACGCAGGCAATCCTGCTTAATGTCCTTTATCAGATCCCGAAAGGGTCGGGCCCCCAAATCATTCCCCCCGACGTGCAAAACTAAAATGTCAGGAGCCCTGTCGAGCCTGACACCGTCATTAATTTCCTTTAAAACTCTATGCCAAACTAAGCCCCTAAAACCCAACCAACGAATTACCGCCACCTCGCGATCCAAGCCCAATTGCCTCCCTTCGTTCCGCACGTCGGCACGCTGCGCTCCCCAATAGACATACGAGTGGCCGAAGATCCATACCAACAAAGGCGAGGAACCTGAAAAAACACAAAGCAGAACTCAAATCAACATCAAAAACCCACCGGCCAATCCACCCCATCTATCCAAGCGCACCTTGATTCACGGGCGCACATAACTCCGATATCTATCGGAGCGCCACCTGCCAATGCGCTGAATTACCGGGACCCCAAGTCCCCCTAACGCTGCTTCCGTTGCTGCCCCAATCCTGAAAGAGTGAGGAGCAAAACCACCCCCGTCTAAACCCAGCAGCCCAATCGCCTTCCTAAAAACTACCGTAAACTGATACCGAGACAGCAATGAACCATCAATATGACATAATAACGACCGCTCGTGACTAGGCCGCAAATCCCAAAAATTTGACAAACAGGTAACCGGGCACATAACCGACCCCGGCACCGCACCTAACACGATCCTACTACCCCTCCCTTCCTGATCAGACTTAGACCGCCGCAACCACAGCTCAACCCTACCTACCGATAAAAATACGTCGCGAGCCAATAAACCTCCCACAACGTTTTTACTAGGAGAAACCAACTCGCCAACCCGCAAAGCCCCAAAAAAGGCCAAAGAAAAGGCCAGCCGAAATAAGCACACTTCAAAACCCGACACACAGACTGAAGGCAAAACCCCACCCAATCTTTCCAACAAGCAGAAAGACACAGGCCGTCTGGAATCCAAACGCCGCGGCCTCCGCCGAAAACCCTTTACTGCCTGCTTCACCAGAAAAATCTTAGTTAAATCCGATTGTCCACGTAATTTAAAACCAAATGCCAAAGCTGACATGACCCGAGAAACCTTAGCGGGGGACCAACCCGCTGCAGCTCCCCGACTCAACCAAGACAACAACACTCCAACTTGCTCCTGCTCGCTCGGCCCACACCCAACAACCCCCAACAATTCCACCCACTCCAGCCAAGTAGCCTGGTAAGCCTCCCACGTTCTGGGAGCCAACGACGATTTGATCAACGCCTCTGCGTCTTGGACACCACAAGCCAAAGTTCTGCAGGGCATTCCAAACCAACGACCTCCGCATCCGGAGCCAGCGACCGAAAACGATCGAACTGTGAACGAGAAAGAGAATCTGCTATGGAATTGTGGGCACCAGGAACATGTGACGCAGTGACATGCGCGTTCAATTTCAAACACACCAAAACCAGCTGTCTCAGCACCCGCACTACAGGGGGCGATGAAGCCGACAGATTGTTTATTGCACAAACCACCCCCATGTTATCGCAGTAAAATCGAACACGCCTGTTCTGAAAAACCTGCCGCCACAAATGTACCGCCACTAAAATAGGAAAAATTTCCAGAAGCGCGATATTCCGAACCAAACCAGAAGAAATCCACGATGGTGGCCAAGATGCGGCGCACCATTGCCCCTGAAAATACGCACCGAAGCCTGACCCCCCGGCCGCGTCTGTAAACAAATCCAACGACTCGTTATCAACCACTCCCTCCTGCAACAATGACCGGCCGTTGTAGCTCTGCAAAAAACTACTCCACACCGACAAATCCTCCTTATGTTCCGCCGACAGCCGCACAAAATGATGAGGGGCCCGAACTCCTGCCGTAGCCATGGCCAACCGCCTTGAAAAAACTCTGCCCATAGGCATGACACGACAAGCAAAATTAAGCTTACCAAGAAGCGATTGTAAATCCCTTAATGACAACTTCCGCAACCGACAAGCCCGCAACACCTCCTCGCGCAAACTCGAAACTTTTTCAATGGGCAACCTGAACTCCCACTGCACAGTATCGATTACGATACCAAGGAAAGATAAACACGTGCTCGGGCCCTCCGTTTTTCCAGGAGCCAACGGAACTCCGAAGCGACCCGCCACCAACTCAATTGCTCTCAAAATCATCCTGCAACGGTCAGACCCAGCCGGGCCGACACACAAGAAGTCATCCAAATAATGAATGACCGAATCGCAACCCGACACATCACGCACTACCCACTCCAAAAAGGAACTAAACGCCTCGAACAACGCGCAAGACAGTGAACACCCCATGGGCAAACACCTATCAACAAAGAAACGATCCTCCCAATAACAACCCAGCAGCCGAACGCTGTCTGGGTGAACCGGCAACAAACGGAAGGCGGACTCTATATCTGTCTTAGCTAGCAGAGCTCCTTTACCGGATTTTTGAACCCATTCCACCGCCATATCAAACGACGCATAAACTACCGAGCAAAGCTCAGGATCAATCCCGTCATTTACCGACATACCTCTGGGATAAGACAGATGCTGAATCAAACGAAATTTTCCTTCTTCTTTCTTAGGCACGACCCCCAACGGGGAAACCACCAAATCCGCAAAAGGCGGCAACTCAAAAGGGCCCGCCATGCGACCCAGCGCAACCTCCTTCCTCAACTTATCAGAAACCACCTCGGCATGTAACAAAGCCGACCGCAAATTCTTCCTAACGCAAGGAACCTCGAAGGAAGGGGCCGGGATTACAAAACCTGTCTGAAAACCTGACAACAATAACTCCGCCTTCTCCTTATCTGGGTATCTATTTAGATAAGGGACCATCCTTTCCCACCTCACCGGTGTCTCCCCCATGGGAATTACCGCTTCCCGACTTTCCTTTCCCCTTTTTAAAGCATTTTGCGGCCCCATGTGTAGAGCCACTGCAATGGGAACACAAGTGTTTAAACTTGCAGTTAACTCCGAATCTGCACTGACCTTCGTTAAACTGCCAACAGACCCCCAACTTCTGACCCCCTCCCTGACTGCCGGAACCAGAGGACCCTGCGGAACTGGACTGCACACCCTGGCCGGAACCACCGGCCCCCCCATGAAAGGGATTGCCAAACTTGTACTGCGCCATCACCCGCAACCATAACCCAATGTCCTTCTGGTCCCAGCGAATTGCTGGCCGAACCGCTTTTCTCTGTCTAAACTGCTCGTCATACCTGAGCCACGCCTGACCACCATAAACCCTATGAGCCTCGCTAATCGAATCCAGATAACAGAAAAGACCCGAGCAATTCTCGGGCGCCTTTTCGCCAATCACACTAGCTAGAATCGCAAAGGCCTGCAAACAGTTACTAAAGGTCTGAGGAATCAAGCGCCACCGCCGCTTTTCCTCGTCTTCTTTCTTACCCTCCTCCTTTTTCTTCTTATCCAAATTAAATTTCTCTAATGGGAGTAACGAAAATATCTCGACGTACTCGTCCTTCGCAATCTTTTCTCTAACTTCCTTTTTCAGATGCGCCCTCAGCGGGCCCTCAAAACAAACATAAACTTCGCCATGGGCCCTATCATCTAAGTGCACCCTACACTCCTTTTCCTTTTCCGTCTGCACTGAAACCGATACCGGTGCCGACGCCGCCACCGGCACCCCAACTGCCCCGAAAAGCCCCACCTGTGGGCTCAACCAAGCCCCCAAATGTCTTTGCGCGGACATCCCCTGCTCCAATCTAGATAACAAACCCTGCACGCTACCCAAAAGCTCTCGCACCCCCGCTGCACCCGCGTCACCCGCCACCCTCTCCGCACCACTAACCCCATAACTTCCTAATAAAGCGGGCGACGCCAAGCTAGGTGTACAAAGACCAGACACAGACGCATACTCACCGGGCTGCAGGGGATCTGTGGTCCCCCCAGCCGAAGTGCTGGCATCCCGACGTCCCTGGCTCGCCGTATCCACCAAAGATCCGCCCGAATCCCGACGATGAGAAAGGCCCAGGAGGTCCACTTGCATATCCTGTCCAGGTACCGGCACGGCGGGTAAGGGGTCCAGGTTCTGGCTTATAAGGGAGAACGGTGCCTGCGTGGATGAGCTGGCAGCGCACCAACTCGCATCTAGCCCAGGGCCGACTGCTGCTATCGTGCCGCCATCTTGCCGACCTGCTACAGGCCCGGGCCCTGCCGCTGAAGATCGGGCCAGCCCGAATGGATCCAGCCTCGGGCCGCCTGCCACACCATCGCTCGCTCCCACCACTGGACTCGCAGCCACAGCAGAGGCAGGCCGCGCGGCAGGGGCCTCACCGCTGCGGCCTCCCGTTCCCACAGGCCCCAGGCGCTGCCCGGCGCGCCGAGGCCCCGCCCCCACCAAACTGCAGGGAGTAGGCCTGCTCGCCGCCGCTGAGCCCCGACCGGCAGATGGATTCCTCCCGGGCCGGGGCCGCGTCGCCGCTGATCTTACCGGCACCCGGCCTGGAGGGTCCCGAGAGGGGCTCCGGCGCCTTCGGGGGGCTCGAGGTCCGGAATCTGGAGAAAGGCGCTCGGGGGGCCGCGTCCTCCGAGAACGCCGCTCCAGCGGCGCCGCTGCGCCCGATGCGCCATCTGCGCCGGCCGGACCCGCACCGTCAGCCATGATGCGGGCCACCTGTGCCTGGAGCCACCCAGGAGGATGAGATGCTGCCGCCGTCCTGAGGCCTTCCAGGATCGCGTCCACGCCAGCCATCCTGAGGTATGTCTGCTCTGATCCACAAAAGAGCGGGAAGTGACCGTTACCTCCCCAAAATCCCACAACCCCTCGGGCCCGAATCTCCCTCCCCCTTCATTATCTTATTTCCTACCCCTCTCCCCCCCATTGTCATGCAGGCCTCCGCCTACGCCGTGGGGGAGGGGGTACGGCTTGCTCCGGCCTTTTCTTTATAAGCATAAACTATCATCTCCTATCTCAGTATTGGGAAAAACTGTATTAACTAAATCAGATTTTACCCATGAATTGCGTGTGCCAAGAAACAAGTGAATTTTTTTAATGAGATGTATTACAAAGTTTATTATTTTTAGGTGTACTATTGATTTCTGAAAAAAAAAATGAAAAGGTCAGTTACTCTTTAACATAGATTTGCGCTAGTCCCTTTGAAAGTTTATAGTATGTTTTTGAGTAGAGAATCTGGGGTCGCTATAGGAAATTCACAACAAAGACACCGATACATGTGTTGCACTGGTCGGATTAAAGGGGTTGTCCACTACTCGGACAACCCCCCTTCTAACATAGTAACATAGTTAGTAAGGCCGAAAAAAGACATTTGTCCATCCAGTTCAGCCTGTATTCCATCATAATAAATCCCCAGATCTACGTCCTTCTACAGAACCTAATTGTATGATACAATATTGTTCTGCTCCAGGAAGACATCCAGGCCTCTCTTGAACCCCTCGACCGAGTTCGCCATCACCACCTCCTCAGGCAAGCAATTCCAGATTCTCACTGCCCTAACAGTAAAGAATCCTCTTCTATGTTGGTGGAAAAACCTTCTCTCCTCCAGACGCAAAAAATGCCCCCTTGTGCCCGTCACCTTCTCAATTCATATGTTTGCCCGCAGTAAAATAATAACACTTATACTTACTGTATTTTCCGGCGTATAAGACGACTAGGCGTATAAGATGACCCCCAACTTTTCCAGTTAAAATATAAAATCTTCTCAAAAGTCGGGGGTTGTCTTATATGTCGGGTGTCGTCTTATAGGGTGGGTGCGGAGCAATCTGCGGTCGACGTATATAGTGGGGGGGAGTGGTCCCGATGACGAAGTGAGGGAGCGCCTCACCAGGAAGGTGTAAGTGAAGCAAACTGTCAGCGTCTGGGATGCCAGGGTTATGCAAATAAGAGAGAGAGAGCGGTGCTGTGCCTAGAAAAACACTCCTCTTTCACTCATCTGGCTCGCCCTTGTATCCTATTATCTCCTTCTCTGCCTCTGCTTCACTTACACCTTCCCGGTGAGGCGCCCCCTCATCTCGTCATTGGGGCCGCTCCCCCCACAATATGCGGCGACCGCAGATTACTCCGCATCTGCCCTATAAAACGACACCTGGCGTATAAGACGATACCCGACTTTTGAGAAGATTTTCAAGGGTTAAAAAGTAGTCTTATACGCCAGAAAATACAGTACCTCCGGTTTCGGCCCTGTCCCAGCAGTGTCGGCACTGTCTCTTTCTCTCTTAAGACGTATTGCATAAATCTGGAGGAAGTGAGGGAGCAGCAGCTCTCTCTTCCTCCAGATGTATGTGATTTGTCTGAAGGTTGGGAGAGTGAAGCAGCTGTGATTTTTACATTACATGACCCTGCGGCCAATGTCATGCGATCCCCAAGAGAGACAATGCTGAAAAGGGACCGACACCAGAGGTGAGTATAAGTGTTATTATTTTACTGGGGCAAACATACAGATTAAGAGTAGTCGAAAACCCCTTTAAATCTTGATACAATCAATATCCTCTCCATCCTCTGTGTCCTCCCCATCATATTTGTCCTCCTCATCCTCTGTATCCTCCTCATCTCATGTATCCTCCTCGTCCCCTGTGCCCCCTCATCCTCTGTGTCCTCCTCATCCTATGTCCTCCTCATTCTCCCCATCCTCTGTGTCTTTCCCATTCTCTGTGTCCTTCCCATCTTCTTTGTCCTCCCCATCTTCTGTCCTCCACATTCTTTGTGTCCTCCTCATAGTCCCCATCCTTTGTGTCCTCTCCATCCTTTATGTCCTCTCCATCCTCTGTGTCCTCTCCATCCTCTGTGTCCTCCTCATCCTCTGTTTCATCCCCATTCTGTTTCATCCCCATTCTGTTTCATCTCCATTCTGTTTCATCTCCATTCTGTTTCATCCCCATTCTGTTTCATCCCCATTCTGTTTCCTCTACATTCTCTGTTTCCTCTACATTCTCTGTTTCCTCTACATTCTGTTTCCTCCCCATTCTCTGTGTCCTTCCCATCTTCTTTGTCATCCCCATCCTCTGTGTCCTCTTTTACATTGTTGCGATACTATACAGAATATCTGCACTATATTTTTTGCTGCCTTGGTCCAGTGTAAGTGGGTTGGGGGATCACCCCACGATCTGGCACCCCCCAAAAATGTTGGCAATGCTAAAAATAGAAATGCTAAACAATCATATAGTGAATGCATTTATTTACACTCATCCCTTCCATTATATCCTTTCTCCCCATCCTCTGTGTCTTTCCCATTCTCTGTGTCCTTCCCATCTTCTTTGTCCTCCCCATCTTCTGTCCTCCACATTCTTTGTGTCCTCCTCATACTCCCCATCCTCTGTGTCCTCTCCATCCTCTATGTCCTCTCCATCCTCTGTGTCCTCTCCATCCTCTTCGTCCTCTCCATCCTCTGTGTCCTCTCCATCCTCTGTGTCCTCTCCATCCTCTTCGTCCTCTCCATCCTCTGTGTCCTCTCCATCCTCTGTGTCCTCCTCATCCTTTTTCCTCCCCATTCTGTTTCCTCCCCATTCTGTTTCCTCCCCATTCTGTTTCCTCCCCATTCTGTGTCCTCCCCATTCTGTTTCCTCCCCATTCTGTTTCCTCCCCATTCTGTGTCCTCCCCATTCTGTGTCCTCCCCATTCTGTTTCCTCCCCATTCTGTTTCCTCCCCATTCTGTTTCCTCCCCATTCTGTTTCCTCCCCATTCTGTTTCCTCCCCATTCTGTTTCCTCCCCATTCTGTGTCCTCCCCATTCTGTGTCCTCCCCATTCTGTTTCCTCCCCATTCTGTTTCCTCCCCATTCTGTTTCCTCCCCATTCTGTTTCCTCCCCATTCTGTTTCCTCCCCATTCTGTTTCCTCTACATTCTGTTTCCTGTACATTCTCTGTTTCCTCTACATTCTGTTTCCTCCCCAATCTCTGTGTCCTTCCCATCTTCTTCGTCATCCCCATCCTCTGTGTCCTCTTTTACATTGTTACGATACTATACAGAATATCTATGCACTATATTTTTTTCTGCCTTGGTCCAGTGTAAGTGGATTAGGAGACCACCCCACGATCTGGCACCCAAAAAAAATGTTGGCAATGCTAAAAATAGAAATGCTAAACAATCATATAGTGAATGCATTTATTTACACTCATCCCTTCCATTATATCCTTTCCTAACAGTAGACCCCTCCACAACCGACCTCTGTAAAGCAGTTGCTGTGCATTAATATTGCCATGTCTAGCAGTAAATATAGGCCACACTGCTGTCTCCATGGTTACCACAGGCCGACATGGGAAGCAGAACATCAGGAAGTGTGTGCGCTGCAGAGTAATTCCTTGTGACATCATATGAGAACCGCTATTTCCTGAAAGCTCAGTCACCGGGGACTGGATGTCATTGTTCATTTCAGGAGCGCAGAACTATTGCTGCATGCACAACATGGACAATCCCAATATTCACATGTATGATCTGCAGTGATGTTTCTGGGGTAATAGCACATTTCTATGCTTGTACGGTATTTTTGCTCAACTTTCAGCCCAATTTAGTCAATATTCTGTAAAACCTTAGCACGATCAGAAGATATGTTGTCAAATATAGAGCTTATAGTGAAATATTTGAAGAAGATGGTGTAATTAGATGCCTGGGCACTGAGATCACCGCCGATTGTTAAGTCACAGGCTCTCCCAGGCAGTTGAATAACAAATCTTCCTTTCTCATGCGACAGTATCTGGATTGCCAACTTGATTTTGTATTTTTTTCTGGACAGCTTATCAAAATATCATGGACAGACAATGTTTTTTAGCTGAGACATTGGAAAACAATAATAAATCCTTATGATTTTATTAGTGATCCACGTCTGCAGCCTATCCTTCTGACAATGCAGATTTACTGCATCCAATACATATGTATAGGGAAAATCGCAAGTGCGTCCAAAACGCTGTTCCTGATCGTGTGCACGTACCCTTAAATAATGATAATTCAAGTCAAAATAATCTGCATAAATTCTTTCGCTTTCAGAAAAATCACGGACTCTTCCTGGAATTTTTAGACGGTTGGCATACTAAAACAGTACCCAAACCCAGTGATATAGCTACATATTAACAAAATATAAAACATATTACCAACATATTCCACAGTGCTGTACAGAAATTGTCACTCAAAGAAGCACTCCTCCTCCCCCCATCAAAGTATTTATCCTCTAAATATATTGGAGTCATCATATTATTTAGCACTGTTTGCTTACAATTGCTCACGTTGCTCTTCTACCCTGCCAATTATTCTGTTTTCTCTGCTGTAGAAACAGGAGGTCTCTAGTCCCTGCATTTATCATTCCCCTCAGCTACAGACCCAACTGCTCCGCACCTCAACCGCCCCTTTCTGCCAGTGACTTTTGCAGAGACTTACGACTCATACAGGGAAAATTGACCTCCTCTTTCTACAGAGCTTAGAATGATTCAGCTAGTCTGTTTTTAATCACGTGATCCAGTGTCCACCGCCGTTCTTCTGCTCTTCTGAGTGATGGCACCGCAAATGAGACTATCCGGCTCATTCTGTGCTCTATGCTTGAGCCGGATGTCTCTTTTGCAGTGAAACGCTATGAAGCCTCGGTCTGTCGCTCCATAGTCTAAGGCAGTGTTCCCCCAACTCCGGTCCTCAAGAGCCACCAACAGGTCATGTTTTCAGGATTTCCTTAGCATTGCACAGGTGATTGGATGCTTATCTGTCCAGGTGATGCAATACTAAGGAAATCCTGAAAACATGACCTGTTGGTGGCTCTTCAGGACCGGAGTTGGGGAACACTGCTCTAAGGCTAAGTTCACACTGGGTGTTTTTTTGCTGCGCTTATTTTCTGCAGCAAAGCCTGATCTTTTGACAGGAAAGAAGCTGCAGGACAAAAGCATGTTTTCCTTGTTTTTTTATGCGTTCTTGCTGCACTTTTGGCATGCTAGATTTATCTCTTTTGCATGCTGATAAAGTTTAGCATTGAAAAAAGTCCTATTTCAAAGAATGAGGTTTTGGCACAAAAATGCTGCAAAAATTGGTGCTTGCATTTTTGCAGCGTTTTTTCACTAAACATTGAAGTCAATAAGTGAAAAAACACTGAAAAAATGCTGAAAGAGGTGACGTACTCTATGTCCAAAAAAAACCATGCAAAGCACAATACTGATGATAAAAAAAACAAGCTGTGTGCATGAGATTTCTGAAATCTCATATACATAAATGGTACTGTAAAAAGCAGCTGAAAATTGGCATAAAAACACACATAAAAAAAAAAACGCCCAGTGTGAACTTAGCCTTAAATTGTAAAAGTCACTTCCGGGTCACTCATAGTGCAGTGTGACCCAGAGAACTCATCATTGAGAAGAGCAGAAGACCAGCGCTGGGCATCAGAGTGAGCAGCTGTAGGTGAGTATCCGTGTCGATCTGCTGTTCCCAGTGTCGGCCATGGCCAGAACTGCTCTGTTACGGAGTAGCACAGATCCATCAACTGTATAGTGGCCGCTGTCCTGATTTGAATAGGGGATGAACGGACGTGCAGTACCCGGGCGCGGCCACTATACAGTCAATGTGGCTGTGCAGCTCGCTCCGTAACTGAGCAGTTTCAGCCTCCGCCCACATAGGGAATAGCTGATTGGTGGTGGTGCCAAGTGTCTCACCCCCACTGATCAGACATTGATGACCTATCCTAAGTATAGGCCATCAATATTAAAGTCCCGGACAATCCCTGTAATGGTCTTCTTGATTATCAACCAGTTTCCCCCTCCCCCCCCCCCCCAAAAAAAAAAAAGCTAGTTAGAGATTTGATATCTTGAATATATATTTGCAGTTGCTTCTAGAAGCTCGAGTTTCTTTAAGAAATGGCGTCGAGGGTACACACCATATATTCTTTAGAAAGGCGTGGAAACGTTGAATTGTAGTGGGTGCTGACTCTGTTTTGTTGCACAACATTCTCAAGGTTAATAATAAAAGCCTTTATCAAGGACATGGCGGTGTTGATGTTTTTCTGTGCTGCGCATGGATGACTGATCTCTGCTTTTTATCGCTGACTAGGCTGTTGCTTATTTCATCATATGAGTAAATTAAAGGACAAATTAAAATCTAGTTTTGACTTTATGAACTGTGTGATGTTAGTGCTCTGTTCTAGAAACTGGGTTCACGTTGTAGTTCTGAGGTTGTCATGTCAAATAAACGTTTATCTGGGAGCTGTAGAAGTGTATTTAATGTTAAAGGGAAAGTCTCCCAAACACTACTTCTAACCAAACCACAAGTGCCCACCTCTGAGACCTTACCGGCCAGTCCGATCATGCGAATTCTGTCATTCTGCTCCATTCAAGGCTCTAGGATTTCTTTCTATGGGCCCATAGACATTGAATGAAGGTGCAGTTCACATTCTCAACAGATTCAAATTTGGGATCTTGTGATCAATGGGACACCCTGTAATCAGAAATGTATCTATCATGTGGTTAGGGGATGATTTTGAGAGTGATTTCAGACAAAGGGAACCTGTCGGCACGATTTCATCTCCCAGACTGTTTATATGTGCATCATATAACAATTGTCCAATATGTCCAATAGCCACGGCAGAAACCACTATCAAGAGCTTTTTTCATTCTAAACTTTTCAGTGCACCCATTAATATCAATGTAAATTAAAAATGTTAGAGGTCTTTGCAGCTGATCCCCATACGACAAATGAGTCATTAGGTGAACAAAAAAAAGTTACCTTAATCCAAATACACCGTTACTTTGTGAAAATTATGAAAAAAGAATTGTGTACATGTGAAAAATTAGAATACTTTAAAACCTATCTATCATCAGATTTCATAATATAAATTGTACATATTATTATAAATTTCTTAAGGCTTATGAGGCTGTTGTACTTACTCTGAAAATCCATTTACAGAATGGCTGTGTAATCTTGATATAATATGAGCATTTTAAAATCAAGCAAAAAGACTATTTTAAAATCAAGCAGAAAGACTGTATAATCTTACTTGAAAGTTTGTTTTCAGTCTCCCCCCGCCTAGCCCTATTGACAGCTCCTCAGTGTCACCCCCTGCTGCTGGTCTCTCTGTGCTCAGTACAAGCTGCAGCTGAGTGGGTGGAGTTTGAGTTCACTTTCACTCACGAGCTATCACTCTATAGCTGGAGTCATAAAATATTAATCTTAATATCAGAATTATAAAGCCATTCTGACATGGATTTTCACAGTAATTATACCAGCCTCATCAGGTTTAAGAGATCTATGTATTAATGTATGCAATTTATACTGTGAAACCTGGTGACTGTTCCACTTTAACATGATGCGATTTGAATTCTTTTCTGCCGTCTCATTTTCCATTTAGCATATTAACTGTAACACAAATTTCCCCAGTGTGTCACTGGCTCCCACGTAAAACACTCCTCCATTTTGCTTACTGTAGACAGATGCAGTTGGCAATGTTACCGAACAGCTGCTACATTGAAAACTCTCTTCAGGCTCCTTTAACGATGGGATTCATGAAGATTACAATCTATTCCTTTGGAATTCTCAACAGCCAATCAAAATAAAATGAAATGAGAAAATAAAATCTCTTTAGCCAAGCAGTTTTAGGTGCCAGCTGAAATCACTTACAGAAAGAAAGAAAAATTAAAACTCAAGCTTCCTCTCTTTGCTCACCATTAGAGCTGCAATATTGTGTGAGTGCTTTTCCTACTTTTTACACTTCCATGCATTTACATAAATGTTGTTGACTTCTACTTGCCATACCTGTAATTTGCATGTCGGACGAGTTGAAGGCAACATCAGTAGAAGTTCAAAGGTCATAGTAAAATATGGAGGAGAGGTTGTGCAATTTGCAGATTTGGGCAAACTATGGGCTCCAAAGAAGGATACTTAATTTTTGCTCTTAATTTAGATTTTTCCAGACTGAAAACACCCAAAACATTAAATAACTGTCAGCTCTACCACAATAATCTCTACCAATTCCCCCATACACATGACACAATAACAAAAGGAACGGATGTTAAAATTACAACTTGCTGACATTTGTCAGGGGAGAGTTGAGAGGCCCCCCATACACTTTAAATACGGTTTCAGAAAAATGTTGTCCAATATGGATAAAGACTTTAAGGCCAGTGTCATGGGTTTACTGCGTCAGAGAGGGGCCAGAAGACTGTAGGTCTGATTTCACGTACTCCTGCACTAATTAGAAACTCATATGAAACGGTGCAGGTTTCTGTTAGCACTGCAGGGGATAAACTGTTAAGCTTAGAGTCTCTGAAGCCTCCCTGCTTGGATGATCTCAACTGTTCAGTATTGACCACTCCTCTCTCCTATATATACTCGCCTCTAGCAATCTTGATTGCCAGTGTACTTCTTGGTGTGGAGTGGGGGAGTCGGTTGTTGGTAGAGGCGTTTGGAGTATTGCTCTGTGACTGTTACTTGGACTTTTTGGGGTTTTGCTAATTTTCTTCCTCTCCTATTTGGTTTACATTTCTTTTCTCCCCGGTGTTCCCCTCTGTTGTCTGTGAGTGTATATTTGTATAATTGATGTTTTTCATTTATACCTGTTCGTCCTTTTTTGTCTGGTTTGTGTATATTCATACACTATTACTCCCCACTTCCCTGAGTGGGGGAGGGGGGACAGATATAGGGCTGATTCAGGAGTTCAGCAAGGTACGTGGCTTCAGCGTATTCACCATCAGAAGTAATCTGGAGAGCAGGGATAGCTAGGGCGCACCTAGCTTTAGGGACAGGGAAGGAGCCTCTGGTCCTGGGTAATCTGACAGTCATGACAGCCAGTTTTATTAACCGTAATAAAACAGCACAAAGACTTCCTATGTGGTGCTACTAACTGTATAACCATTTACATGGGCACTTAAGCATCCCACAAACAGCGCCGATCAATGATATGATAAGCCAATTGGCACTCCATTAATTACATTTACACTCTACAACTATCATGGTTCTTTCTAGCCATCGTTTGTACCATGATTCCTTTTTCACAAACTGCTGTGGTGGCAACATTAAAAAAAATCTATGTCCATGGCCATCGTCAAATTAGGCTTTTGTTATTTGAATGGAGGACATGTTTACATGGATATTCACCGTGAACTAACATTTGTACTCTCATCGCCCCATGTAAATGGGACTTCAGCTAATCTAAAGCCCCCCATAAACATTAAACTAATGTCAACAGATTTCAAAGGGTGCATCCGACTCCCTAATACGTATAGTGGCTCCAGGCAACTGCATGTCAGCCAGTAGAGGTGTCTTTCGGGGACTTTCTCATAGAATGGAGGAGCACTCCCCTGTGTATGAGAAAAATGGCTAAGATTGCTGTCAGATGAACTATCTGCCAAAGCTATCTAATGTGTATGGCTGACTTAAGATTGATTTAGAACTGTGGTGTGTCTGGGTGCTGTATATTGGGAAAGGTATCATGATTATTTTGATGTAATTCTTGAAGTTCATTCTAGTGTTTTATGTCCTCAAAATTTAGTAATAAATCCAAAATGAATCTTGGATCTGCCTCTTTTGGTATATTTGGCAATCCTCATTTGGCTTCCTTGCATTGATCTAATGTCCTGTTGTCTGTTCTGGTGGTCATGTTTTCATTTTGGAATTTTCAAGTGACATCTACATTGACCACATAGAACACGACCCAGGTGCTTGGTTCTGTAAACATGGTATTCAAAATTATTCTTTGCACTGAACCATAGGCGAGAGATTGGCCTCATTCAGATGTCAGTTCTTTTGACGTGAGAAAAAGCAGACTGTTTCATTAGTGATTTTCAACAGGATTTAATCAGATTTCATCAGTGTCATCAGAGTTTGATCAGCGTTCATCAGCTTTTTTTAAACTGATGAGAAAAATGGGCAGCAAATGGATGACATGAGTGCTGTCCAATTTTTTTCACAGACCCCGAGGCTTGCATTGCCGAGTTTGATCCAACCAAATTCAGATCAATATCGGACATGTTTCCTTGATGTTGAATGGACCACCCAGTCCACAAAAAATCCCGGACATATGAACATCCCCGTAGACTATCACAGGCAAAAAACAAGGATAGCCTTCGTATATATGAAAAACTGATGTGTGGATGAGCCCTTAAACATTGCTATACCAGAAACGATGCCTCTCCTGGTCTCGGCGTTATGTCTGGTATTGCGGCACAGCCAAGTAACCTGCATGCGTAGATCCAAAATTGGACAAATCTATCTTCGTTTTTGTAGCACACATGCAGATTTTATCTTCTGTGTTGAGTTTGTGTCTCGTTTTGAGCCAAAGCCATTGTATTTCATATCCACCACACGTTGCCAGACTTCTTTCATATAAAAAGTGATTAGCTTTGACATTTGCTCCTCCTACACAATATAAGCCTCTTCTCTCTTGCTTCACTGATAAATAGGATTTGAAAATCTTTTTCCAGCATCAGTTTGGATTTAATCAGTCCACCGCACAAATATTAAAGTTGCCACGCACGCCAGTTGTCTCCTTCAGATGCTCAGCGTCCCGTTGCCTCCCGTGACACTGGTATATAAGCTCATGTTTCATTGCAGTAGGACCAAAAATGAAAACCATGCCTGCCACTGCTACCCACGGCACTGGTGGACAGAGAGTCTGATTGAGCTTGGCATTTGTGAAATGCGTCTTCAGTTGGATTGGGATAGACAGAAACTGTAAACTGCCAAGCCAACAGATGCAGCAAGATTAGTAGCAAGCTTGGCAGGCTCCTGCAGTGGGGAAACCTGCATTAGCAGATAGACTGTCTCTGCGACCAGCGTGTGCCTGCAGGCACCAATAGAATGAAAGGGCAAATGGAAGGCACAGACGAAAACTGAACAAAGCTAGGCCTTAACATGGCGTATGACCATTCAGCCAAAGAGAGAGGAGGCCTACTTGGCATATGTTGTATTAGTGCTCATAAACCTCCCAATTGTTGCAAATTTGCCTAATGGATCCTTATATACATTTTCTGAAATAATTTGGTTATCTTTCTACCTGATATGAGTAGTTTATTCTGAATGTTGTAGAAGTAGTGCGCTGCATTTGCCTGTACTAGGCCTTGTACCCTGCAATACGTCTGCTTGCCGTAACGTCCTGGCTGTGCCCTTCTTGTTGGTGCCTATTTAAGTTGCAGCACGCAAAGGAAATTAATGGGAAGAAATGGAAGTACCTGTATGCCTCTATATCTGATGACAATCTCCACACCCTTCCCATAGACTGGAAGAGGAAACACATGGGGTGGTATGTGTCACTGTCCACTTCCAGCGATCGTCCTTTCCTGCTGGTGACTTGCTGACATTGAGAAGGGTTGTTGTATTATTACCTATTTATTTTGGCTTTAAGAATACGTTTAATCTTCATTTATATATTTGTGTATTTTATTGCTGGCATGGGGAGGGAGGCAAAGTTAAATGTACCCTTAACGAAAAGGAAATCCACTATTATTTCTTCATCTATGATCAGCACTTATATTTTCTGTTGTGCCTAAAAACTTATGGGCAGGTAATTGCTACCTACCTGCCTGTTGTTCCTAATGCCGATCTCTCCAATTGCTCCAGAATGCGATTCTGCGGCTTCCAGTGATGTCAGCAGTCATGCCCCGTCGACAGATACAGAGGAAGAGCTGTCTGTTGTGAGTTCTGTTTTTGGGCTCCCTCTGGTGGTTACTGATGGTACTGGGTGACTTGTCTTTCCTGGGTCTCTGGGTTCCACCTGTTCCATCAGGATATGGGAGTTTCCTATTTAACCTGGCTTTGCTGGCATTTCCTCGCCGGTTATCAATGTATCCAGTGTGTCTTGTTACCTCTGCTCCCTGCTCCTAGAACCTTCTGGTCAAGCTAAGTTTGGATTTTCCTGTTTTGGTGTTTTGCTTTATTTGGTTTTTAGTCCAGCCTGCAGATATGTGATTCTTGCTGCTGGTTGCTCTAGTGGGCTGAAATTGCTCCTCATGTACCATGAGTTGGCACATGAGTTCAAGTAATTTCAGGATGGTTTTTTGAAGGGTTTTTCGCTGACCGCGCAGTTCACTTTTGTATCCTCTGCTATCTAGCTTTAGCGGGCCTCATTTTGCTGAAACTGTTTTCATACTGCGTATGTGCTTTCCTCTCATTTCACCGTCATTATATGTGGGGGGCTGCTATTTCTGTGGGGGATTTCTCTGGAGGCAACAGAGGTCTGTGTTTCTTCTAATAGGGGAAGTTAGATCTTCGGCTGGAGCGAGACGTCTAGGATCATCGTAGGCACGTTCCCCGGCTACTTTTATTTGTGTGTTAGGTTCAGGGTCGCGGTCAGCTCAGGTTCCATCGCCCTAGAGCTTGTTTGTATCTGTGCTTGTCCTTTTGTGATCCCCTGCCATTGGGATCATAACAGCTGTCCTGTTGACGTGAAGCAGCAGAGTTGTCATAGGGAGCGGTCTGTGAGCCGGCATCTGGCAGAACAGGCAAGTAGTTAGCAAATACCTGCTTGTCAGTTCTTATCCCCGTGAGAAAAAATTGAATAGCCCCAGATAGTCCCTTTAGCTTAGTATCATATTTAGGGTAATTTTTAGCCTGTATGAATTATTCAGTTTGTTGCCCCAGTCACAGAATAGTAGCTAAGATCCTGCTTTATTTATTATAGTAGCCAGACATCTGCTTTATCCGTCATGGTTCTCCAGGCAGAATAGCCACAGCCCTGTTTTATCTGTAATTTCTTTCCAGGCAGAATAGCCACACCCCTGCTTTATCTGTTATGGCTCTCCAGGCAGAATAGCCACACCCCTGCTTTATCTGTTATGGCTCTCCAGGCAGAATAGCCACACTCCTGCTTTATCTGTCATGCCCCCCCAGGCAGAATAGCCACACCCCTGCTTTGTCATGGCTCTCCAGGCAGAATAGCCACACCCCTGCTTTATCTGTAATGGCTCTCCAGGCAGAATAGCCACACCCCTGCTTTATCTGTAATTTATTTCCAGGCAGAATAGCCACACCCCTGCTTTATCTGTCATGGCTCTCCAGGCAGAATAGCCACACCCCTGCTTTATCTGTCATGGCTCTCCAGGCAGAATAGCCACACCCCTGTTTTATCTGTAATTTATTTCCAGGCAGAATAGCCACACCCCTGCTTTATCTGTCATGGCTCTCCAGGCAGAATAGCCACACCCCTGCTTTATCTGTAATTTATTTCCAGGCAGAATAGCCACACCCCTGCTTTATCTGTCATGGCTCTCCAGGCAGAATAGCCACACATATGCTTTATCTGTCATGGCTCCCCAGGCAGAATAGCCACACCCCTGCTTTCTGTCATAGCCCCCCAAGCAGAATAGCCACACCCCTGCTTTAGCTGTCATTTCTTTCCAGGCAGAATAGCCACACCCCTGCTTTATCTGTCATGGCTCTTCAGGCAGAATAGCCACACCCCTGCTTTATCTGTCATGGCTCTACATGCAGAATAGCCACACCCCTGCTTTATCTGTAATTTCTTTTTAGGCAGAATAGCCACACCCCTGCTTTGTCTGTCATGGCTTTCCAGGCAGAATAGCCACACCCCTGCTTTGTCTGTCATGGCTTTCCAGGCAGAATAGCCACACCCCTGCTTTATCTGTAATTTCTTTTTAGGCAGAATAGCCACACCCCTGCTTTGTCTGTCATGGCTTTCCAGGCAGAATAGCCACACCCCTGCTTTGTCTGTCATGGCTTTCCAGGCAGAATAGCCACACCCCTGCTTTGTCTGTCATGGCTTTCCAGGCAGAATAGCCACACCCCTGCTTTATCTGTAATTTATTTCCAGGCAGAATAGCCACACCTCTGCTTTATCTGTCATGGCTTTCCAGGCAGAATAGCCACACCCCTGCTTTATCTGTAATTTATTTCCAGGCAGAATAGCCACACCCCTGCTTTATCTGTCATGGCTTTCCAGGCAGAATAGCCACACCCCTGCTTTGTCTGTCATGGCTTTCCAGGCAGAATAGCCACACCCCTGCTTTGTCTGTCATGGCTTTCCAGGCAGAATAGCCACACCCCTGCTTTATCTGTCATGGCTCTCCAGGCAGAATAGCCACACCCCTGCTTTATCTGTCATGGCTCTCCAGGCAGAATAGCCACACCCCTGTTTTATCTGTAATTTATTTCCAGGCAGAATAGCCACACCCCAGCTTTATCTGTCATGGCTCTCCAGGCAGAATAGCCACACCCCTGCTTTATCTGTAATTTATTTCCAGGCAGAATAGCCACACCCCTGCTTTATCTGTCATGGCTCTCCAGGCAGAATAGCCACACATATGCTTTATCTGTCATGGCTCTCCAGGCAGAATAGCCACACCCCTGCTTTCTGTCATAGCCCCCCAAGCAGAATAGCCACACCCCTGCTTTAGCTGTCATTTCTTTCCAGGCAGAATAGCCACACCCCTGCTTTATCTGTCATGGCTCTCCAGGCAGAATAGCCACACCCCTGCTTTATCTGTCATGGCTCTCCAGGCAGAATAGCCACACCCCTGCTTTATCTGTAATTTATTTCCAGGCAGAATAGCCACACCCCTGCTTTATCTGTCATGGCTCTCCAGGCAGAATAGCCACACATATGCTTTATCTGTCATGGCTCTCCAGGCAGAATAGCCACACCCCTGCTTTCTGTCATAGCCCCCCAAGCAGAATAGCCACACCCCTGCTTTAGCTGTCATTTCTTTCCAGGCAGAATAGCCACACCCCTGCTTTATCTGTCATGGCTCTCCAGGCAGAATAGCCACACCCCTGCTTTATCTGTCATGGCTCTCCAGGCAGAATAGCCACACCCCTGCTTTATCTGTCATGGCTCTTCAGGCAGAATAGCCACACCCCTGCTTTATCTGTAATTTCTTTTTAGGCAGAATAGCCACACCCCTGCTTTGTCTGTCATGGCTTTCCAGGCAGAATAGCCACACCCCTGCTTTGTCTGTCATGGCTTTCCAGGCAGAATAGCCACACCCCTGCTTTATCTGTAATTTCTTTTTAGGCAGAATAGCCACACCCCTGCTTTGTCTGTCATGGCTTTCCAGGCAGAATAGCCACACCCCTGCTTTGTCTGTCATGGCTTTCCAGGCAGAATAGCCACACCCCTGCTTTGTCTGTCATGGCTTTCCAGGCAGAATAGCCACACCCCTGCTTTATCTGTAATTTATTTCCAGGCAGAATAGCCACACCCCTGCTTTATCTGTCATGGCTTTCCAGGCAGAATAGCCACACCCCTGCTTTATCTGTAATTTATTTCCAGGCAGAATAGCCACACCCCTGCTTTATCTGTCATGGCTTTCCAGGCAGAATAGCCACACCCCTGCTTTGTCTGTCATGGCTTTCCAGGCAGAATAGCCACACCCCTGCTTTGTCTGTCATGGCTTTCCAGGCAGAATAGCCACACCCCTGCTTTATCTGTCATGGCTCTCCAGGCAGAATAGCCACACCCCTGCTTTATCTGTAATTTCTTTCCAGGCAGAATAGCCACACCCCTGCTTTATCTGTCATTGCTCTCCAGGCAGAATAGCCACACCCCTGCTTTATCTGTCATGGCTCTCCAGGCAGAATAGCCACACCCCTGCTTTATCTGTAATTTCTTTCCAGGCAGAATAGCCACACCCCTGCTTTATCTGTCATGGCTCTCCAGGCAGAATAGCCACACCCCTGCTTTATCTGTAATTTCTTTCCAGGCAGAATAGCCACACCCCTGCTTTATCTGTCATGGCTCTCCAGGCAGAATAGCCACACCCCTGCTTTATCTGTCATGGCTCTCCAGGCAGAATAGCCACACCCCTGCTTTATCTGTAATTTCTTTCCAGGCAGAATAGCCACACCCCTGCTTTATCTGTCATGGCTCTCCAGGCAGAATAGCCACACTCCTGCTTTATCTGTAATTTCTTTCCAGGCAGAATAGCCGCCCTGCTTTACTTGTTATAAATGTTCAGTCAGAAAGACTACATCCCCACGTAATCTGTCAGATATCCGGAATTGATTAGTAAACTTTTTGATTGTATTTTGTTAAAGCAGGACTAAGCTCACTAGGCTATGACATATGCTCCATCACTTATCATATATACCTACAAAAAATATAGTGCAATGCACTGATACGTTATTTACATTCCAAAAAATGAGTTTCCATGTAGAAAATAGTATTATTAAAGTAATAATTTTATACCTGTTTCCTAATTGATGAGTGTCCAGTTGGACAATATTCTTGTCATGTTCCGACCAAGTTTTGGCCAGATTAATAGTGTAAATTTTATCATCTTGTCAAAAGAGGGCAATTTCAGATTTCTTTTTCTTTGCAGTGTGTGTAAACCTCAATAAACCATTTTACTTTGGCGATAACAAGGTTATGTATTTTACTGTGGTTTTTTATGAATATATGGTTAGATAATTACCTGCGTACCTTTTAACTAACATGTATTTTCACGTAATAGAAATTCTATTGTATTGGATGGTTTCTGCATCTGTTTGTGGATATTTGATCAAGGTTCATGATATTGTCTGTATCGCAGCTGCTCCAAGATCACGTGGCAGTAGAATTGTTATTTGAAGCATTGGTTAGAATAGACTGGCCTACATCCTGGGGACTTCTGAGCTGCCTGTGTGGCGTAATCTGCCCTCTAGGTCTGTAGAGCACAGAATCACCACTACAGCCGCTGTAGAGATCTATAAGGCTTTCTTCAATATACAGAATAGAAATACACATTTACCAAAATTTTATTCACATTTTACTTATTTTACTCATATTTTTCTTTGAACCAAAAATTAATTACCAAACTACTTCCAGGATAAAAAATATATATTTTTTGTTATTATTATTATTTTATATATTTTTTGTATATGTATTTTTTTTAACCTTTCTGATTATGTAACTGTGTGCTACAAGACCCAGTTTCAGTTATTAGTGGCTATCCTTTCCACGATTTAAGGTTTGTGCTCTTCTACATAGCAGTGCCCTGTGTATTGAGCTAGTACTGCGGTACACAATGTACCAATGGCTTTGGACCTCCGGCACAACGCAGGGAGCTCTGCAAAGGGCATAATGACTTAAGGTAATACAGCATGCAGTAGACTAGTTCCCATGATGATCATTTGGTGAGTTTTTGTACCAGGAGTGGCATAAGGTCACCCAAAAGCAGTGTGAAAGACTGGTGGAAAGCATGCCAAGACACATGAAAGCTGTGATTTAAAAATCATGGTTATTCCACAAAATATTGATTTCTGAACTTTTCCTGACTTAAAACATTAGTATTGTTGTTTCTAAATGATTATGAACTTGTTATTTTTGCATTATTTGAGGTTCTTCAATCAATGCATTTTTTTTGTTATTTTGACCATTTCTCATTTTCAGAAAATAAATACAAAATTTATTGCTTGGAACTTCGGAGACATGTTGTCAGTAGTTTATAGAATAAAAGAACAATTTACATTTTACTCACAAATATAGCTATAAAGAGAAAAATCAGACAAACTGAAAATTTTGCAGTGGTCTCTTAATTTTTGCCAGAGCTGTATATAAATACAGTATATCAAAATGACCAAAGACATAAACATTTATTATAACGTAGCTGTAACACAGAACAAAACCTTTTCATCATTATTATGGAAACCAAACTTGACACTACCACATTTATAGTGTGCTAGATTGTCATGATTGTCCAAGTGCAGGTTAGTAAAACCAGTTGAATCTTGATCTTAAAGAGGACCTGGTCACCATGGCAAAAGTGACTAGTTGTTTCTTGTTTTATTCCCGCTGCTCCCCTGAGTTTTGTGGGGGTTTTTTTCCATTTAATAATTTTTTTTCAAATCTGTCACCCGGTTGTAGAGAGGAAGGGTTTATATTTAGCATTCATTTTATAGTTTTTACTAAGAAGAATGGCTCCTCTGGGGCGTGTCTTTAGGCTGCTTTGCATTATTACCATATGAGCAACACTCCCTTGGTAACGGCCATAAAAGTTAGAGCTAAATAAAAAGGCCCATATCTCTGGAGCCATATGGTGGATCATAAAAAAAAATACATACTCGCGGGATCAGCAGAACTAAAATAAAAGCAAATACTGGCCACTTTTGACCTGGTCACATATATTCCTTTGATGATCTCCTATTTTCATCATTTTAATTGATCTAGTTGTATATTTGATTGTTAAATGCACTTATTTTTATTTTACTCTCTTATATAGCGCCATTAATTCCATTGCACTTTACAGACATTATTATTGTAGGATGGCATTTGCTGGATATCTGCAGTGTTTGTTTGTCTCTGATACATGCATCAAACGTTTCAATGGGCCCCTATTCACCCAAAGGAGGCATGTAAAATAATGCATGCCACATTACATAGTTTTTTTTTGGGCACAAGAGCCTATAGGTGACATAAGGCTGACTATGCAGTGGGTACGTCGGAGGTATCCATTGGTGGTGTACGTTGGAAATCCATTGGTGGTATAACTTCAACATACACTGCAGTATGAATTGACCAATACACATTAAACATTGTATTAATAGCACAACCAGTTAATTTGAAAATGTATAATTTATATAATGAAAGGTTGCATGTATGTCTAGTGCAAGATTTCAGTGACCATGACTAGCATTATGTGGCATGGTTTTCACCTGCTTTGTGAGGCGATAGCTTTGATCTGAGCAGAAATGACTTTGAATATAAGAATTCAGTGTATGGCAGAAGCTTGGCTCATTGGGTCTGGCGCGTTCACCCTCCCCACTGAGGAATGTTTCTCTTGTGGAATAGCAGAAGAGACAGGCTTTAGATGAGAGGCCAGCTGAGGTGTCTGCAAGACAATTCTGGAGCTGATTAGAAAGTCAGATGTGCTCTTTTGGCAAGTTGAAAGGGAACACGTCAAAAGCACCGACATTAGCCGCAGCTCTGGCGCTTAGGGCCTTGCCTCTTTGTGCAGGGGGAAGGTTGAACGTTTGAGAACCCGCTGATGAGTGTGCTTAAACTGTTAACATGCACGCTGTGCTTTCTCTTCCAGCAACCTACGCAGCCATGTACAGTAGATTTATATTTTGCCCTCGCTGGTTGCATTATTGTAATATTCATTTCCCAGGCCAGCACAGAAAATGTACCTTGTACAGTGTTTAGCCTGTGAGCAAAGGACGGAAAAAATTGTAAAAAAGATTTGTGAACTGGAAATACATTTAATTATTGATATTCTGCTGCTTCACTGAGGAAACAAAGAAATGTCTAAAGAACTCATCTGAATACACAGTGTAATGGCAGAAGTATACTTAAAGAGATCCTGTAACAATGACCAGTTTTTTATATTGTTTTATTCCCGCTGTTCCCTCCTGAATATTCCAATTTAAAAAAAAAACAGCCGTACAGTTCAGGAGATATGGCTTTTTTTTATTTAGGGCGCACAATGCGCACTATACTTTTTCTGGTCTTTGTTAAGGGAGGCTTTGCCTAAAGGGTAATTACCGTATGCAGAAGAGCATAAAGACACTCCCCCAGGCATTGCTCATAGGGTAATTATGCAGAAGAGCGTAAAGACACTCCCCCCAGGCATTGCTCATAGGGTAATTATGCAGAAGAGCATAAAGACACTCCCCCCAGGCATTGCTCATAGGGTAATTATGCAGAAGAGCGTAAAGACACTCCCCCAGGCATTGCTCATAGGGTAATTATCCAGAAGAGCATAAAGACACTCCCTCAGGCATTGCTCATAGGGTAATTATCCAGAAGAGCATAAAGACACTCCCTCAGGCATTGCTCATAGGGTAATTATCCAGAAGAGCATAAAGACACTCCCTCAGGCATTGCTCATAGGGTAATTATCCAGAAGAGCATAAAGACACTCCCCCAGGCGTTCCTCATAGGGTAATTATGCAGAAGAGCATAAAGACACTCCCCCAGGTGTTTCTCAAAGGGCAATTATGCAGAAGAGCATCAAGGAATCATGTCAGCAATGCACTTTTGTTAAAATCCATGAAGCCTAGCTTATTGGGTTAATTAAATTAAAAAAAAAAAAGTATCTCTGAAACCGTATGACAGATTAAAAAATAAATAAAATAAAATATAAAATAGTCAGGGGAGCAGGGTTTTAAAAAAATAAGGTCACAAAATTTTAATCTGGCAATGAGTCCTTTGTAAAGAGAAGAGTGATCACTCAAGCTGATCAGTAAATCTTTACACGGACGGACTGATCGGTGGCACTAAACAACCGCCAATCAGTACTCAGACCCTTAATCACAAGATGCCGCTAAAACTACATGGAGTTTGCTCTGATTTGCAAATCTTGGTCTCTATAATCACTGGGGGAGATATCTAGCAGGACATAAACTCAACGTAATGACGCCACATATTTATATTGGAATTCGTCATTAGTTTGCTACTCTAATTTCTGATTTTTTTCTGTACATTTACCTCTGAATTGTAAAGTAATGTAAAATATGTCAATGCTGAATAAATATTGTTATTATTATTCCTCTGCATACTACATATTGCATATTACAATTGTAGCAATGTGAATTATCGTAGAAATCACAAAATGTCATTCATACACTGGAGAGAAAATCCGCAGCTTGAATATGAAATCTGCAGGTCAGATTATGCCGTGGATATCGCTGCAGAAAATCTGTAGCATTTTGATACTGAACATGTTCACATCTAGGAACGTAACCTACAGTAAATGTTTTCTACATACAATCATGCCAGTATATTGCAAAAGAGGGGTCCAGTAAGGTCTTTTTTTATTAAGGGACCTCAGTTAATGTGATTATTCAGGAATTATATATTGATGAATTATCCACTGGATAGATCATCAATATTAAATCAATGGGGGACAGATACACAGCACCCCATTTATCAGTAGTTTTCAGCTCGCTCTACGTAAGGCTGCCGTCACACTATCAGTATTTGGTCAGTATTTTACACCAGTATTTGTAAGCCAAAACCAGGAGTGGGTGATAAATGCAGAAGTGGTGCATATGTTTCTATTATTATTATTAGCACTAAACTGATATTGGTGACCTATTCTAAGGATAGCCATTAAGCTAAGGATAGATCATCAATATATATGTCCTGAACCCCTTTAAAAGAAGGTCCGTCAGCACAAAATAACTTTTCAATCCAAGCACAAGCACTTGGTGCACCCTTGGCATGGCCAAACAGCTCAGTACACCTTCCCTTCTGCATCTTTCTCCGCCCTTCTTTTCCTTCTTTTTCTTGAATGACAGCTTTGGCTTTACTGGAGCCAGAATAAAAGCCAAAGTTGGGAAGGTGCACTGAACTGTTTAGACTAGGGTGCACCAAGTGCCTGTGCTTGGTTTTAACTGTTTTGCACAATTAGATTTTTACATTTTTTTAGCTGTTTTTCAGGCGATTTCCAGGTGAAACCTGCCTAAAAAAGATGTGTGCCACTTACATAGGTAGACTAAAACTGCACAAAAAGTCAGTAGGAGTACACACCTCTTATTCCCTTATACTGGAGTACTGCTAAAATTTGAGGCTGCTTACAATTGTTTCATATTTTAGCCTATATCTGTTTTTTTTATACCTTGTTTAGAACTGTTTTTCATATTTAGCAACATGAAATAAGAGCAGCAGAGGGATAATAGGACTGCGCCCGGCCTTGGCAGTGCCTGAACTTCCATATCTTACTGCCTTAAACAACAGGCTCTTATCTTAACCATTTATTGCTGGCAGTGGCAGGCCTTCATTACTTTTCAGACATGATTTAAAGCTTGTTTTTATTTGGCATCCCATTGCTTGTGTGAGGGGAGTTGAGAATCTCATAACAACAGGGTGGAGAGTTATTTGGCCCATTTCCTGAACGGTTCTCTTCCTCTTCATGGTCAGAATGCTTGTGGCAGACGTCGAGCTGTATGTTCATGCTGTTATGCAGCACAGTATAGCGAGGTAAAGAAAAATAACAGATGCATAGCTGTACGTAAGTTAGGTGGGTTATTTTACGATTGACTTTACATCACGGTCTTTTTATATCATTTGACATTTGTTATTTTCATATCCTATACATAGAATTTTCATATACGGAAAATATTGTTATAACATTTTTTCCTTTTAGCTTGCATATATTCCTTTAACAGGGGATGTATCAACTCGTATGCAATCTGCAATTTTTATTTTGGATAATATATTGCACGTTGATGTTTCTTAATTGAAATTAGTGGAAGGGTTGTGCTCAAATTAGCACCAAGTAATTTTTATCAGTTGCAATACCACTATTCACCACAGTACACAGCAAATACTTTCTATTTAGTGCAATGCAATAGCGCCCCCAGCTCTATTTTTTATTATTAAATCCAGTAGTACGGTATTTGAAATTAAATAATGTTGGCTTATTTGTTATATACGTGATATTTGGCTACATTGACAAAGAAATATACTCTTTTCTTTTAACAATTCCCTGTATACAATAGTGAAAAAATAAGCACACATTTATAGTGATGAGCGAACGTGCTCTGATAAGGTGTTATCTGAGCATGCACGGGTGCTAACCGAGTGACTTAGGCGTGCTCGAGAAAAATGTTTGAATACTTGTGGCTGCATGTCCCGCAGCTCTTCGACAGTCGCAACACATGCATGGATTGCCTAACAAACAGGTAATCCCTGCGTTTGTGTTGCGGCTGTCGAAAAGCCTCAAGACATGCAACCGCGATGACTCAAACATATTTTTCAAGCACACCGAAGTCACTCGGTTAGCACCCGAGCATGCTCAGATAACACATTATCCGAGCACATTCACTCACACTACTCATTTACTTTCTATTATGGGGAAAGGAACATTTCCGACTTTACTATTTCTTTTAAAATAGGGATGATCAAGAAATACGGTAAGGAACCGTTTAAGATTATTATAATACCTTATTATGATGGTATTATTTAAATTAATATTGATGGCTTATCCATAGGATTGGTCATCAATATCAGATAGATGGAGGACCGACTCCCGACACCTCCTTTAATCATGTGGGTAGAAGAGGACCAGGGGCGGACACACTGTTGGTGCATCCTGTGCCGCCACTCAGGGTCCCAAGAAGTAAGGGGGTCAATTTCCATCTCCAAAGTGGATGAAATTGTGCATTATGATGATCGAATAGACTGCAAAGAGTCCATAAATTGTTGTTGGAAACGGGCCCTGTTCTGTCATTGTCCGCCCCTGGAGAGGACGCACCTCAACAAAACTGACCCAGATCCGTACAGCGAGTTGGGGCCCGGAAAGTACCGCAGCTGTCACCCATTCACATGAATGCAGACTATTGTAGGACATGTTGCCATTTTAATATTTGTGGCTATGTGCATAAATGTTAGTCATGCAGAAGGAAAGCGAGTAGTTACCTGAAATCCTAAACTTAGATATTAAATTAAAAAATAAATGAAACACTGGAAGAAATAAAGCAAGATTCAGCACATATATGTGACAATAATTGCAATGTATTAAAGACCAAAACGTAGTGTGCATAGACAATTGGGATCACCTAATACATTTTATTAAACAATGAAAAGAACGCTTAAAGACAATTAAAAATATTTAAAGAGCCATTCTAATTATGGCGTGCTGAAAAAAGGCAATGGCCTAACCTCATCTGCGCATCAATAGATACCATCAAGACCACAGAGAACTTTAATGAAAACTATGTAATGTCGGGATAGGTTTATTATTGCAATGTTTAAGTATCATTACTAATATCAATACTACTATTATTGGGGTATTGGTAGGGCTTGATAGTGATTATCATTTTTTTTTATCTCTCCTCTATCAAGGATATTTCATTATAATCAAATATCCTTGATAGAGGAGAGATAATCACTATCAAGCCCTACCAATAGCCCAATAATAGTGAAATAAACAATTATTGGATAGTCTTCCAATGACCAGGGTGAATCTATGCCCAGCAATGAAATGTTAGAAACAGCTACACACAATAGATAGTAAAATAATAATAAGGGAGAGTTCACACTGGGCGTTTTTTGCTGCTTTTTTTCTGCTTTTTTTTTTCTGCAGCAAAACCTGAGTGCTTAAAAGGAAAGAAGCTGCGGCAAAAATGCAGGTTTTGCTGAATTTTTGGTGGTATTTTTGGCGTGGTTTTTCATGTATTTTTTTTTCTATTCAATTCAATGAGTGAAAAGCGCTGAAAGCAGTGACATGTAAAAGAAGTGACATGCTCTATGTAAGAAAAAAAAAACACGCAATGCACAAAACACTGATGACAAAAAAAAAACAATGCGTGTGCATAAAATTTCTGAAATCTCATAAGCTTTGCTGGTACTGTAAAAAGCAGCTGAAAATTAGAATTAAAAAAAAAACACCTAGTGTGAACTTAGCCTTATAGAAGTGCTGAAAAAAAGTACAGACGTAGTCACTGGCGCAATACCACCCTGGGCTGCAATGAAGAAACGTATCGTGCTGTCTTACGGATAAGGCACAAATAAGGATGAGTATGAGCCCTATAGTAATACAATCACCTGATTCGCCTATGGTGTGTGTTTGGATGATCCCATCTGTATTTAGTGGTGCCCTTAGTAATTTATTTCTAATAATTACAATGTGTGTATCCTATTAACACAGTGCAGATAGCCATTAAGCTGAATATTTTACAACACCGTTATATACATCTGGCCGGGGTTCCTTCACGTTACATCGCTTGTTATCTGAGGCTTCTAACTTCCCATTACTCATCCTTCCAATACATAAATTCATATTTTATTAGACAAAAAGTAATAAAGCGTCACTTTCTATTATGAGACTATTGCACATTCCGCGTGTGTGATTGATTCTATTAAATATTCTATAGTATCTTAAGTATGCAATTGAATATTAATGCACAGATATTCCGCTGAATTATTTATTGAAATAGTGAGCTGTTATACAAAGTATTTGATGAATTGATGAGTATATAATGCCCATTTCTGTGAGGGGGTTTAGACTTTCTGCACAAAAATGTCACATTCTATAAAAGAGGATTTGTTTCTATATATCAGCCAATGTTTAGTGCCTTGAAGTAATCGTACTCATACTGTGAAGCATGAAATCGTAAACTGGCTTATAGGCAAACATCGAGGCTCCACCTCGGAGCCACGCTAAAGAATGGACTGGGGAACTGCCGCAGGAGCATTCCAGTAATAATAACTTGCCAGAGAAATGTAAAATTCCCTTCGCCTGCCCCGCTGACCTTTTTAGCTGAAGGCCTCATGCAGATGGCAGAACTGTGCGCCTAGAGCCTGTAGAAAGGAACTCCTAGTCCCTGCTGCCACGTACTTCACAGCTGTGTGCTGTGGTATGGTACCTCTGTATGGTGGTGCATCCCTTTAAGAGAAAATCGGGGAGTGTACCTCCATAATCCAGCGTCTACGTGATCATTCCTGGATGATAGGGAGGCATCCGCACGATCCTCTAACTGTACACATTAATCTTTTAGATCTGATGAGACCGGTGTACTCCTTTTGAAAGTATTGGTCAAAATGGTTGTCTAATCCTATTTGCAATTTTTCCTGCCTGATTGTACAGCCATTCTGACTTTGGCTTTCAAAATAAGTACTCCGGTTTCACCGGGTCTAATGTGTCTATTTAATAAAATATGGCTGCAGTCTGTTTTGTGAAATCTGGTGACAGCTCCACCTTAATACTTCAGGTAGACCCTTTCTTATTGTGGGAGTTGTTACTTATTTTTGGGCAGCCTAGGGATCAGGATGGCGACATCAGTGATCGAGACTAGGTTTGACCTATAACATTAGATGCAGAGGAAGGCTTTTTGGTCTGTCCAGTAACCCATAGGGGAAAACCATAAAAATGTCTATTTAACCCTACCTCTTCGAATACATATCAAATAGTCCTTACGATTACCGATTGTGGACTTAGCACACCACCCAAAATACCGTATTTGTCATTTTAATACTATTGTTTTTTAGTTGTTGCAGACTATTATTTAGTAGAAAGGTTACATCATCCATGTTGTGAGCAGATAGGTAATTTATTATTACAGGTTCAGTCCAAGGATATGGTGGTAATTATTTTAACACTTAAAGGGGTTATCTAGAACTATTTATTTTTTTCTTATGAGACTAAGAACTTACAGGCAGGTTCCCAGCACCGATCTCTGCTGGTCACAGATTGCTCCTGCTGTCTTCCAGGCACGTCAACAGAGCAGCTGCTTTTCTTCTGCCTCGCTCTGTTGCTCTGTTGACGGGGCGCAACTGCCGATGTCATGCTGATTGACAACCAGTTCCCCGCAGCAGGGTGCCATCTGCCAATCAGCATGCCATCTGCAGTCACGCCCCGTCAACAGAGCAGCATGGAAGAGGAAGAGCTGCTCTGCTCACGTGAAGCAGTCAGAATCGCGTGCAGGAACAATCCGTGATCGCTCTGAGCCAGCACTCGGCAGAACTGGCAGTTAGTTAGCAAACATCTGCCTGTCAATTCTTAGCCCCAGGAGAAAAAAAGTAAAATAGCCCCAACAACCCCTTTCAGGCCCCCATACACAGAAGATAGCTGATGGCCTAGCACTTTTTCGGCTATAAACGTTCTCTCCACAACACACCTGAATGTTTGGCTCAGCCACGCACTTATGTGTTTTCTAAGTGTGGAGCAGAGAAGTTCACTACCAGACTACCCGACCCTGAAAAAACAAAGGGTCGGACATTAAACTTCAAACTCCCCCTCCCCCCCCATCATCTATCAGGGGAGAGTCGATAGGCCCCAACACACATTAGATGGCCAGCCGATCCTGCCAATATTGGCAGACTGTACTCTAATTATGGAGCCCTTTAGTTATTTATTATAGAGTTTTAAATATTTTATCTAAGGTTTAGAGAAGATGTCTGAGGCGAATTTTCATCCATTTTAGCACCATGTCCCTGTGTGTTCTTTATTGCCTGGATTTATTCTGCCACATTCACACAGAGGTACAGTAAGGCCTCAATTATTGGATCTAACAGTCGACTGGACTCGTTGCCTATAGCAACCTGTCACACCGCAGCATTCATTTTTTCAGAGCAGTTGAAGAGATGAAAGCCGAGCCCTGATGATTGGTTGCCATGTGCACCAACAAGGCATCTTTTTATGTGTCAGGTTTGATAAATGCGGCCTACTTGTTTCCTGTCATCCTCGTGAAATTGTTTGGCACTGCTAACCACAAATACTGCGGAAACTTACTTTATTTCTAGTTTTTAGAATCTATAAGTTAATGGGTCCTGGTAATAAAATCCTTTATGTGCACTTTGTTTTTAATATTTGTATCAGCTATAAACAGAGATACACGTTTAATAAGATATATTTTGCTGCGACAACAAAATTTCCAGTCTACTAATTGAAGAAAATAACGTGGCGTTCCTCATGTGAAATTCTTATTTTCTGAATGCCATTGGAAGGAAATGAGAATTTAATGTTTAAGATTTTAAGAATAATATGAGATTAACGTTAAAATATCTTTCATATCCCCAGTAGCTATTAAAAGTGTGTTTTATTCTGAAACGCCCCAGGGGGTCAGTGGGGATTCGACCGCTGGGATCCTCATCGATAAGCAGAATGGGGAACTTTTATCGCCTTTAGAATGGAGCCTTCATTCCCTAAGGGGCTGCCGAACGCTGCACTCAGCTTATTCTGCCAGCACATAGAGAATGAATAGAGCAAAAATCAGGCATTTGACCTGCTGCTCCATCTGTTACTCTGGTACACACATTAAAATTCCCAGTTGGGAATAAATATTTCCCTTTCTGCCATTTGGTACCAGTGGTCAGTCCCTCACCCATCAGTAAGTTATTACCAATCCTGAGGATAGATGATGACTTATTTTTACTTGACACCCCCTTTCTGATTCATGTAGACCGGACGAGAATCAGTGAATGGGCGTTCATAAGATTATCAGCAGGGCTGTGGAGTTGGTAAGCCAAACCTCCAACTCCGACTCATCAATTTCCATAACACCAACTCCCGACTCCACCAAAATGGGCTCCAACTCCATGACTCCACAGCCCTGTCAGGACTGTGGAGTCGGTAAGCCAAACCTCCGACTCTGACTCCTCAATTTCCATGGCTCCGACTCCACCAAAATGGGCTCCAACTTCGACTCCACAGCCCTGTCAGGACTGTGGAGTTGGTAAGCCAAACCTCCGACTCCTCAATTTCCATGACACCGACTCTGACTCCACCAAAGTGGGCTCCGACTCCGACTCCATGGCTCCGACTCCACCAAAATGGGCTCCAACTCCAACTCCACAGCCCTGCCAGGACTGTGGAGTCAGTAAGCCAAACCTCCGACTCTGACTCCTCATTTTCCATGGCACTGACTCCACCAAAATGGACTCCGACTCCACCAAAATGGGCTCCAACTTTGACTCCACAGCCCTGTCAGGACTGTGGAGTTGGTAAGCCAAACCTCCTACTCCTCAATTTCCATGACACCGACTCTGACTCCACCAAAATGGGCTCCAACTCCACGACTCCGACTCCACAGCCCTGAATTTCAGCCCTTGTCTATATCTGAAGAACTCAGGCCCTGTTCACATTCAGTTTTTTGTCACCATTTGGCAAATACTTTAAATGGAGATTGTGAGAGATGCCTCATAGTGGCATCCTTCAAGTAGTTGTTCTTATCTTGGCATTGGCTACATCGGGAATAGCAATGGGAATAACTTACAAGTGCTGCTCATATCAGATAGGGTTATGGAGATTAATGGGAGTTGTGAAAACAACATAGCACATTGAGCGTGGCAATTTTTTTAAACATTATTCCTTGAAATGAAATACGGTAGCTTAGTTTTCTGTTCTATTCCTTGCTCTTCTCCTTTGCGACATAAGGTGGAATACTGGCATGGCGGAAGGCCAAAAGTTTACTCTTTAGGCCTTCATCTGACCAATGGAGTCATGTGGACATATATAGTGTGTAAGTCAGGAACTTTCATGGCGTACAGATTAAATGTAACAAAAAAAAAAAACAACTGATGTAAATGGGATATAACTATAAAAACAGACCAAAATAGTGGATACGTATTGCTGTATCATCAGGCCTTTATAAGACACCGCTTTTTATTTACGTGGATGAAAAAAAAAGATGACTCTCAGGAAAAATGACCCTTAATGGGATACCGTTTGCCCGATCTAGGGTGAGTAAACAAATCGCCCTTACTGATGTCGGAACATTGAAGACATCCAAGGCAGGGAAGGATGCCCCTGTGAGGGTAGCCAAGGTGCGTTGTGTGTGTGTGTCTGAACATATTTCAGATTTTCACAAGCAGAAAACAAAGATCTAAACAAAGGAAGAAATTGAAATTCAAAGTGTCGGTAGCAGGACTTGTTTCAACATTTTAGTTTTTAGTTCTTTTAACATTCTAAGTGAGTATTATTTATTTTCATCAGACAGAGAATAAATGATAAATGAATAAATGAATTTTACTGGATATAGATCTATATAATTATAGATTTTTAAGCAGCACATAAATTGCTCAATAATTCTCTGATGGTGGTTTCATTTCAAGGTGCTAACATATTGATAGTGTTATTTCAGGAACATTTTAAATGCCACAACGCACACACCTAATCGGCTTATTACTGATTTAGTGCTGGGTATAGCATTTGATTTCTGGTGATCCCCCTCCTACACACAATGCTCGCATTGCATGATGCCGGGCATTTCGTGGGTGGACGCATTCACTGTTTTATTATTAGTCAGTTATGTGCTGAATAATATACTGTAGATACTTTAATGCCTGAAGGTTACTTTACTTTTCCAATAACCCTAAGACTACTTATTCTAAAACATAGAATCCCTCAGCTTATCATTTCTTATTCTGCACATTTTCATAATATGCTAAGTAATAATTAAAATTAAGGAAATATTATGTTATTGCTGGGTGAATGAAATCTCTGAAGCCAGGTGGCCTGTGCTCCCGTAATCTTGCTGCTGGCCCCTAATTATTCTGAATAAGTAATGGGATCACATATATCCTGGGTTTGTAATACAGTTAGTCATACTGGCTTTGAAACTGGTCTGAGTGGCTTCTTAATTGTATATTGTTTTGTCTGATTCTTAGTTACTGTCTCCAGAACACTTGAACTAATAAGTTTTAAAAGAAAATGTTAGCTCTTGAATTCACTCCGCCAGATGTGCGGCACTTAACCTCCGATCAACTACGGTACCTGTTTTCAGATCGGTGGTCATTTCATAGCCTATTTACGCTCATAGATTAGTAATACCGCGTTCTATACTCATAAACTCGCATTGTTCTCGGCAGCACAAGTCCTGTGTACACAGGATGATATGCTGTCGAGAACAATGCTCTTTTAAGGAATCCAAATAGATCATCAGCAGCCAGTTTAGACCTCTCTGTTATTGGGACGATAGCATTCCAATGAACGCTGGTTCCTGATAATCGTGGAGCGTAAATGCACCTTTAGACTGAGAACTTTGTACACTTCGTGCACTAATGTGATAAATATTCGCCACATCTCCAGCAATTACATTATAATATACGTGATTTCCCTGAATAATGTAGTGACGACATCAGATCTGCATTGTTATAATCAGGGATGTGAACTTTGTTATCTACAAGTATTGGCATCAGTTGATCATTCAGGCTTCATTCATGTAATATCTACAGAACTTTCTTTTTTAATTTTTTATTTTTCATATCCAATCACATTTGTCATGGGAGGAAAAAATACCCATCATGACTCAAAAGGCGTAAGGCCACCATAGCCGTTAGCTGTGTTCATCAGTCAATTATTTGTCAACGGTCCAAACACATCACATGCTACCGATATTTGGCCAATGGATCGGCCACTATTGGATTTTTGGGGGCTGATGATGTAGCTAGTGCTGAACATTATCTGAAAACTATCTGATCATTTGCTTCAAAGATCCAGCCAATAATCATGTGGTACGGTCAAAATAGCCCATTTTATTTGAGTTTTATCTAGTGTGTTTGTGGGCTCCCTCTCATTGTGCATAAGTGTTAACCCCGGTCTCTAGATTAAATTTTGGATTGAAAGATGTACTTAACAGACCAAGGAGGACCCTGGTGAAATGTGATGTCCTGAAAGGATAGAACAACAGAGTCGGACATCGTGGTTTGCTTATATGCTAAGATTTCTCTAAATATATACTATTTTAGTAAAATTTTGGATTAAGGTGCACACCGGACATATTGAATACTTGGAATAATTTGACCAAAATTAGTTTTATTCGTGATAACTTTGATTTTGTGTTAATAACTCCTTTACTATCGCTGGACCATTTACTGCCATTACAAAGGGCTCAAAGCTGGTATTTGATTACACATTTTCTCTAATTCCTCCTCTTTGTACTGTCCTACTCCCCTAATTCTATTGAAGTTAGTCAAGTTTTCCTGTGTCTTCAAGGGAGTAACATCCGGTATGTAGGTTGAAGTGACCTGAAATGTTGACCCTGAGAATATTATTACAGATCCTCCTCAGAATCAGTCGTGGGCATTGTGATGTGACAGACTTTGGCTCCAGCTGAAGTCGATGCTGAACCATGATCATGACTGCTTTTTTTTTGTGACCGGTCATGACTTAGACCCAATTTTATACGAGATAAAAAAAAATAAAATAAAGAATTTGTGTTTATATAAAATCATTTCCATCATAATACTGATATTAATGTCTATGTAAACACAAATATTTATCGTAAATAGAAAATTACATTTTTCAGATACTCAAACAATGGTGCCCAAATGGTTCGTCTTGACACTACTCTTTTTTTTTTCTGAGATTTTTATTGTTTTGTCTCGTTGTATTATTACAATCCATGGTATAAGGATGGTTATTTTCTTTCTATGAAGGATTATTGGGTTACATTGGGATCATGGATTCATATCTTGTTTAATATGGATGTATTAAAATCCAATTCTGGTGATAAAATTTTCTGCACAAATTATAGAGAAATACCATATGGCATCATCTACCTATTTTTCCAACAATTCAGGGGATACAGTTGTTGTATGAGTTGACCAATACACGTTTTAATTTGAAGGCCAGACGGCTTTTGGCTGAGTAAGCGGTAGGTTGACAACTATCTTCTCCACTCGCCCCAATATACAAAAGTGCTCAAATCAGCGTAGCCCTCCTGAATCCTTAATGATAGAGATGTTACCAGACTCCTTCAAAGAGAACAAAAGCAATGGCCATTGGATGATGTCGCGGAAGAGTTAGGATGCCCCCATACACATTAGACTCTTGGCTGATCTTCCGATATTGGTGGTTTCGGCTGACTTTGGTCTAATGCATATGGAGACCTTTAACCATATGGAGGCTAACTAATCTGATGTCCACAAGAGCAAGGACAGTGTCATTACTTTTGTACAGTGCAGTCTAATTTCAGTGCTTCTACATTTTTGCCTAGCGGTATTAGATCAATGTATGTTTTTTGTATGTGCCATCCATTTCTTTTTCTACAGTTATATCTTAAAAAAAGGAATATGCCATCAGAAATTAACCTTTTTTAAATCAAGTTTTTGTGTTACGGTAAATGTGTTTTTTTTAAATATTCAAAATTAGAATATAAAATAAAAACGATAGAAATCTTTCCGTTTTCACACTAGCTACTGGGGCTATTCTAGATTTGTATTTCCTGTTCTAAATTTATAAGTCCTGTTCTTTCAGGAAATTCACTTGTGCGTTAGCAACAACAGACTGACTCAGACCTTATCATTCGCGCTAAAGCATCTGATGAGCATGTGCAAAGGTCATTGTGAAGGCAGTGGGAAAACGTGGAGCTTTGACATCACCTATCATGATTGGTGGATCCCGTCCTATCTACTGCGTATAGCAGAGTCCTCTGTCATAGTAATCCAGTCTCTGATGATAAGCACATTCAAATCTTTTCCTGAAAGGACAGAAAGTATGAGTATAAAATAACCCTGTAGCAGTACAAAATTGCAAATTTTTCACATTTTTTTTTAAAGTAACGATCGTGATAGGAAAAAATATTTGCTATTTTTTTTTTTTTTAATTCATGTAACACTAAAGGTACTGTCACACTAGACGATATCGCTAGCGATCCGTGACGTTGCAGCGTCCTCGCTAGCGATATCGTCCAGTGTGACAGGCAGCAGCGATCAGGCCCCTGCTGGGAGATCGCTGGTCGGGGAAGAAAGTCCAGAACTTTATTTCGTCGCTGGACTCCCCGTAGACATCGCTGAATCGGCGTGTGTGACACCGATTCAGCGATGTCTTCACTGGTAACCAGGGTAAACATCGGGTAACTAAGCGCAGGGCCGCGCTTAGTAACCCGCTGTTTACCCTGGTTACCAGCGTAAAAAAAACAAACAGTACATACTTACATTCAGCTGTCTGTCCCTTGCCGTCTGGTTCCTGCACTGACTGCTGGCCGTAAAGTGAAAGCAGAGCACAGCCACAGCGGTGAGTCACCGCTGTGTGACTCACCGCTGTGCTGTGCTTTCACTTTCACTTTACGGCCAGCAGTCAGTGCAGGAACCAGACGGCAAGGGACAAACAGCTGAATGTAAGTATGTACTGTTTGTTTTTTTACGCTGGTAACCAGGGTAAACAGCGGGTTACTAAGCGCGGCCCTGCGCTTTGTTACCCGATGTTTACCCTGGTTACCGGGGACCTCGGGATCGTTGGTCGCTGGAGAGCTGTCTGTGTGACAGCTCTCCAGCGACCAAACAGCGACGCTGCAGCGATCCGGATCGTTGTCGGTATCGCTGCAGCGTCGCTAAGTGTGACGGTACCTTAAAGCTTGATTTAAACATTAAGTCATTTTCTGATTAAATGTTCCTTTTAAGAACTTACATGAATGTTTGTTAGGTTTTTTATGGGTCCCCACTTGTGAAATAGGCTTAAGGTACCTTCACACATAACGATATTGTTAACGATATCGTTGCTATTTGTGACGTAGCAACGATATCGTTAATGAAATCGTTCTGTGTGACAGCGACCAACGATCAGGCCCCTGCTGGGAGATCGTTGGTCGCTGAATAAAGTCCAGAACTTTATTTCGTCGCTGGACTCCCTGGAGACATCGCTGGATCGGCGTGTGTGACACCGATCCAGCGATGTCTTCACTGGTAACCAGGGTAAACATCGGGTAACTAAGCGCAGGGCCGCGCTTAGTAACCCGATGTTTACCCTGGTTACCATGCTAAAAGTAAAAAAAAAACAAACACTAGATACTTACCTACCGCTGTCTGTCCTCCGGCGCTGTGCTCTGCTCTCCTCCTGTACTGTCTGTGAGCCGGAAAGCAGAGCGGTGACGTCACCGCTCTGCTTTCCGGCTCACAGACAGTACAGGAGGAGAGCAGAGAAGCAGAGCGCACCGCTGGAGGACAGACGGCTGTAGGTAAGTATGTAGTGTTTGTTTTTTTTTACTTCTAGCATGGTAACCAGGGTAAACATCGGGTTACTAAGCGCGGCCCTGCGCTTAGTTACCCGATGTTTACCCTGGTTACCGGCATCGTTGGTCGCTGGAGAGCGGTCTGTGTGACAGCTCTCCAGCGACCAAACAGCGACGCTGCAGCGATCCGGATCGTTGTCGGTATCGCTGCAGCGTCGCTTAATGTGAAGGGGCCTTTATTTAGTCTTGGGCAGTCATAGATCAGGCACTGTACTGAATGCAGCAGAAGGAACCTCAAAATGGAGAAAAAGTAGGGACTGTGCCTTTCTATAAAGCCTGTGTAGTATAACAATGGGTCCATAATTGCTGTTTTAGCTACTTTCTAAATCTTGCTTCAGAGTAAAGAAAGGGATAATTGTTTAGTTTTTCCATCAGTTGGGTAAGCAGTCATAAGATCCTTTTCTGGTAATAGTGAATGAAGTAACCACCTCGTAATTTCACACCCCTTTTCTCATACATGGAACCTTTCCATCAGCTTGTGGCTTAACGACTCCTCAAGTCTGCCCCCATATTTAACGTGCCACGTTGTGACTCACATGGTTGGGCATCAGTTCTTGTAAGCCACAGCTATAGCAAACATGAGCTAATCTAGTGATACTTTTATAAGGTAAAACTGTTGTATGCTTTTGTATGTTAATTCTCTGCTTTGGACTCAAATATTTGACGAAAGTGTCTTCCCTTATTTTATTAAAGTTTGTAATATTTGATTTGCAGAAAATGCTCATGAAACAGCAAGATCGCCTGGAGGAGCGGGAACAGGATATAGAGGATCAGCTGTACAAACTGGAATCAGACAAGAGATTAGTGGAGGTGAGTACAATTCTGATTGAGCCTTGGTCATAACGCAAACATACTGTGGAGGTGCAAAACTTGACTACAGCCTCCAAAACCTGTCAGGTTTATCATACACTTTAGATGGATCCACCTATATTACCCGATGTTCCCATACCCCGGAGCATTCTTTTTGCCGAGTGCTCCTACTTTATCTGAGAGAGCAGCTGCCAGACATCTTTGGCGGCTGCTTATCTCTTAGAGAACAAAAGAATAGGGAAGTCTGAAATCAGACATCCCAAGATCCTTAAATCCTTCGACAACATCTCTCAGGTAGTCCCATATACTGTACATTAGACTGGAACCCGTTAATATTTGGGAGTTCAGCCAACGTTAAACGAACGTGTATGGGAGCCTTGTTTTCAACAAATATTTTTGATTATTAATAAAATAAATTATTAAAATATTTTCCCTGTTTACAAAATGACATCTTGGTTTTGGCAACATGGCTTCACAGCACTAAGATCTTCCAAATTCCTACTATTCAAATGACGCCTAAAAGCTCACATTATTTTAAGGCTATTTTACCAAGGTCGTTCAGCAGATCGAGATTTCTTAAAAACAGTATGTGGGCCCTATGTAGTCCAATAGCTAATCATGCACAACTCTACCTGCTTTGTAGGTAAAAATGGGCCCCCTACCCTCTTGGGCCCCTGTGTAGCTGCACAGCTTGCAGCGATGTTATGTCCGCCATGCTCTGAGGTCTCCTAGGGCTGTATCCAACCCATTTCAAAGCTCTTTAATGCAAACATAGCATTAGTAATGTCAAACAGATGGTAACTAATTTGTCTCATACACTAATTTTACAGTATACTCAGAGATTTTAGTCTTTCTCTCTCTATTTCTATCACTAAACAGATTCACTCAAAAATGTTAGCTGCGCTGCATTCCCTGCTTTGGCTTTTATACTGGCTTTTAAAGGCTGTTCTATACACATGGATCACCTAAATTTGGCAGGCAGAAATAAGATTAGTATCAAATCGATTTGCTCATCTTTAACAGACGCTAATAAAAATCTATGGAAATTGTGATTTGCTCAGTTGTTTTTATAATCCCATATAATCCTTGTTATTGAATCCAGACTCATTAATCCTGCTTGGGTGTGGTAATCATAAAACTTTTCACTTCCAAGTGAATAGCATGGATTATATTCTGATTTGTTGGAAATTCTTCATGTAGGATCATGAATGCTTCCATGTAACTGCTCATAATCTAATAGTTATCTAATGGGGTCTGTTCATTTGGAGCAGAAAGGGTCGCACCTTGGCCTTCTTGATCCTGCATTTCTTATATTGCTTTTTTCTATGCTGCAGTGGCTTCTCCTTTTTATTATTTTATATATATATATATATATATATATATATATAGTACAAAATTAAACTGTGCTTGATGAATTCAGTATGTCTAGGCATTGCTTTCCTTGACCCCAGACCAGACTTCTCAAACCACACCGATATTCACAAAAAAAATCTTAAAGCCTACATTTCTTATTATAAATTATCCTTTAATTCCCTCTTTTATTTGAGCAGTCTCCTTATTATTTTCATTGTTTAGATCATCATCCTTCATTATCATTTGTAATTTGACAGCAGTTTAGAGCAGCAGACTATTATCTCCCGGAACAGAAATGGGGCATCAGCAAATTTACTATTTAAATGAATGCGAATTGGGGAAAGGCAATTAATTTAAGCTGTCACTGGCTCACTGAGGTGATTGGAATCATTGGCGTTAATACTGGAAAGTATTTGCAGTGTCTGATGAGCAGCTGAACTTATAGTCCAGCAAGATGCAATTTATAGGCTACCCTCAAATTCATCAGTGACAAAAAATGTCCATTCCTAGACTATAGGATGACTTGTTGTAAAGGGACTCTTTCAGGACAGAATGACTGTTCAAACCAAGCTCAGTGTACCCTTGGCGTGGCCACACATTTAAGTGCACCTTCCCATCTGCTTGTTTTCCCTCAATCTCTACTCCTACCACCTTCCTTTGATTGACAGCTCAGGCTTTGTAGAGCCAGAGAAGGGTAGTGACAGATGGATGTTTGGCCACGCCAAGGGTGCTCCGAGCACCTAAACTTTGTTTGAACAGTCATTCTTTGCTGGTAGATTGGTTCAAATGTGGACATGGTTACTTATTATCAGCATATGACATGTTCCCATTCTGTATTTTAAGATTTATAGTGTCTTCCGATGGGGGCTGGAAGGTGCTAAACAGGGCTACTACAGTGGGCTACTCAAATGCATTAAATAAAAAAATCCTGGAAATAATTCTAATTATTAGGTGAATTTTAGATTTTATATCTTTTTGACCTGTTTTCAGTAGGTCTGCACTTTTGTATAGGGTCATATAGAGATGTTTTTTTTCTGTTACATTTTGTATGATCCCTACTGGCTATAATACAGAGGCATCCTCCCCTAGAAGCAATGATTGTCTACGAGGCACTATAAGGAGACAACGGCAATGTGCTGGAGCTGCTGGGAATTGGAGACTCTATGAATGCAACTCCGCCATGTGGGTGCCTTATGGTTTGTTCACACACACACCAATACTGACTTACTTATAGCACCACTCCAGTATTTTTTTATTTTACCGCTGGAGGGTGCCACTAATCTACATTTTCTGCATCTAGTAACATAGTTACCAGTCGCCATCTTCATCTGTTATCGGCACCACTCCGGTTGCTCTTCTGCAGGTTGTGAGCTGCCCGATCACTCTAATGCTTGTTGGGCGATCCAGGAGTCACAGTAGAACTTAGATTAATGGCACCACTCCAGGACTGAAATAAAAAAAAAAACTGCTACATTAGTGCTTTAAATTATTTTTTAGACAGTATAAACTTAGACTGGACAGTCTGAAAATGCGCTAAATTTATCAAAGTGGTTCATGTTGTTGCTAAATTTGGTGCATTTTCAGACCGTAGTCTAAGTTTATCATCTAATAGTTGTCCTTCTTTGGTACTTTAAATTTCAGATTCAATTATGGAGCACGGGATTGCAGTTTAGACTACAACTTTTTCTATACTCACTTTTCAGTAATCCATACTTCCGGTTTGTTTAAAACGCATATTGAATGTGGTACAAGGTATATAAAACAGTTTCTGAGTCAAATTAAGACAAGATTCTGATACAGTGACAATCTACAGGGTGGGCCATTTATATGGATACTCCTGGGTGGGCCATTAATAAAGATACATCCAAAATGGCCGACTTCAAAATGGCCTCCATGGTCACCACCCATCTTGAAAAGTTTTCCCTCTCCCATATACTAGTGTGCCACAAACAAGGAAGTTGATATCACCAACCATTCCCATTTTATTTAGGTGTATCCATATACATGGCCCACCCTGTACATTGAGTGCATGTCAGTGGGGTTTCTGCCACCCTAATTCACATCCTATGGAAAATTTCAGTGGAGATTTTTCTCCACATTGCAGAAAAAAATTGGCTGCTGAAGTCAGTAGCATGCTACTTCTCTCCACAATTTCAGCACAGAAAAGCAAGTATTAGCCGCCCACATTCAATACCAGTGGGGCTAAACCTTGTACAGATCAATCTTGTATTTTTGCTGTGGAAAATACCCATGTTGGATTTTAATGCCAACTTATTAACATACCTTGTTCGGCACAGTGTACAGTATTATACTATAAGTCTGATGAATAAAAAGAGTCTTCTATACTCAAATGTCTCCCCAATAAAATGTCTTTTTTAATCAAATTTTTATTTGCAAAACTTTTCATGCAAAAACAACAAAAAATAAAATCTATAAACCAACAGCTCAACCCACCCTGACTTTCCTCTATGGGACTGCATGAGATAGACAAGTGCTGTGCTCTCTGGCAGTCTAATAGACAATGAATGGGTCGGGGCAAGCTCAGACCTGAAGGATGAACTTCAAAGTCCTCGGTGGGAGTTTTAGTGTTGGGGACCCTCAGCGATCAGCAAGTTCTCACCGCTCCTCTGGTTATGTGATAACGTGCTAAGATGCGAATGATCTTTCAAAGGGAGTGTGTCATTCATAAGTAACATATTGTTTAAGTCAGATATTTGTGTTAAATGCCTTTTTTTTTTTTTTGCAAGTGTTGGTCATGTTTTTTCCCCACTATATTAGAATCTTTATTAAAAAATTAAATTTAGAAACTTTACAATTTTCACACTAGCTACTGGGGCTTTTATAGACTTAAAGTCCACGTGTACATTAGTCACAATAAACATTCTCAGAACTATCTTTTATATTGAGACCTGGGGCGTACCATCCAACCTATCAGTAGTTATATTCTGGCCTCCCAATAAAAATGCGGTGAAGTTGCTGTAATAGCGCACCATGAGCATAATTACACATTTTAGTGATTTTTTCATAGTCATCAAATAATGCGCTGTTGTAGTCAACATCTAACTTTAGCCTAATTGAAAAAAAATGTTCCCATGATGACATCTCTCACTGTTGTATCCGGTCTTCAATTTCTCAGGAGAAGGTAAACCAGCTGAAAGATGAGGTTCGGCAGCAGTACGAGAGACTGCACCAGATTCTGGATGAAGACATGAGGAAAACAATGGATATTTTGGATAAGGCTCAGGCCAAGTTCTGCAATGAGAATGCAGCCCAGGTTCTGCAGCTGAACGAACGTATGCAAGAGGCCAAAAAGCTCCTGAGCTCTGTGCAGGTCATGTTCGACAAAACAGAGGACATTAACTTCATGAAGGTGAGTGGCACGTCAATTATAGATGTCAAGGGGGATCATGTCAGGGTGATGATCTTTACCGATCTTTGCCAGTTAGGGATGCTGCTGCTGGAGTCCAGAAATTTGGATCCGGACCCTTATCAATGCCATATGCTAAAGGCAGTAAGCGCTTCCTTACATATTAGACTAATGTCAGCTGTACCCGCCGAAATTAACGGTATGGCTGACGATCTAATGTGTGTAGGGTTGGGAGAAATGTTGATCGCGTTGTTCTCCTTGAGATATGCCACCGGCCGACGTATTAGACTTCTCATGGAAAACAGAGGAGCGCTGGGCCGAGAATGTCCCCCACTTCCAACCCAATAAACAACAAAAAAATGAGAAATTAAACTTGTTAATTTTTGATCCAAGTCACTCATCAAACTCACAAATACAAGTCCATAGGTCCGTGAAACTCTTGGACAGCACAAGGTGGCATCCTAGTTGCATCCTAGCACTGTTCGTTTTTCATGTTTGCGAAAAGAAACTTGGGAAACCTCCCTAATTGTTTTTTTGCATACAAGAAAAACTGACGCATCTATCAAAAAGGGATGAAAATCTGGTCCACCACACCAATGAAAATTCTTCCTTGTTTTGTACTTATAAGAAAATATCAGACATCTGCATGAGGCCTACCTTATACTTTACAAGCCTGACATAAGTGGGTGGTCTTTTGTATGTAGTGTATGTGAAGGTCTACATCAGTGGTCCCCAACTCCAGGCCTCGAGGGCCGCCAACAGTGCAGGTTTTCAGGATTTCCTTAGTATTGCACAGGGGTTGGAATCATCACCTGTGCAGATGATCACATTACCACGATGCAATACTAAGGAAATCCTGAAAACCTGCACTGTTGGCGGCCCTCGAGGCCTGGAGTTGGGGACCACTGGTCTACATCCTAATCTCTGGACCCTGGCCTTTAGGCACAGTGGGAGTCAATCACTATTTGGAAAGTGCCCCTCTATAACAATAGGGGATATTTATGCATTTATGCTAGAAACCGATGCAACAAAAGATGCGCGGCATATGTACTTCATAATTTGAAACTTTTTCCACCACTCGCCAGCTTTTTTTTTAAAAAGTCACATTTACTATGGTTTACACCAGAAAGTGTGTGACTCTTAATAAATCAGAAGCATCATACGCCAGCAAGTATTAAAGCATGCCTGACTTAATAAATGTCCTTCGGCATGTTTTTAGAAGGGTTTTCTTCTTTCTTTATGCCGTGTTGGATCATTTTTACTGACCCTGGATTCACTAAGAGCTGCATCCATCACCAATCAGCTTTTGCAGCCAAACATATTTTGGTTTACAGAGTGAGACCCAACCACCCCTAATCTGCAAATACCATATATACTCGAGTATAAGCTGAGATTTTCAGCCCACTTTTTTGGGCTGAAAGTCCCCCTCTCGGCTTATACTCGAGTCATACCCAGGGGTCGGCAGGGGAGGGGGAGCGGGGGCTGTCTAATTATACTCACCTACTCCTGGCGCAGTCCCTGCAGGTCCCTGACTTCCCCGGCGCTGACCAGATTCTTCCTGTACTGAGCAGTCACATGGTACCGCTCATTACAGTAATGAATATGCGGCTCCACCTCCCATAGAGGTGGAGCCGTATATTCATTACTGTAATGAGCGCTAACGGTGACCGCTCAGTACAGGATGAAGCTGCGGCGTCGGGGAAGCAGGGATTGCAGGGACCGCACCAGGAGCAGGTGAGTATAACGGGGAGCGCTGCACTATGCGATATTCACCTGCTCCCCGTTCCTGGCACTGCTCTGTCTTCAGCAGTGACGCTCAGGTCAGAGGGCACAGTGACGTGGTTAGTGCGCGCCCTCTGCCTGAACGTCAGTGCCGAAGACGCTGAAGATGGAGTGGCGGCGGAACAAGGAGCAGGTGACTATTGAAAGTGCCGGGGGCCTGAGCGATGGAGAGGTGAATATGTGATTTATTTTTTTTATCGCAGCAACAACAAATGGGGCAAGTGTCTGTATGGAGCATCTATGGGGCCATAACGTTTGTGCAGCACTATATGGGGCCATAACGTTTGTGCAGCATTATATGGGGCAAGTGTTTGTATGGAGCATCTGTGGGGCCATAACGTTTGTGCAGCACTATATGGGGCCATAACGTTTGTGCAGCATTATATAGGGCAAGTGTCTTTATGGGGCATCTTATAGGGCCATAATCAAGATTTGTGCAGCACTATATGGGGCAAATATCATTATGGAGCATCTTATGGGGTCATAATCAGCATTTGTGCAGCATTATATTGGGCAAATGTGTCTATGGAGCATCTTATGGGACCATTATTAACCTTTATGCAGGATTATATGGGGCATATTTTAATATGGAGCATCTTATGGGGCCCATCATAAACTTTATGGGGCTCCTGATTCAATATGGATATTCAAAAACACTTAACCTACTGATGTCTCAATTAATTTTACTTTTATTGGTATCTATTTTTACTTTTGACATTTACCGGTAGCTGCTGCATTTCCACCCTAGGCTTATACTCGAGTCATTAAGTTTTCCCAGTTTTTTGTGGCAATATTAGGGGGGTCGGCTTATACTCGGGTCGGCTTATACTCGAGTATATACGGTATACACTGGGCGTAGCAGCCCATTGTAATCACCCGCAGTACTAGTATTATGGATGTTAGTTTTTTGTAAATAATGTTTAATTATTGTATAGGTTGCAAGTTCTACTCCTTTGTAATTTGTGGACGGTGTTCTTTTTTTAATTTCCGCTTGCTGACATTAAATATAAATAATTTCTTTAGATTTTTAATGATTGATTACCCCATCTGAGATTTACAGACAGGAAACCTATGACCGCTGCCTTTTTCTTGCTCAGGTCCCCATGCTAATAGCTTTTAGTAGGCTGTTACACTGTATCAAACAGCAGCTGTGTGAAAGTAGAACTAGGTCTGCATGTGTTTTCAGCCTGAGAGTTATATAAGCTTCCATTATACAAATATTACGTTATTGACATAACCTCCTAACACCATTAGAGACCCATTTATACCTTTTGGTGTGGCACTCATGGGCCTTTCCCTTTCTGCAGTGCCCTTGGTTTATGTAATTTTTACCCTGGCAGCGGCACCCTGTACAATATTTGTTGTTCGGAAGCCATATTACAGGAACACATTGTACATGCCAGCAGCTCCTTAATGCCCATTAATGACTTAGCAAAGTACTCATTAAAGCAAAACCGTAACTGCTACTTTTTTTTTTCCCCTGAGAATTTAATAACAATAATACCTTTTATTAACAGTAATTTAACAGAGTAACTTAATGTATTATTAACATTTTTATTCATTTTGGCCGTAATTCATTTTTTTTCCATTTTTTTGTAGTTTATGTAGATTTTTTTTTATTTTAATCTGGAAGATTATTTTATTTATAATGAGCGAACTAAAGAATAGTCATTATATGCTATTATCATTTTGTATTAGCTAAAGAGGTGCGAAAAGCAATAAGTAAGCCTTAAAGTAAGCCTTAAAGAGGTCCCAAGCTTACAGTCTATGAGGAAATAAGGGAGACACGAAAAGTGGATGGTAACAATTGCTTTCATTGTACGGTCTGGCCATCAATATAATAAATAAGGTATTCACGTAATGCTGCATGACCCGGTCACCAACCAATATGTGTACGGACAAAGAGGGCTATTAAGTGCATGTAGAGTGTGTGAAAGAAGTGGTGTTTAAAGAAGGCGGACATTTATTTTTAACCCTGGACAGTAATGCCCCTATATGCATATAGCTAATACCTGTAGTGTATAAGCATGCACAATAATCATTATAAATACATTGCATTGCCTCCAAATCGCGGCACAGACTGCACCCGGGTCCATGCCGCCGGCTGCTCTTATCTACGTAAGAGGAGGCATAGCTTTGTCTTCTAGGCTCCCGACAGAACCAGCCTTTGGGCATCATACACACATCCCAAATCCTGTCAACGGTAGATTGAAATTGCTCAAATATTTGCTTCTATTGATGATGTGGATGATCTAGGATTGAAGAAATAATACAATTTTTCATTAGTGTTTTATGACCGATATAGCTGGAGAGACAATAGTCCCGGGAATTAGGCCACACAATACCTCCGCTATAACCTCACTAACCTCATTTTCTTTTTTTCCCTAGAATACAAAGTCTGTGAAAATCCTGATGGACAGGTAAGATTAAAATTTCAGGCAGTGCCGGTTTATGCTGCATATGTTGTTTACCGGTCGTCTCCTAGGTATAGTGGTTTGTTTAGTCTGGGAGATTAAGGACAAAAAGGGAGGGTTGGCGGATCGGAGAGTGACTTTCATTGGCAATGTCTGTGCTCCTGTAATCCTGGCTAAAGACTTGTGCAGCTACAATCATTGTTTAGTGGACTTTATATACATATATGTATTTTATTTGTAAGATTTGAAAGATTCGTATGGTGCCAAAACTGAAAAATATAATAATTGAAAAATATCTTCAGATTTGATCTTTTGCAAGGTCTAGCCACCAAGAATACACAGCAGCTTAAGCCCCCTTTATGTTAAAGTTGGCCACTGATATCAGGCCGCCATCTACGCATGGGAGACTCCTGACTCCTTTCAATGGTCAGTGTTGGGGAAAGATTGGCAGCTATAATTCGAATGCTCCTTTCTTTTATTACTGTTGGCGCCAAAGGATAGAGAAGATATGGATGAGCGTTCATGGGTAAGGAGGAATCGAGAGACTTAAGGCCACCATACATATACAAAACTAATGTGAAATGGCTGAGTTGAACCAGAACGAATAATCGTTGTCTGGATCGGTGAAACAAACCAATTTTGGGGTTCCGATGATAAGAACTGGTTGCATCATCGGCTGAAATAATCAGACACAGCCGATTCAGTCTGAGATGTTTTTTTCTGCAGACAAACAAGCTTGGGTTGGCCTTTTTTGTCCAATGTGTATGGGGGCATTTAGTTTGGATCTCAGTTTTATAAGACATAGGACCCTTTTTCTTTTTCCAAGAATTATGGCTTTATCTTTGTGAACTCTCAGGCTGTTATAAGTGAGCTACAACTAATCTCGCAGGTCATAAAAGCCTTTTAGGTTTCATTCATATGACCAATTGGTTTCTGTTGGGCTGCAGCGGTGATGACACATTTACATCGCTGCAGCTAGTCACTGAGATCAGCGGCACTTCTGAACTAGACGGCGCAATCCACTGAGGTCAGTGATTGGCTGCAGTGATGTCGACATGTTATCACCGCCTCAGCCAAACAACAGCAGAAGCAGAGACACTGTGCTTTGGGAAAACCTACTTCACTCTGCTTATCACTTACTGTGGATTAGTCTAGTCTCAGTTTTGACAGGATGGGACAGTAATGCAAAGAAAATCAATGATGTTGCCCATAGGAGCATTACTATTATTACAGTTCTCCATAACTGAACACCACAGGGCAGCGCATTGTGTCAGCATGGAGCCCTCTGTGCTATGCACTGAGGGTAGGCAGCAGATGAGACATTCCTGTAAATCTAATTTATGTAGCAGTAAATGTGGAAATAGCGTGAACGTACCATAAAGCATTCATATAATGGACACACGGTGTTCTGTAATAACAGGACTCAGACCTGCACTGGAGGAAGCCTTCCACCGCCGAAAATTGGACATCTAAACTCCAAGCTTTTCCTGACGGAGATTGCGAAAAAAGAAAAACAGCTGAGGAAAATGCTGGAGGGTAAATATTGATTCTTTTTGAGGCTTCCTTAATAATTTAAGTTTTTTTTTTCCATCATCCATGAATCTTTTGCTTATTGATTTGCTTGTAAATCAAGCATTTTTGTTCAATGCGCTCACCTTATATTCTATAGTAGCCAAATCAGGAACCAGTTCTTTAAACGCACAACGCTACTTACCTCAATTTTTGCTTTCTGTTTTTTAATCAAATAGTAGTGCAACTCTACCATATCACTATCGTTAAATGTAAATGAGACACCTGAACACCTTTTGACAGAAAAAAATGGACTTTTGCATCTATTAGTGGTTAGTCTTATTCAATAATAATGCTTATACTTCAGATTCTTGATATACAGTTTGCAGCCTGATACTAGTTTCAGATTTTTGTCTTGTGGAGTTGTCTCTCCTTGTATTATAGGCTGTATGTGAGGTCTGTGTGTATCCAGGTTGCCGCTTAAATCCCGCACCTATTTCCTCTTCATGTGCTCTTCTCCTTTTCTATAGCCTGTTTTTTCTGCCCTCCTTGAGACTGTGCATACTTTATCCCTTATCCACTTTAGTTCTGCGTACAACCCCTGCACCCTCCCGGTTGTGATCTTTAGCAAAGAAAAACGGGAAGGGAGAGCAAAGACATGTCAGAACCAGGATCAGGATTTGTAACATTTTTGCAGAGCAGTCAGCTAGATAAAGGATTTCCAGACACTCTACAGCAGTAAAATGGTAGAGCATTTTTTTTTAATAAAGAGTATATAGATAGTTGCTTAACTTTTGCAAATAAACAAGACAAAAAATGCAGTGAGAAAGTGTACATAGCCTTTGCTCTTAGGAATCTGTTGCACACAGCACAGTGAGCTGAAGGGGCACCACAGATGGCTTAGCACTTGAAGAGTGTGACCATTAGAAAATACTGACACTAATTCTATAACAATTATATTTAGGCATTGTATAGTGCTCTGTGTAATAACCTGTTATTTGACCAATAAATGTCGGCATAATATGAGAATGATATTTTTTGTTCATTATTTAGGCAACTGTTGTAAGGCCATGTTCACACAGTGCGTTTTTTACTGCGGAACCGCAGCGGTATTGCCGCTGCGGTTCCGCAGCAGTTTTCCATGCAGGGTACATAACAATGTAACCCTATGGAAAACAGTCACTGCTGTGCACATGGTCCGTAAATTCGTTTAAAAAGCCGCGCAGAATAGCTGCGGCAAAAAAGAAGGAGCATGTCACTTCTTTTTCCTGAACCGCAGCGGTTCTGCACCCATAGACCTCCATTGTGAGGTCAAAATCGCAGTAAAACCCGCAGATCAAAAATATATCTGCGGGTTTTACTGCGATTTGATGTGCAGAACCGCTGCAGCAGGAAGTGCGGGGGAGCGGGCGGAAGTGCGTGGGCGGAGTGTGGCTGCCCCCCCCCGTGCTCCGATCCCGCCCCCCCGTGCTCCGATGCCCCCCCCCGTGCTCCGATGCCCCCCCCCCAGTGCTCCGATGCCCCCCCCGTGCCCTAATCTCCCCCCCTTATACTTACCCGGCGTCCCGGTGTCCGTCCGGCCGTCTTCTCCCTGGGCGCCGCCATCTTGCAAAATGGCGGGCGCATGCGCAGTGCGCCCGCCGAATCTGCCGGCCGGCAGATTCGCTCCAAAGTGCATTTTGATCACTGAGATAGGTTATATCTCAGTGATCAAAATAAAAAAATAGTAAATGACACCCCCCCCCACTTTGTCACCCCCATTGGTAGGGACAATAAAAAAAATTAAGAATTTTTTTTTTTTTTTTTCACTAAGGTTAGAATAGGGGTAGGGGTAGGGGTAGGGTTAGGGTTAGGGTTAGGGGTAGGGTTAGGGGTAGGGTTAGGGTTAGGGGTAGGGTTAGGGGTAGGGTTAGGGTATTTTCAGCCATTTTAGCCCTAAAAAGCTTCCTAGGAAACACACAGTCTCTGCATAGAAAACTGCATAAAAAAAGGATAAAAAAACGCATCAAAAAACGCATCAAAAAAGGACAAAAAAAGGACCAAAAAAAGGACCTGCGTTTTCTGCCAAGAGCTGCAGTTTTTAAAAAAAACTGTCCTGAAAAAAAAAGGATGGAAATCCTGAACGTGTGAACATATCTAAATCCTAGCTCGGGGTATTTTGACACTATACTGATCGTGCTTGGTTTGCATTATTATTTATACACTGATTCAGAAAACAGTATATGGGGGAGAAAAAGGCACAACAAAGGGTCAATATCCAATGTAAGTCCAGGCCCAGCCAGTAGGACAGCCCTTTATGGAATAGTTTATGCTTACTGAAAAGCATATGGCCTTTTAAGGCTTCTCGTAGTGATCGTAGAACTTCAACTTTTGAATGAAAGAGTTGTCCAGAGGGAATAACCCACTTAAGGTCTTCTTTGCTGTGTATCTTTATGGGGTTTTCAGACACTTAATGAAAAATAATGATTTGGAATAAATATGTTTTGCATAAATCTGCAAGTAAATAGCGCTTTTGGAGATTCCCTTTAAATGATGTTATTTTATTACCAATTGTGAGTCTAAGTGTTTTTACATCATGATTACTTTTACATCTTTTCTTCCTACCAAATTTATTTTTCATCTCTCTTGCTCCAGGCCCGTTCAGCACCCCTGTGCCATTCCTACAGAGTATTCCTATGTATTCCTGCAATGTAAGCAGTTCGGCGGGAGAGAAGCGCAAACATTCAGCTGCATTTCCTGAAGGCAGCTTCCTTGATTCAGCCCCTGGAACTGTTAGCGGCCAGTACATAAGCCAGGGATCTTCCACTGGTGAGGGTCAGTCGGCACAACCCATGGTGCCTTGCAGCTCTACCCAGCATATTGTGGGACTTCCTAGCGGCCCCCAGCCGGTCCACTCCAATTCTGTCTTCAATCCCTCCCATTACCCAAACAGTTCATCATCTCAGCAATCCGTCCTCTCCCAGTATGGAGGGCGCAAGATCCTGGTGTGCTCTGTGGACAACTGTTATTGCTCCTCAGTGTCTAACCACAGTGGGCACCAACCATATCCTAGATCTGGCCACTTTCCATGGACAGTCTCTTCCCAAGAATACTCTCATCCTCTTCCACCTACACCTTCAGTAACACAGTCTCTTCCAGGACTCGCTGTCAGAGAATGGATTGATGCTACCCAGCAACATGGCCGTCAAGATTTCTATAGGGTCTATGGGCAGCCCGCCACAAAGCACTACGTCACTAGTTAACTTTTCCAGCAAGCTAGTCTTGTTAAATATGCATACAGTAAAAGAAACCCACAACAGTCGGATCAGAACAACCCTAACCTTGTTTAGTGGTGGACAACCTTTTCACTTCTGAATATGGTTAACATAGGATTGTTTTATACTTTTGCTTTAATTCTGATAATTCTGGACAGTGGTGTATGCCTTTTTTCCCTATCTAGAATAACAACCAATTAGTTATTTCCGTTTTTTGTTTTTTTTTTGGTGTTTTTTATTAGATATATTTCTGTTTTTCAGTGCTTTGAAGCTTCCGCTGACGTTTCAACGTTGCATTATTTGATACAAACCATTGTTAAGGTTTTTCTTTGTGTGCGTGTTTTTCTTTGTTTTGTATCAATTTAGTTGATTTAGAAATAAACATTTTTCGTGATAGGAATTTTAAGTTAAAAGGCCACTTATCATAGAGACACTGTTTTTTATTGTATGTTTTAGAAACGTGTAAATACACAATTATCTGAAAAAGTGCAAAGTACACAAAAAAACAAAAAAAAAGGGAACGATAAAGTTATGTTTGCAGGGAGGGAGTCTGATGACTCCTAGAAAGGTAAGAGATGGACATTCTAATAGAGTGGAGCCGTGAAGGATGCATTCTAATCTAGAACAACCAATGTATTAATGACATTTCTCTCTTCTGCACATTTACTTGAAGTCTAACCTATCAGATAAGACTATTTCTATATTTTTATTATGTTGGAAATGAAAAAAAATAATGCAGGGACGGGGAAATATTAAATGTTGTATATAAATTGAAAAGAAATACAGGGTAATTTTTTTTCTCAAAATCTCGATCCTATGTAATTCAACAAAAACATAAAAAGTGAAAAAATAATCTTTCCTCCATATACAGTCTCGATGGACCAAGGTTATAGTTGTAGATGATATATAAATACATACATGCATATGTTAAGCCCAACTTGGTAAATGGTCTTTTAGCTTAAAAAAAAAAAAGAGTCATTACTTAATTTTTTTTAACATTCCAAATACACATTAAAAAGTGCAATTCAACATTTTTCACTAAAAAAAAAACAGTAAAATAAAATAAAACCTTTTGCGTTACAGATAAAATAATTTCTGGAGTGCCACAAACATAGTGATAAAAAGAACAAAAAAAAATTACAAAATGTATGTATGTACAGTATAAGGTCCAAACACTTTTTTTCCTCTTTTTTTTTCTGCAGCATTAATGAATGAATCATTTAATGCCATATTGTAATATTACAGCAATAAGACTTTGTACTGTATGTTGCTAAGGGACTATAATGGCGAAACGTTTGTTTGTGAAGGCACTTGAAAAATGGCCACCGATTGGACATCAGAGCAACGGATGTAAGAAGTACTGCATGACAACCATCCGATGTGCGGTATTAAGCTCCTGTGTTTTCTTGCCTTTTTCTATGTCAGTGTTGGATCTGGAGGTATATTCATACCATGCTCCTCTTAAAGCAGCAGTCCCGCTTTCTTGGTCAAAACAAAAATTAAATAAAAAAATCTTTTTATAAAGTATATGTTGTCTTTCTGTGATCCTATTGCGGAATTTGCATGCATGGAAAATACTGAACAGTCACAACTTCTTCAAAGTTGCATACGATTACGAATACATGGCTGCTTTTTTCCATAAATGTGCAGCACTTGTCCATGACTGCTTTGTTGGGTTAGTTTTGCTCCATTAAAATGAATGGAGCAGAGCTGCAATTTTAGACATGACCGCTGGACAAGACTGTGATTGGAAATAGGCATCCATGTTCAGTAGAGCTCCATATTCCTATGGAAAGCCCGGGTCATGGGAGAAAATGAAGTTTATTCCCCCCTTCAGCCTCGGGCTTTCAGTCATAGAGGCACACGACTTCAGTCACCGCTCAATACATAGAGAGTGGCTGTAATCACACCCCGTCACTGACTGAAAGCTGACTTAGCACTGATGCACTACAGAGCCGCCTGTCAGTCAGTGCCGGTGTCTGGTTACAGCCACCACTCACTATGTACTGAGCAGTGACTGAAGTCACACCTCCATGACTGAAAGCCCAAAGCTGCCAGGAGAAATAAAGTTAATTTCTTCCTCCCAGCAGCAGGACTTTCAGTGCAGCGCCCGCACACATTCAGATCGCTATTAACCTGCAGATTAACCCCATATCTGCATGTTAAGTGTTTTTTTGACATGATCAGTTCCATTTAGCATTGCATTCCAATGAGGCAGGGCAAATTCAGAGCAGTGCATACAAGCGCTATTGGAAAAAGCTTTTAAGCACTTGTTTGGCCACCACTACTAGTAAGCAGAAGGGGCTGATCCACATAGGCAACAAGTAGTAAACAAAAAAAATAAAATTTACAATATCTGGAAACTGAACACAATTTTAATAAAGAGAATATTACAAATGTGCATATATTGGCAATCAAAATCCAACAATATTCAACGCTGAAGCGAATAACCCTTTAAAATGTGATATACATGTTTTCTAAGATTTCCAGTCTGATATTAAAAGATAAAAGCTAGCTGACTATACATGGCCACTTATTCCATTATTCACAATGGTGTATAAGAAATCTGCCTGCACTCAATACTTCAACTAGCACAATCGGTTGCCAGTCCTTTTCTTTGCTATGGAAAAATTGTCTTATGTCTTATTAGGCACAATTGTGAGGCCGTGTGCACCCTACTTTTTGGATCACATGCAAATTCTTACTCTAAAGACCTGAAAGGTTTAAAGTCCTTCACACTGCAGGTGGTGCCACCAAAGATGGTGCTGTCCTTAAAACATCGCTACTATAGGACCTATACATACCCAGGAACAATTTGAACAAGTAACTTTGCACACAGAGAGCTTTTTTTCCAGGACCAGTATAACAATTGCCTGGTACCTAAGTGGAGAAATGGGCTACAGAATAGGCATTCAGAAAGCCCCCCCGAATGATCCCCAGTCACAGCGAATCAGATAAGGATTCCATGAATAAGATTTATTCATCAGCTTTTTAGCGTCTTGATTATCACATCTAGTTTCATGAAAATCTGGAAACCATGGCATGTACTGCAGGCATGGCATGTACACTTCTGTAGCCTTTTGTCTATCCACCAGTAGAGAACTTGTGAATTTTGCAAACAGTCGGTGTAATCTTGACGTGTTTAATGTCTGATCCGTTATTAAAGACAGACGTTAGGTTCATTATAGAAAGCTGGTGGCTTTTATTGTTCATTTGATTAGGGTTTAAGCACCTTTTTTTGTTCTTATTCTCCTCTTCCACCATGTGTAGGCCTCTTTGAAGTGGGTTCATCCACCCTAGTTGTATTTTTATTAAAACCAAGTGTTTTTTTTTAGAAATACAGTTTAGAAATTGAATCTCCTAAACAAGAACATTCCAAAGCCGCAGCTTATGTCTCCAATCATTGTATCTGGAGTAGCGTCGTGTGTGTCCATTCACTTGGTTATAATCTGCACATGTAGTGGGTGTGCTTCACGTCACCGCTATTTAGGGAGCAAGACTTAGTGCCGATTTTATACTTGACACCTTGACAAAGCCCACGGGTTATGTTGGAGTCTGTCATCACCTGTAAATTTCATACATTTCATATGGTGCGTTAGTGCCAACCTGTATTAAACCATGGTTGCTTCACTGGCCTGTGCCCTGGGCATCTTTACATAATGATGTTAATATGGGTTGGTGACAGGTTCTCGTAACAGGTTTGGTTGTTTACCTTGTAGAGCTACTAAAACTCCTCAAGTTAGAACCTAGAATGCCCTAATTAACAAATGGATTCTGTAGAATAGGTGATATGTCATTTTTCATTATCTTCTGTTATTCCATAGCCCGGATTCTAATCACACATGTCTATCAGTCTGTTGTACAAGTTATGAAACATAAGGTTCATTGCTTTATCCCCAGTTACCTTGGATTAGTGGTAGGTATGTATTAAGTGGGCATGTTATGCTCAAGAAGCAACATCGGCCATAGTGCAGTATCTTTATGGTTTGGATTTAATTGTTTAAGAATCCTTGGAACACCCTATTCAGTGCCATAAATCAGCTGGAGTCGTGTAAATTAGACTTTGGCACAGGGTAAAACAAGTTTAAGTGATGAATTATGCTTCATCATCCGACCACCCAATAACAAATTGAGGTTTAGCAGACGTTTGGAAAACACTTCCTGCCAAAATGCATTGTAAGGAAGGAATATTGGTCAGAAGTGGTTTGCAAGGTTTGAGTTCGACCCTTTAGTTCTAAGAAGAGAAATCTCCTTATTACTGTCTTGTCTACAAGCTGATGATCAACAAATAAATGTCCATAGGAACCCTTGTTCCTATGATATTGCTCCATGCAAACATGTCCAACTCTTGTTTGATCAAAGTTTCTTTAATTGACAGCACATCCCCATCCAATCATTTGTACTGCCCACACTCCTACTCATTGTTAAGTAAAAATGATTAGTTTTTACCAATTAACTTCTTATATCATCAGACAACACTTGTTACAGGCAGTTTACTTACTCTCTTAAAAGGACCACAAACCTCATGGTGTTCTAGGACTATATTAACGTTGAGGACAAAGCCTATATCATTTGTTATATTTGGATTGGAAGAGCTGGACTGGCTTGCACAGGAAATAATAATACAATTGGACATCTATATTCATGCTCAACAACTCAACATTCATGCTTGACCTCACTAATGGTCTTGTATTGAATGGATGCGAATCGTCAAAAACTGAATCAATCACAGATGAATGAAGATTGTGGTATACTACAGTTAATAACCATGATATGTAAAGTTATTTGGCCCAATTCATTAAGAGTGGCATTGTACACTCCAGTCTTAAAGGACAGGAGTTTCGGAGTAGGGTGTGATAAATTCATTAAGAGCAGCCTCCTTAAAAAACACTGCCAGGCTCCTTAAAAAACACTGCCACTATTGATGAAGTTGACAGGTTGGCATTATTATAGCCTGTCCCGCCATGAGTCCTTCCCAACTCCATACATTTTTGTAGCCCTGCCCAAAATTGGCATGAAAACTCAAAAAGTTGCTAAATTGACTTTTCAAAATCTTTTACAGCAGTTTTCTGCCATAAACACTTTGCTGAATCGGTTCCATGATGCTTACGTCTTCACATACCATGACCACATAGTTACTTGTGTACAGTAGCTAAAGTATCATTATAATACTGATGTTTACTGCTTTCTAAACTACCGTAATTCATTCTTTAGAGGAAATGGATCTTACAATGGTCAAAATTGACATCTCCATTTTTGTGCTAGGTGGTGCCAACCAGGACAGCAGTACCTGGTGTGTATTCACCTTACCCGTGTCTTGTTCATGACTCTTCTGCTGATTTTTCTACCTCTGTTTACTAACAATTCTGTGGCAGCGGGTAAAAAAATTTTAACACCCAAAAGCAATGGGCATGTAAGCAATATTGAGTTGGCCCTCTATATCTAGTGGCAATATAGGAGCCACATATGGTGTATCCATGGGATAATCACCTTTCGTCAATGGATAATCTAGAATAGGAACATTAGACAATGTTGATATGATGGAGATTTTTAAATACTGCAGCACAAATTACCATACATTCACATATGCATTCAAAATATTGCCATGTCAGATATTGAAATGCAATGCTACTCCAAACATGTCAAAGGGTTAACTGTTTATAGTAAAATAAAATGTGAAATATTAGCCTCTGGTAATGTAAGCATGATTACAGAAAATGAGCATGCCAGTGTATGCAATAAAAATTCCAGTGATTATAACTGTCTAGACGGGTTACTTAGCGGGTTGTTGCAATGAGACTTGCTCACTTCCTGAAATCACAAACCCCTTATCCTAAAGGTGTAATCACGCTTGCAAGTCAATGATATTCAAAAAGTGCATTTGCATAGCAGACATCAAGAAAACATGGGAAATTAATGTTGCCTTGGTCTTCCGGGTAACATTCAGAGTCTCATTAACCCTTATGTTCAAAAAAAATTGTAAAAAGAAACAAATCCAGAAATAACATAATTTGATGTTTTGTTTATTGCCTTCTATTGTACCCTGTAAGAAGCCATTACCCAACACCAAGATAATGACTGATCTAGAGGGGTTATTGCCTGGAAGACCATTAAAACAACAGTCTCTTTGCCACCTGACAAGCTGTTGCAAGGCCTGCTTAGTATTTTCATACGGTTCACAGGGAGGTCTCAACTTATCATGACTTGGCGCAATGCTTTGATCCACCTAAACCCAATGGTTGTGATCGAACATCTTCTACACGTCCCTATTCTGAAGCACGGAAGTAGCAAGTAGCTGAATGTGATAAGCACATAGCATCCGGTTTCCTTAGGGTAGACATCTCTGCGCCTGGGAGGTGAGTAGCCCACTAAATCTCAGGTATGAGATGCTAGATAACCAGAGTTTCTGATTACCCTAGACTACCAGGAATGGTAAAACACATATAATTTATCGCTCTAGATTACCTGGGATGTTGACATATTTAGTGCCTTAGACCACCAGACCTGCTGTCAAGAACCATTTCCATGTCAAAGGCTTCGAGTGACGTTTTCTGTAAAGGGATGATATGATGACTTAAAAAAGGGTACAAAACACAATTAAACATTTTGCATCCTCCCATGTGTTATAAACTTGAAAAAGGCACCTTTCATCTGATCATTGACAAGGTAACACAAACAGAAGGTGGAGGCGGCTCAGTCACATGGTATTGTGTCCATACATCACAGCACAAGAAGAAACTAGAAAACTTCCCAACTCATGGTGTGAGTGCAGTGGTAAGCCTAAACCAGGCCTCATCTGCCATTCCTGTATGATGGAATAAGAAAATCAGGGGAGGCAGGGACACACATACTATTGATGCAACCTTTGCAGCCATACAGGGGCCAAGATGTAGGGGTGCCCACTTGTACCTCCAAAGCAATTGGAATTGTGCATTATGATGAAGTATTGGACTGTAAAGGTCCAATAGACATGTTTTTGCACAAGGGTTCACAATTCTGTATCTCCTACTGCCCTGAAGCAGCCATCTTGGATACAGGTGGAAGGGAAGGCCAATCTGAGGAGGAGGAGGCAGCCGGAGGCAAACATAGCGCATCAGGTAGCGTGACTATATTTTACTCATTTATATAGCGCCGTTAATTCCAAATCGCTTTACAGACAGTATCATCACTGTCTCCTTTTGGGCTCACAATCTAGAATCCCTATCAGTATGTCTTTGGAATGAGGGAGGAAAGAGAAACATTTAGTTTCTCTTCAGTCCCAGGGTGAAGGGTCGCTCTAAGTTGTAACCCCTACATACAGTACCATGTAAAAAGTTTAAGCAGGTGTGGAAAAAATCAGAAGTGTAGGAATGCTTTAAAAATAGAGATGTTAATAGTTTATTTTTTATCAATTAATAAAAGAACAAAAGGGAAATGTTACATCAATATTTGGTGTGACCGTCCTTTGCTTTCAAAACAGTATCAATTCTTCTCGGAACTCAGCAGGGAGGTTGTTTCAATTATCTTGGAGAATTACAGATCTTCTGCAGATGTAGGCTTGTGTACATCCTTCTGTCTCTTCATGTAATCTTAGTCAAGCTCAATGGTGTTGAGGTCAGGGCTCTGTGGGGACAGTATCACTTTCAGGACTCTTTGTTCTTATTTAAACTGAAGATAGTTCTTAATGACATTGGATATATGATTGAGATCCTTGTTCTGCTGCAGAATAAATTTGGAGCCAATCAATTGCCGCCCTGATAGTATTGAATAATAAGTGTCTGCCTGTATTTCTCATCATTGAGGACACCATTATTCTTGACCAAATCCCCTTTTCCATTTGCTGAAATGCAGCCCCAAATTTGCAAAGATCCTCCACCATGCTTCACTGTTGCCTGCAAACACTCATTATTGTACCATTCTTCAGTGATCAGACGCCTTCCTGATGGTATTGCATGATGAATAAGTATCTGCCTGTATTTCTCATCTAGTTTCTGCAAGTTCTGAGCTGATGACACTGCTAGACATCTGATTTAAAGTGTAAATAAGCTTATATGTCTTTTATCTTCTGCACTAAGTTTCCTTAGCCTACCACTATGTCTACAATTCTCAATGTTGCAGATTTCTTGGTCTCCTCAATACTGAGTAATACAGACATAAACTTATCCATCGCATAATACCATCAGGGAGGCATGTGATTGGCTCCAAATTAATTCTGCAGAAATGACCCCAGATATCCAGCTAATGTCATTAAGGACTATCTTCAGTGTAAAGAACAAGGTGTCCTGGAAGTGATGATCCGGCCCTGCACAGCCCTGAGCACAACATCTTTGAGTCTGCCTGGCACTATATAAAGAGACAAAAAGATTTGCACACGCGACATCCACAGACGATCTGTGGTCATTTCTTTAACCCCTTAGCGACCGCCGATACGCCTTTTAACGGCGGCCGCTAAGGGTACCTAAACCACAGCGCCGTTAATTAACGGCGCTGTGGAAAAAGTGAATAGCGCCCCCCTGAGGCCGATTTTCTCCGGGGTCTCGGCTGCCGGGGGTAGCCGAGACCCCAGAGAACATGATTCGAGGGGTTTTTAACCCACCCCGCATTTGCGATCGCCGGTAATTAACCGTTTACCGGCGATCGCAAAAAAAAACAAAAAACGCGATCTCTTTTTAATTTCTCTGTCCTCCGATGTGATCGCACATCGGAGGACAGAGAAAAGGGGTCCCAGGTGGCCCCCCAATACTCACCTAGCTCCCCCGATGCTCCTCGTGGCTCCCGGTGGGCGCCGCCATCTTAAAAATGGCGGGCGCATGCGCAGTGCGCCCGCCGGCCGGTCCCATGAGAATCTTTGGGGTCTCAGCTGCCGGGGGTAGCCGAGACCCCAAAGAGCATGATCGGGGTCGGTTTTACCGACCCCTGTTTTGCGATCGCCGGTAATTAACTTTACCGGCGACCGCAAAAAAAAAAAAAAAAGTAAAATGTAATTCTCTGTCCTCTGATGTGATCGCACATCAGAGGACAGAGAAATAGGGGGATTCGGGGACCCAACAATACTCACCTGTGTCCCTGGATCCTCTTGCTGCTCCTCCTGGCCGCCGGCAGAAGAAAATGGCGGGCGCATGCGCAGTGCGCCCGCCATCTGTCTCCATCTGCCGGCCGGCAGGAGAACAGCAGTTGGGGCTAAAATTAGGGTTAGGGGTAGGGTTAGGGGTAGGGGTAGGGGTAGGGTTAGGGGTAGGGTTAGGGGTAGGGTTAGGGCTAGGGTTGGGGCTAAATTTAGGGTTAGGGTTGGGGCTAAATTTAGGGTTAGGGTTGGGGCTAAATTTAGGGTTAGGCTTCTTTCACACTTACGTCGGTACGGGGCCATTGCAATGCGTCGGCCCGACATACCGATGCACGTTGTGAAAATTGTGCACAACGTGGGCAGCAGCTGTAGTTTTTCAACGCATCTACTGCCCAATCTATGTCCTGGGGAGGAGGGGGCGGAGTTACGGCCACGCATGCGCGGTCAGAAATGGCGGATGCGACGTACAAAAAAACGTTTCATTGAACGTTTTTTTGTGCCGACGGTCCGCCAAAACTGATCCAGTGCACGACGGACGCGACGTGTGGCCATCCGTCACGATCCGTCGGCAATACAAGTCTATGGGCAAAAAACGCATCCTGTGGGCACATTTGCAGGATCCGTTTCTTGTCCAAAACGACGGATTGCGACGGATGCCAAACGACGCAAGTGTGAAAGTAGCCTTAGGGCTAGGGTTAGGGTTGGGCCTAAAGTTAGGGCTAGGGTTGGGGCTAAAGTTAGGGTTAGAGCTGGGATTAGGGTTAGGGTTTGGATTAGGGTTGGTATTAGGGTTAGGGTTGGCATTAGGGTTACGCTTGGGATTAGGGTTAGGTTTGGGATTAGGGTTAAGGTTAGGGTTGTGATTAGGGGTGTATTGGGATTAGGGTTAGGTTTGAGGTTAGTGTTGAGATTAGGATTAGGGGTGTGTTGGATTTAGGGTTTTGATTAGGGTTATGGTTAGGGTTGACATTAGGGTTGTTTTGGGGTAAGGGTTGGGATTATCGTTAGGGTTAGTGATTAGGATTATGGATCAGGTTGGGATTAGGGTTAGGGGTGTGTTGGGGTTAGGGTTGGAGCTAGAATTGGGGGGTTTCCACTGTTTAGGTACATCAGGGGGTCTCCAAACACGACAGCCAATTTTGCGCTCAAAAAGTCAAATGGTGCTCCCTCCCTTCTGAGCTCTGCCGTGCGCCCAAACAGTGGGTTACCCCCACATATGGGGCATCAGCGTACTCGGGATAAATTGGACAACAACTTCTGGGGTCCAATTTCTCTTGTTACCCTTGTGAAAATAAAAACTTGGGGGCTACAATATCTTTTTTGTGAAAAAAAATATATTTTTTATATTCACGACTCTGCATTCTAAACTTCTGTGAAGCACTTGGGCATTCAAAGTTCTCACCACACATCTAGATAAGTTCCTTGGGGGGTCTAGTTTCCAAAATGGGGTCACTTGTGGGGGGTTACTACAGTTTAGGTACATCAGGGGCTCTGCAATCGCAACATAATGCCCACAGACCATTCTATCAAAGTCTGCATTCCAAAAAGGCGCTCCTTCCCTTCCGAGCTCTGCCGTGCGCCCAAACAGTGGTTTACCCCCACATATGGCGCATCAGCGTACTCGGGATAAATTGGACAACAACTATTGCAGTCCAATTTCTCCTGTTACCCTTGTGAAAATAAAAACTTGGGGGCTACAATATCTTTTTTGTGGAAAAAAAAATATTTTTTATTGTCACGACTCTGCATTCTAAACTTCTGTGAAGCACTTGGGCATTCAAAGTTCTCACCACACATCTAGATAAGTTCCTTGGGGGGTCTAGTTTCCAAAATGGGGTCACTTGTGGGGGGTTACTACAGTTTAGGTACATCAGGGGCTCTGCAATCGCAACATAATGCCCACAGACCATTCTATCAAAGTCTGCATTCCAAAAAGGCGCTCCTTCCCTTCCGAGCTCTGCCGTGCGCCCAAACAGTGGTTTACCCCCACATATGGCGCATCAGCGTACTCGGGATAAATTGGACAACAACTATTGCAGTCCAATTTCTCCTGTTACCCTTGTGAAAATAAAAACTTGGGGGCTACAATATCTTTTTTGTGGAAAAAAAAATATTTTTTATTTTCACGACTCTGCATTCTAAACTTCTGTGAAGCAGTTGGGCATTCAAAGTTCTCACCACACATCTAGATAAGTTCCTTGGGGGGTCTAGTTTCCAAAATGGGGTCACTTGTGGGGGGTTACTACAGTTTAGGTACATCAGGGGCTCTGCAATCGCAACATAATGCCCACAGACCATTCTATCAAAGTCTGCATTCCAAAAAGGCGCTCCTTCCCTTCCGAGCTCTGCCGTGCGCCCAAACAGTGGTTTACCCCCACATATGGCACATCAGCGTACTCGGGATAAATTGGACAACAACTATTGCAGTCCAATTTCTCCTGTTACCCTTGTGAAAATAAAAACTTGGGGGCTACAATATCTTTTTTGTGGAAAAAAAAATTATTTTTTATTTTCACGACTCTGCATTCTAAACTTCTGTGAAGCACTTGGGCATTCAAAGTTCTCACCACACATCTAGATAAGTTCCTTGGGGGGTCTAGTTTCCAAAATGGGGTCACTTGTGGAGGGTTTCTACTGGTTAGGTACATCAGGGGCTCTGCAAACGCAACATAATACCCGCAGACCATTCTATCAAAGTCTGCATTCCAAAATGGCGCTCCTTCCTTCCGAGCTCTGCCGTGCGCCCAAACATTGGTTTACCCCCACATATGGGGTACCAGCATACTCAGGACAAATTGGACAACAACTTTTGGGGTCCAATTTCTCTTGTTACCCTTGTGAAAATAAAAACTTGGGGGCTAAAAAATCTTTTTTGTGGAAAAAAAAATATTTTTTATTTTCACGGCTCTGCATTATAAACTTCTGTGAAGCACTTGGGCATTCAAGGTTCTCACCACACATCTAGATAAGTTCCATGGGGGGGTCTAGTTTCCAAAATGGGGTCACTTGTGGGGTATTTCTACTGTTTAGGCACATCAGGGGCTCTCCAAACGCGACATGGTGTCCGATCTCAATTCCAGCCAATTCTACATTGAAAAAGTAAAACGGCACTCTTTCTCTTCCAAGCTCTGCGGTGCGCCCAAACAGTGGTTTACCCCCACATATTGGGTATCGACGTACTCAGGAGAAATTGCACAACAACTTTAGTGGTCTAATTTCTCCTGTTACCCGTGTGAAAATAAAAATTTGTGGGCAAAAAGATCATTTTTGTAGAAAAAATGCATTTTTTTTTTCACGGCTCTACATTATAAACTTCTGTGAAGCACATGGGGGTTCAAAGTGCACACCACACATCTAGATATGTTCCTTAAGGGGTCTAGTTTCCAAAATGGTGTCACTTGTGGGGAGTTTCCACTGTTTAGGCACATCAGGGGCTCTCTAAACGTGACATGGCATCCGATCTCAATTCCAGCCAATTCTGCATTGAAAAAGTCAAACGGCGCTCCTTCACTTCTAAGTTCTGCGGTGCGCCCAAAAAGTGGTTTACCCCCACATATGGGGTATTGGCGTATTCAGGAGAAATTGCATAACAAAATTTATGGTTACATTTCTGTTTTTACACTTGTGAAAATAAAAAAAATGGTTCTGAATTAAGATGTTTGCAAAAAAAAGTTAAATGTTCATTTTTTTCCTTCCACATTGTTTCAGTTCCTGTGAAGCACATAAAGGGTTAATAAACTTCTTGAATGTGGTTTTGAGAACCTTGAGGGGTGTAGTTTTTAGAATGGTGTCACACTTGGTTATTTTCTATCATATAGACCCCTCAAAATGACTTCAAATGTGATGTGGTCCCTAAAAAAAAATGGTGTTGTAAAAATGAGAAATTGCTGGTCAACTTTTAACCCTTATAACTCCCTAACAAAAAAAAATGTTGTTTCCAAAATTGTGCTGATGTAAAGTAGACATGTGGGAAATGTTATTTATTAACTATTTTTCGTGACATATCTCTCTGATTTAAGGGCATAAAAATACAAAGTTTGAAAATTGCAAAATTTTGAAAATTTTCGCCATATTTCCGTTTTTTTCATAAATAATCGCAAGTAATATCGAAGAAATGTTACCACTAACATGAAGTACAATATGTCACGAAAAACAATCTCAGAATCAGCGGGATCCGTTGAAGCGTTCCAGAGTTATAACCTCATAAAGTGACAGTGGTCAGAATTGCAAAAATTGGCCTGGTCATTAAGTACCAAATTGGCTCTGTCACTAAGGGGTTAAGATGTAGGAACAACCTCCCTGCCAACTTCCTTGACAAATTGTGTGCAATTGTGCCGAAAAGAAATTATGCTTTGATTTTGTTTTGAAGGCAAAGGGAGATCACACCAAATATTGTTTTGATTTAGATTTCTCTTTTATTTATTCTTTTTGCATTTCGTTAATTTATATAAAAAAAAAACTATTAAAGTGTTTAACACTTTTATATATTAAAGTATTCTTACTTTGCAGAATTTTTTCAACACCTGCCTAAAACTATCGCACAGCACTGTATGTGTGTGATTGATATCTACAAAACAACACTTTTTTTTAACAAGTTTTGTGACATTTGTCTGTCCATTGCAGATTTAAATGAATGTATGAAGGTGGCCTATATACCATTATTAGATGAGTGGACAGAATGCCAAGTAAAACCTTTCACATTCTGTTGCAAAATAATGTTAGCTTTAGTTCTCCTATAGGGCAACATATATTTTACTTTTCATTCGAATAGAGAACATTAAAATCAGTTGTCATAGTAACTAGGTATTTCCATCCATTTACGCTTACATTCTTTATAAGAATCTGCACCCCTGATAAAGATTTAAAATTATATATATTTTCTGTAAATTACTGTTCTGTGTTGTATATAATGAAATCTAAATTAATGCGATCCGGCTGTAAACAACATACTCTGATGTGACAACGATGGAAGTACAAGTGTTTTTTCTATTTCTTCCCTTTACATCAGAAGATCGAAGAAGGACATTTAAAGACCTCGTTCATACAAATTGAAGGTTAATACCAATGAATACAGTAAAATAAAATATATATTCAGTTTGGAAATATTGAGAATAGAAATATTAACCCTTTAAGGACCAAGCCACTTTGTAGGTTAATGACCAGGTCTTAATTTTGAAATGTGACCTCTGTCAATTTGTGTGGTTATAACTCGGGAACGCTTCAACGGATCCCACTGTTTCTGAGAATTTTTTTTCATGACATATTGTGTTTTATGATAGTGGTAAAATGTCTTCAAAATTTCATGTGTTTATTTGTGGGAAAAAAATTAAATTTGGCAAAAATTTGGAAATTTCACAATTTTTTATTTTTATGCCCCTCGGAGCATTATGTCACACAAAATAGTTAATAAATAACATTTCCCACATGTCTACCTTACATCAGCACAATTTTTTAAACATATTTATTTTTGTTAGGACGTTATAAGGGTTAAAAGTTGACCAGCGATTTCTCATTTTTCCAACAAAATTTACAAAACCATTTTTTTTAGGGACCACCTCACATTTGAAGTGACTTTGAGGGGGTCTATATGACAGAAAATGCCCAAAAGTGACACCATTCTAAAAACTGCACTCCTCAAGGTGCTCAAAACCACATTAAAAAAAGTTTATTAACCCTTCAGGTGCTTCACAAGAACTGAAGCAATGTGGAAGGAAAAAATAAACATTTAACTTTTTTTCACAAAAATTTTACTTCGGGCACAATTTTGTTATGTTCTCAAGGGTATCAGGAGAAAATGAACCACAATATTTGTGGTGCAATTTCTCCTGAGTACACCGATACCCCAAGTGTGGGCACACTGCAGGTCTTGGAAGGGAAAGAGCACCATTTGAGGTTTTGAACGTAAAATTGGCTGGAACCAAGAGCGGACTCCAAGTCACATTTGGAGAGCCCCTGATGTGCCTAAACAATGGAAACCCCACACATGCTACCCCATTTTGGAAACTAGACCCCCTCAAGGGACTTCTCTAGCTGCTTGGTGAGCGCCTTGAACCCCCAGGTGCTTCACATAAGTTTATAACGTAGAGCCATGAAAATTAAAAATCAAATTTTTTCCACAAAAATCATCTTTTATCACCAATTTTTTTACTTTAACAAAAGTAGCAGGAGAAAATGGACCACAAAAATTGTTGTGCAATTCCTCCTGAGTATGCTTATACCCCCACGTGTGGAGGAAGGTCACTGTTTGGGCGCATCGCAGGACCCGGAAGGGAATTAGCAAGGTTTTTTAACACAAAATTGGCTGGAATCGAGAGCAGACGCCGTGTCACATTTGCGTGCTGCACCAGTGACCTTTTAAATGAATGACGGACACAGTCCGTCCTGGTGCAAGAACTGACATCTGGCCATGAGGGACTGTGTCCGTCAGTGGACTTTAAGGGGTTAAGCCATGGAAGATTTGGGGCAAATGTAAACAAAGCATAATAATACTTTGAAGAAATAATGCTTTGAAAATTATTATTATCATTATTAAAAATAATAATAAAAATATATGGTTAGACTTTTTTTGCCAACCTTTTTTGCGGACTATATAGTTTTAGAAATGCCTGTTTCGTCTACCACTAGACCAGCGGTTCTCAACCTGGGGGTCGCGACCCTGAGGGGGGTCGAACGACCAAAACACAGGGGTCGCCACCTCTCTCACCTCCCCATCCACCTTCCCCCGTATGCAGGCTCGGACTGGGGCACCGGGACACCGGAGAATCCTCCGGTGGGCCCCGCCCGCCCCCAGCCCCTGCCTCCTTCATTTGTCCCTGCCCTGCATGCGGCGGTGCACAGTTTATTATTATAGCCGGCGGTCGGCGCACATGCTGTACTGAAGAATGTGAAGTGCTATGCAAGCAGCCGCGCGGCAGTTGCTGGCTCCTTCACATCTGAAATGATCACACACACTCATCTCGCACTGGCCTGCGACGGCGACGCCGAGTCTGTGCTCAGAGGCTCTTGATAAGAGCGGCCCGTGCGCAGCGTGGTGCGAGTGCCGACCTCACTGACTTCAGCCAGCACACAGCACAGTCCGAGGAAACAGCTGACTGTGTGACTCAGAGTCAGAGAGGAGAAGACAGGGAGGGACACACACACCCGCACGACGCACTGTCTGCACTGAGTCTGCACTGTTCATCATCACCGACCTGTTTATTGTTACTTTGCCCACCCTCGACTCCGCCTCTTCATCAATAAAACTCTGTGGTCTGACTGGAGTCTGGACTAAGGGTGTATTCTAATGCTGATTGGCTGACAGATGCAGGCAGGAGCAGCCAATCAGCATTAGTTTTCTTTGTGTGACCTCACAGGTCACAGCACACCTCAATGAGCTGTGCTGTGATTGGTCATCTGTCCTCCTGCCCAAGCAGCACACCACAGGTCAGGCACACAGGCGAGCGCACTGTCTGCAATACTATGATTGGAGGCTGCCTGGAGCTGAGGGACGTCACATTTTTTTGGATGATCGCAGCCAGTCAGTAAGGTGTAAGTAAAATATGCCTGCAGGCAGCCTGCAGCATAGTTTGAGACACTGAGACAGTTATGGGAGGCCCCCCTGCAATCTGAAGGTGACACAACAAGGTGGGGGTCCCCCATAGAAAATTTCTAATTTCCTGTGGTCCCCTCCCCCTTCCCCACTGTCTCCTAATTTACTGTGGATCACCTCTCCCACCATTTCACCTCTGGGGAAGGGGGCCCTCATGAAATTAGATGAAACAGTGGGGAAGGGCCCGGGGGCCCTCAGGAAATTAGGTGACGCTGTGGAGAAAGGGGCACACAGAAAATTAGGTGACACAGTGGGGAAGGCGCCCTCAGATATTTGACCCCTTCACAACATCCGCCTTACATGTATGGCGCATGTTAAATGCCATGCCACTGTCAATCTCTGACAGCCGCATTAAACATGTGGCGCCGACATGTGTGTGCATCAGGCTGGCGTCACACTCACTCAGCGTATGAAAATACTGTTGCAAAATATTGCACTGTTGTTTACTGTTATATTTAAACCCATGGTATGCCATGGTGAAATGTTATTTATTGGAATTCGTAATAAATATTTCTCAACATATACCGTATATACTCGAGTATAAGCCGACCCGAGTATAAGCTGTGCCATATACAATGCTCTGCACCGTTGCCCCAGATAGATACTCCACATAAAGCTGTGCCATATATACAGTGCTATGCACCGTTGCCCCATAGCTGTGCCATATAGTGCTCTGCACTGTTGCCCCATAGCTGTGCCATACAGTGCTCTGCACTGTTGCCCCATAGCTCTGCCATATAGTGCTCTGCACCATTGCCCCACAGCTGTGCCATATAGTGCTCTGCACCGTTGCCCCATAGCTCTGCCATATAGCGCTCTGCACCATTGCCCCATAGATGCTCCACATAAATCTGTGCTGCTGCTGCAATAAAAAAATAAAAAAACACATACTCACCTCTCTTGCTTGCAGCTCCTCGGCGCCATCTTCCCGGCGTCTCTCTGCACTGACTGATCAGGCAGAGGGCGGCGCGCACACTATATGCGTCATCGCGCCCTCTGACCTGCACAGTCAGTGCGGAGAGACGCCGGGAAGATGGAGCGGCGCCCGGCGTGTGGAACGAGGGAAGGTAAATATGACATACTTACCTGCTCCTGGCGTCCCGCTCCTTCCCCCGGACAGCTGATCTTCGGTGCCGCAGCCTCCTCGAGTATATACGGTAATTGTTTTTGTGATTATTTATTATGTTTGATTTGTAGCAATGAGAATACAATACATAATGCATATCAGATATTTACATTCCGAATCATAACTAATAAAATTACAGTTTTAAAGTAGCCACCAAAATTATTTTTTGGGTTGGGGGTCACCGCAACATGAGGAACCATATTGCGGGGTCACGGCATTAGAAAGGTTGAGAACCACTGCACTAGACTCTATTCAAATAATAATAATAATAATAATAATAATAATAATAAAATAATATTTTTTATTTCTATAGCGCCAACATATTTGCAGCACTTTACATTTCTGAGGGGAATTATACAGACAATAAAAGACATTACAGAGTAACACATAATTCAATAGATACCAAGAAGAGTGAGGGTCCTGCTCGCAAGCTTACAATCTATGAGGATACAGGGGAGGCACAAAAGGTAAATGGTAGAAAGTGCTGTTGTGTATGGTCCAGCCATCAATATAGTAGAGTAGTCAAATAATGCTGCATGAATCAGTCATCGGCCAGATACAGAGTGCTTTTAACTGCATGAAGGCTCTATACACAGATGATACAAGAGACCCGATTCCCAGGAAAATTTGGGAAGGGCAAAACGAGAATCGTTAGATAAGTGAGTTGAGACTATAGGCCAGTCTAAAGAAATGCATTTTTAGGGCACGCTTAACCTCTTAACGACTGCCGATATACCTTTTAGCAGCGGCAGTTAAGGGTACTTAAACCACAGCGCTGCTTTTTAACGGCGCTGTAGAATAAGTGTATTGCGCCCCCCAGAGTCGGCGTTTCTCTGGAGACCAAAACATCCAACACCGCGGAGACACCATCACGTGTTTCTCAACGCAGTGATTCCAGAACACTGCCCCCATCCCTTATGGGAAATATGCAGATGCATGTAAAGAAGCTGCGGAGACACCATCACGTGTTTCTCGACGCAAGCAGTGAATAGCCAGGCCTTTCCCCGGGAAGGAACAACCACGGGAAGGGCAGCATCCTATGAAGGAAAGCCACCTATGCCAAGCATGGTATCCATCCACAGACAGCTGTTTCAGGGTTTTGCCCCTCATCAGTGTGGAGTAGGAATCTGGCTATTAGGAGCAGTGCCTAGTAAAAAGGCTATAAAGGCACAGATGATTGGCCTCGGGGAGACCAAAACATCCAACACCGCGGAGACACCATCACGTGTTTCTCAACGCAGTGATTCCAGAACACTGCCCCCATCCCTTATGGGAAATATGCAGATGCATGTAAAGAAGCTGCGGAGACACCATCACGTGTTTCTCGACGCAAGCAGTGAATAGCCAGGCCTTTCCCCGGGAAGGAACAACCACGGGAAGGGCAGCATCCTATGAAGGAAAGCCACCTATGCCAAGCATGGTATCCATCCACAGACAGCTGTTTCGGGGTTTTGCCCCTCATCAGTGTGGAGTAGGAATCTGGCTATTAGGAGCAGTGCCTAGTAAAAAGGCTATAAAGGCACAGATGATTGGCCTCGGGGAGACCAAAACATCCAACACCGCGGAGACACCATCACGTGTTTCTCAACGCAGTGATTCCAGAACACTGCCCCCATCCCTTATGGGATATATATGCAGATGCATGTAAAGAAGCTGCGGAGACACCATCACGTGTTTCTCGACGCAAGCAGTGAATAGCCAGGCCTTTCCCCGGGAAGGAACAACCACGGGAAGGGCAGCATCCTATGAAGGAAAGCCACCTATGCCAAGCATGGTATCCATCCACAGACAGCTGTTTCGGGGTTTTGCCCCTCATCAGTGTGGAGTAGGAATCTGGCTATTCACTGCTTGCGTCGAGAAACACGTGATGGTGTCTCCGCAGCTTCTTTACATGCATCTGCATATTTCCCATAAGGGATGGGGGCAGTGTTCTGGAATCACTGCGTTGAGAAACACGTGATGGTGTCTCCGCGGTGTTGGATGTTTTGGTCTCCCCGAGGCCAATCATCTGTGCCTTTATAGCCTTTTTACTAGGCACTGCTCCTAATAGCCAGATTCCTACTCCACACTGATGAGGGGCAAACACCCCGAAACAGCTGTCTGGAGTGAGGTTTTCTGGAGCAATCCAGACCCTTTTGCAGAGAATTCTGTTTTTTTCTGTGGTCGTTTGTACCGACAGCTTTGAAGATGAGTTATGTGAAGAACACCATCCGAGTGACGTTGGAGCCATCTATCCGGGCAAGGAACAGCGTGGTCTTTATTGTACGTGACCTTATTGAGGAAAAGGCTGGAGGAAAGCGGGAGAACATCTATAGCATCAATGAGTTCCCTAATCAAGGTAACTACGATGTTACTTTTATGTCGGAGCATTATTGCCTGAATGTCTATGAGTGGTTTCGGAATCATGCCGGAGATCCCTGTTTGAAGGGAGTCAAATGTGAACCACTGTTTGGTCTTCAGGAAAGGCAGGTGACTATCACTGTCTATAACCCCTTTACTGAACCTGCATTGTTGGAGAGCTTCCTCTCACAGTATTGTGACTTTGTTTCAAAGGGAGAGAAGCAAGTGAACTGTTTAGGAATCTTCAATTGTCGATACAAATATCGTGTAAAGTTCAGAAGAGATCCTGGCAGTGTGGGTGGGTTCAGACACCCTCCGGCGAACTTCTCTGTGGCAGGGCATAGGGGTTTCCTGACGTACCCTGGGCAGCCTCTGTTTTGCAGGAGATGTTTCTCTTTTGGACATGTCCAGGCAGACTGCCAGAAGGGGCAGTGTTGCCGAAACTGCAAGAAGGAGGGGCATATGGCTGGTGATTGCCCGATGGCTAAGACCTGTGACGTGTGTGGTAGTAGTGACCACATGTATAAGGATTGTCCGTGGAGGGCGCCTAGACGCTCAGAGAGTGAATGGAGAGAGGAGGAGGAGAGAAGGAGGAGGTTGGCGACTATCAGGAAGGAAACTGAAAGAATGGAGAGAGAGGAAAGGAGGGAGAGGGAGAGGGAAAGACGCTCTGTGACTCCAGATGACATTGTGCTAGCACCCCGTGGTACTATGAGTGATGCACAGAAGGAAGATAAGGAGTTTTGGTTGGCGGCAAAAAAAGTAGAGATGGGGTTTAAGAAGAAGGAAGAAGATCAGGAAGAAGATGAGGAAGAAGATGATGACTCTACTGTGCCTGAAATGTTTTCTCTTGAGGAAGCAATGGATGCAACGGAGGAAGACGTGCGTATTTCTGAAGCTGAGAGCCCTGTGCACCCCTCAGATCCTCAGAATATTAGAGGGCTTTCTTCAGATCAGGACAGGGGTGCGAATAAGTGTCAGAGGGAGGAGGATGGGGAAAGTGATGAGGCATGCAGTAGTATGCCTAAGAGGAAAATTGGGCCAGCTAAAAAAAAATGGAGTGAGCACGAAGGGGCTAGTGGTTCAGAGACTTGCTGTTCAGTCCGAATGGCAGAGGAGGACAATGGTGATACTGGGTAAAATGAAAGCTCAGTGGATCTGTTGTTTTTTTTTTTTCTCTCCTTTCTGTGAGTCTTGACCTTTGTCAAGGGCTTTTTGTGTAATGTGTGTAGTTTTGTGGTAATTTTTGCATTTTTTTTTGTTTTTATAGTATGGGTTTTTCTATAGTTTCTCAAAATGTGAGAGTTTTTAAGAGAGCGAGGAGGAGAGCAGCAATTTTGGATTTTTTAGCTATGCAGAGTGCATCTATTTTTTGTTTGCAAGAATGTGGGATTGTGGATGGTGTGAAAGGGGATGAGTGGTCTTATGGTGCGTCTGTGTGGTCTGGTAGTGCAAATAATAGAAATGATGGTGTGGGTATTTTAGTTAAGGGGCAGGAGGTGGTTTTGAATAATTATTTGGTGGTGGAGGTGGGGAGGTGTATCTTAGCAAATTTTGAATATAAAAATGCTAAGTTTTGTGTTATCAATATTTATGCGCCAGTAGAAAAAAATGAGCGTAAGTTATTATTTGAAAAAGTGAAGCTTTTTGTTCCAGGAAGAGTGCCTGTGGTGATTGTGGGTGATATGAATTGTGATGTGGGGGGAGTGAATGTGGATGTGTCTGGAAAAGTTTTGCTGGAGTTAGTTACTGACTTTGATTTGAGTGATATGCAGCGTGTGTGTAAGGTTAACCCTTTGTTAGATACCTTTTTTTCTGATAGTGGAAGAGCACAGTCCAGGTTGGATTATTGTTTTATTTCTAAAAATATTATTCCTGTTGGATATAAGCAGGATAGGGTCGTTTTTTCGGACCATGTTTGTGTGTTATGCGAGTTAGATATTAATGTTAGTAGTGTGTTTGGAAAGGGTTTGTGGAAATTAAATGTGAAATTGTTGGAAAATGAAGCTGTGAGGAAGGAGTATGTGAGAAAGTATGAACAGTGGTGTAAAAGTAAGGAAAGTTTTGGGAATGTTTGTGAGTGGTGGGATTGGGTTAAGAGGCAGACAAAAAAGTTTTTTAAAAGTGTGGGGTATGAATTTGCGGCAATTAAGAGGGAAAAGTTTGTTAAGTTGAATGCCCGTTTATGTTTATTGTATAAATTGAGGGAAGGAGGAATGGAGGTGGAGGAGGGGATAAAAAAGGTTAAAAAAGAAATTAAAGAGTTTTTGGAAGAGAAAGGGAAGAGTATTATTTTTAGGGCAAAAATTGATAGAATGGAGCAAGATGAAAGGTGTTCGAGGTTTTTCTTTAAAAAGGTTTTTGGGAAAAAGCAGAGTATGGGTGTTTTGAATGCAGAGGATGGAAGAGAGGTAAGTGGGGAGGATATGTGTGAACATGTGGCTAAGTTTTATGAGGAGCTGTATGCAGTGAAGTGGAGGGATGAGGCTTTGGAGGAGGATGTACTAAGCGTATTAGAAAATAAATTGAGTGAGATGGAGAGAGAGAGAGTGATGGGTGAGGTGACAGGTGATGAGGTATGGAAGGTAATGAATAGCATGGCGTTAAATAAGACTCCAGGAGAGGATGGACTTCCTATAGAGTTTTATAGGGTGATGTGGCATGTGATTGGTAAGGATTTTGTGGATATGTGTAAGTATATGTGGTCTAGTATGGAGGTGGCTGAGAGTATGCGTGCAGGGATGGTTGTGTTAATACCTAAAAAAGGAGATTTGAAGAGTTTAAAAAATTGGAGACCGATAACGTTGTTGAATTGCGATTATAAGATCTATGCGAAAGTAATGGCGAATAGGATGCGTGATGTGATAGAGAGTGTGATTGGGGATGAACAGTGTTGTGCGGTGCCTGGGAGACGTATACATGAGTGTGTGTGTATGTTGAGAGATTGTTTGTGGGACTGTATGAGTCGGAAGAAGAGTGTATTTGTTTTGAGTTTGGACTTTGAAAAGGCGTATGATCGGTTATCACATAGTTTTTTGTTCCGGGTATTATTGAGAATGGGGTTTCCGCCTGATTTTGTTTGGAGGGTGAGGAGCTTATATAAAGACATTTATAGTTGTGTTTTGATGAATGGTTCTGTGGGTAGAAGAGTGAATGTTTTTTCAGGTGTGCGACAAGGTTGTCCTTTGTCTCCTGTGGTTTTTATTTGTGCGATTGAACCGTTGCTTTGTATGTTGAGGAAAGATAAAGTGATTAGAGGAGTACAAGTGCCAGGAGGTGGAGGGAGGGAATGGAAGGTTAGTGCTTATATGGATGACGTGTGTGTGTTGTGTGATTCAGAGTATTCTGTGAGGCGGGTGAAGTTATTAGCGTCTATTTTTTGTGGTGCGTCAGCATTTAAGGTGAATTGGGAGAAGAGTGAGTGTAAGGTTTTTGGGGGAGGGGTTTTAAGTAAGGATGTAGGAGTGAATGAGGTGACTGGGTCTATTAAGGTTTTGGGGGTGAAATTTTCAGAGAGTTTGGATGGGAAAGAAAGTTGGGATGATGCAAAAGGAAAGGTTGAGCGGAAGTTATGTTTTTGGAAGATGAGAAGTCTTTCGTTTTTTGGAAAAATCTTAGTTATTAAAAGTGTGATTTTGCCTATTTTCTTATATATTGCAGTGGTCTTTCCGCCGGGGTATATGTGTATGAGAGGGTTAAATAGGATTCTGTTTGTGTTTTTGTGGAATTCTAGAATGGAGAGGGCTAGGAGGGAGGTTTTGGTGAAACGTTTAGAAAAAGGTGGGTTGGGTTTTCCAAACCTTGAGGTGTTTCTTGGTGTAAATATTGTGGTTTTTGTGTTGAGGGTGATTAGGATGGATGGCAAGTTTTCTTGTCTGTGTAGGTTTTTGTTTGGGGCGTATTTATTTCGTTTGAAGTGGCGAGAGAGGGATCTGAGGTATCCGGTTGCTTTTGACGTGCCTAGATGGTATGTGTGGGTTTATAAATTTTTGGTGAAGTATGAGTTATGTGATGTGGATGTTAGGTTGTTGAGTAATAAGAAGGCTGTATATAGGATGATTGAATGTAGAGAGACAGAGTGTGGAATAAACATGGTAAGAGGGAATGATATAGAAAAAGTATGGAAGAAAGTGCGGTTAGACGGTATGACGAATAGGCAGAGTGAGATTGTGTGGCAGTCTTTGCATGGAGTGTTACCAGTTAGAGAATTTCAGAAGAATCGTGGGTTGGGGAGAAATGATATGTGTCCGAGAGGTGGGTGTGGTGGAAGGGAAAGTGTAATACATGTGTTTTGGAATTGTCATTATGCTAGGGAGGTGATTGGAAGAATGGGACCGTTGTGTAAAGAATTGTGTGGTGTGAGCTTGTTATCATTCGAGTTGTTCATGTTTGGCTTGGGAATGTGTGATGGAGTGAAGGAGAGAGTGTTGTGGTTAATAGTTGCATGTATAAAAGAAGTATTATGGGATGTGAGGAATGTGTATGTTTTTAAGAGAAAGGAAATTGTAGTAAAGAATAGTCTAAAAGTGATTTTGGGGAAGATGTATGTGTGTTTTCTATGGGATAAAAGAAGAAGGGGGGAGGTGGATGCCGAAGGGATTTGGAAGGTGAAGAAGTGGAGATACCTTGTAAATATGTCTTGACTTGCTTTTTCTGATGTTGTATTAAACTGAAATTTTCCGATGATGATGGGAACAGCTTTTGTGTTTTGGATTTGACGCAGCTGTTTGGGATTTTTCTTTGGTCTTGGATTTCTGGACCGTGGATTTTCCCATCTGAGGGAAAAAAGATAAAAAAAAAAAAAAAAAACAGCTGTCTGTGGATGGATACCATGCTTGGCATAGGTGGCTTTCCTTCATAGGATGCTGCCCTTCCCGTGGTTGTTCCTTCCCGGGGAAAGGCCTGGCTATTCACTGCTTGCGTCGAGAAACACGTGATGGTGTCTCCGCAGCTTCTTTACATGCATCTGCATATTTCCCATAAGGGATGGGGGCAGTGTTCTGGAATCACTGCGTTGAGAAACACGTGATGGTGTCTCCGCGGTGTTGGATGTTTTGGTCTCCCCGAGGCCAATCATCTGTGCCTTTATAGCCTTTTTACTAGGCACTGCTCCTAATAGCCAGATTCCTACTCCACACTGATGAGGGGCAAAACCCCGAAACAGCTGTCTGTGGATGGATACCATGCTTGGCATAGGTGGCTTTCCTTCATAGGATGCTGCCCTTCCCGTGGTTGTTCCTTCCCGGGGAAAGGCCTGGCTATTCACTGCTTGCGTCGAGAAACACGTGATGGTGTCTCCGCAGCTTCTTTACATGCATCTGCATATTTCCCATAAGGGATGGGGGCAGTGTTCTGGAATCACTGCGTTGAGAAACACGTGATGGTGTCTCCGCGGTGTTGGATGTTTTGGTCTCCCCGAGGCCAATCATCTGTGCCTTTATAGCCTTTTTACTAGGCACTGCTCCTAATAGCCAGATTCCTACTCCACACTGATGAGGGGCAAAACCCCGAAACAGCTGTCTGTGGATGGATACCATGCTTGGCATAGGTGGCTTTCCTTCATAGGATGCTGCCCTTCCCGTGGTTGTTCCTTCCCGGGGAAAGGCCTGGCTATTCACTGCTTGCGTCGAGAAACACGTGATGGTGTCTCCGCAGCTTCTTTACAGGCGTTTCTCTGGAGTCTTGGCTACTGAGTGTAGCTGAGACCTCAGAGAGCATGATTCGGGTTGATTTTTACCAACCCCAGTGGTGCGATCACCGTTATTAACGGTATAACGGCGACCACACACAAAAAAAATCTGATTCTTCATTTTTTTCTCCTCTGATGTGTGATCACATCAGAGGAGAAAGAAATAGGGTCCCCCGATCCCTCACCCTGTACCTCCGGAGTCCCTGCATCCCTCCATGATGTCCCTCGGGCTGTCGGCATCTTCTTCAGGGAGAAAATGGCAGGCGCATGCAACAATAGGAATTTTTTCCTATTGGTTCATTTTGATCACTGTGATAGACTCTATCACAGTGATCAAAATAAAAAATGTAAATCAAATCCCTTCTTTATCACACCCTTAGGTAAAAAATAAAACAAAAAATGTATTTATTTCCATTTTTACATTAGGGTTAGATTTGGGCTAAAGTGAGTTGGGCTAAAGTTAGCGTTGGGCTAAAGTGAGTTGGGCTAAAGTTGGGGTTAAGGTTGGGCTTAAGTGAGTTGGGCTAAAGTTAGGGTTGGCTAAAGTGAGATGGGCTAAAGTTAGGGTTAGGGCTAGGGTTAGGGTTGTGATTATGGTTGGGATTACAGTTAGGGTTAGGGGTGTGAGGGGCTTAATTTTGTGGTTAGGGTTATTCTTAGGGTTGGGATTAGGGTTAGAGGTGTGCTGGGGTTATGTTTGTGGTTAGGGTTAGGGTTGGGATTAGGGTTAAGGGTGTGTGGGGGCTAGGTTTGTGGTTAAGGTTATGGTTAGGGTTGGGATTAGGGTTAGGGGTGTGTTGGGGTTAGGGTTGTGGTTAGGGTTATGGTTAGGGGTGGCATTAGGGTTGGGGATAGTGTTGGAGTTAGAATTGAGGGTTTCCACTCTTTAGGTACATCAGAGGGTTTCCAAACATAACATGGCGCCACCATTGATTCCAGACAATTTTGCATTCTAAAAGTCAAACGGTGCTCCCTCCATTCTGAGCCTTGCCATGCACCCAAACAGTGGCTTTTCCCCACATATGGGGTATCGGCGTACTCAGGAGAAATTGCACAACAAATTTTGTGGTCCATTTTCTCCTGATACCCTTGTGAAAATAAAAAAATGGTTCCAAAGTAAATTTTTTATGAAAAAAGTAAAATGTTCATTTTTTCCTTCCACATTGCTTTAGCTCTCGTAAATCACCTGAAAGGTTAATAAAGTTCTTGAATGCGGTTTTGAACACCTAGAGGGGTGGAGTTTTTAGAATTGTGTCACTTTTGGATAGTTTTTGTTATATTGACCCCTCAAGTTCACTTCAAATGTAAGGTGGTCCCTAAAAAAATGGTTATGTAAATTTTGTTGGAAAAATGAGAAATCGCTGGTCAACTTTTAACCCTTATAACTTTCTAACAAAAATAAATACGGTATGTTTCAAAAATTGTGCTGATGTAACGTAGACATGTGGGAAATTTTATTTATTAAGTATTTAGTGTGACACATCTCTCTGATTTAAAGGCATAAAAATTCAAAGTTTGAAAATTGCAGAATGTTCAAAATTCGAGCTATGTTTCCATTTTTTTCATAAATAACTGCAAGTCATATCGAAGAAATGTTACCACTAACATGAAGTACAATATGTCATGAAAAAATATCTCAGAGTCAGCGGGATGCGTTAAAGCGTTCCAGATTTATAACCACATAAAGTGACAGTGGTCAGAGTTGTAAAAATTGGCCCGGTCATTAAGTACCAACTTGGCTCTGTCACTAAGGGGTTACAACTATGGGTTTTGGGAAATTAATAGTGATGAGCGAATATACTCGTTACTCGAGATTTCTCGAGCATGCTCAGGGGTCCTTCGAATATTTTTTAGTGCTCGGAGAGTTAGTTTTTCTTGCCGCAGCTGAATGATTTACATCTGTTAGCCAGTTTAAGTACATATGGGGATTCCCTAGCAACCAGGCAACCCCCACATGTACTTCTGCTGGCTAACAGATGTAAATCATTCAGCTGCGGCAAGAAAAACTAAATCTCCGAGCACTAAAAAATACTCAGAGGACCCCCGAGCGTGCTCAAGAAATCTCGAGTAACGAGTATATTCGCTCATCACTAGAAATTAATCAAAATTGTCCTGGGTAGTGCATTCCAGAGAATTGGTGCAGCAAGAAGTCTTGGAGACGGGCGTGGGAAGTTTGGATTATTGAGGATGTTAGCCTTAGGCCACTAACAGAATAAAGGATTCTTTGTAGGGTGATAGAAAGAGATGACGGAGGCGATGTAGGGTGGTGCAGAACTTTAGAGAACTTTGTGGGTGAGAGTGAAAAGTTTATATTGTATTCTGTAGTGGATGAGCAAATAGTGCACAGGGTGGAGGCATCAGTGTGGCGGTAGGCGATATCCTTGATGACAAGAATAGCACAGTCTGCATAACTATTCTTACTGTTAAAATTGCTGAAATCTCAACAGAAACTAAATGTGCTACATTTTACATTATTTGGATCAGTCAAAATTTCATGACATTGTTGTGAAGCCTGTCCAGTCTTAGTAATGATCAGAAACCATGATGCCAGTCAGGTACGGACTGGGACTGAAATTCAGCCCTGCCATTTAAAATCACACAGGCCCATGCCGTCCCCGCCCTTGAGCACCAGATGGGCATATATTACTAATATTACCCTTGATTGAAGAAAGCAAGATTTACTACAAGACCAATATTTCTAATGCTACCTGTAGCCTGCTGGGATAAGTGATGGAGTCAGCTATTTTTTGCTCCGTCACAACTCTTAACAGTTTGGGTGTCTTGAGAACACCGATTCTACAACATAGCAGACAAGGCAGCCCATGACCAAACAGGCCCTTCTGGCATTTCACAGAATTGCCAGATGGCCAGTCCGGCCCTGATGCCTGTCAAAACAAAGCCTGAAGCTGCCAATACATATTAGATAGCTGTTGGCTAAATGTTCGTTCGGCAGACAGGTATCTCTCCCATCTCTCCAATACCAATTGGCGATCAATTCACCCAAGCACTCATGTTTTTAACAGGAAAGTCAGTGTAAGCCGATGGCAGACACCTCTGGCAGTGGATGATCTCCCCTGAAAATAAAAGGATGAGGCACTGACAGAGGCTAGGGCCTCCAGACACATCAGATAGCCCAGTCCCATCAAAAGCGTGAGGTTAGTCCGAGTTTGTTACAGTATATTGTACAACACTAATACAAGAACACATGACTGATCATAATCTTAAGAACATATATCTATGTAGCTGAACATTTTGTATTTTTTTCTTCTCTGTCTCATCAGCAGACAGTCACCAGCTTCAGCTGTCACAGGGACATGAAATATTTTCATGACCCGGATTGCATCACAATATAGTGAAGTGTGGACGTGCAATTTCCTACTGGCATAAAACTAGTTGCCTGACGCCCACTGTTTAGATAGTTGCTAAATGTTTTGTTTTAGGTCCAGGTTAGGCAATTTCTGGTTCTTCCAAGCTGGCAATAAACTACAAACCTCAACATGACCTGACAGCTTCTTGTGGGTCTTTGTGTGTTCAGTTTTTTCTTCAGTATATGAAAGAATTGTTTAGTCACGTTTACATCAGGTGACTGAATCGACCCTTTCAGTAGTTTATCTCATAAGGATTCTCCGGGAAAAAAAAAATATATATATAAATCCCTAAATGCCTATATTTAGTAGCAGATTCTCACGTTGTCTTGGGCTGTTGCCCTGTTAGAATGTGAGAAAATATTCCAGAATATTTTTTGGTTGGCTCGTATGTGGCTCGAGACCTACAATGGGTAAGATGGTACATGGTTCTTTTTGGGCTAATTAGTCAGAAACCTTAGCATCTGAATTGTGCTTAGTCGGTCTGTTTTGCTGCAGGTCTCGAGCAGGAGAAAATCCTTGCTATTTACATTTTTTTTTACTTAATAGCAGTGAAAGATTTCTCTGAACATCTACTTTTGTTGTCTTCCATGTGACTTTTGGTATCACTTGGCTTATTCCTTAGTTTTAAGGATGTGCCAAATTATTGATCTGGCCACTTTTAAAATTAATGCCATTTCTCTTATGGAGTGTAGGGTTTTTCTTTTCACCTCACACTACAAGCTCCTTCGAACAGTTACAAAATGATAATCCAGAAATTGAGATTAAAATTCTCTATATCCTCAAACCCAGGCCACCATACATATTAGATGACTTTAAGGAAAGATGGTTCGGCGTATCGTATCGCTGGCAGCCATTTCAGCCGTCTCTCTCATAAGTAGGAGCATTCGTTCAGCTGAGCGCTCCAGTGATCTCTATGAGAAAGCCATCACCAGATATGTCAGGCAATGGCTCATCTCCTGTAGACAATGCTATCATCAGTCAGAAAATAGACATGTTGGATTGACATTTACCCCAATAATAAAATTTCCAGGGCTACCATAAACATTAGACTATTGGTCAAACTTGTCACTATGGGTGGATTTATCCGGCATTAGTCTAATGTGTATGGGGGGCTTTAGTTTATCAAGGCATAATAAGATAATTGGACCTTGAAATGGCTTATCAGTCAGTTGTCCTATTACTTTTGAGCTTGGGAAAATGGAAGGACTATATAAAAAATGGCTGTGATTTCAAAATGATTATTAAGTAAAACAATAATAATACAAATCAGAAGGTACATGTGAGTCTCCCACCAGGGCAATGGGGATACTCGGCAGCAGGTCCAGTTGCTCTAAAAGGGGATGTCACGGTGGCTACGACCCAGTCCGTTGCTCTGGGCACTCAATAAAAGGGGAAAGATCTTTAAAGGGAATTTGGAAATAAAGTCTATTCGCAACACTACCTGTGGTTCTCGGTCAGAGGGACCGACGCTGCTTAAAGGGGTCCTCTGGGGTGATGTTGTGGCAGCAAGATGGTGACGCTTCCCACAGGTGAAGTGAGGTCCCCAGGGCTCCCAAGGTGTATGGCAAGGATGATGTATGCCGGCAAATAAGTGGAGGACACAGAGTGGTAAAGTCTTCACCTGGTTTTCTGGCAGAAGCAGTCCACAGTCCAGAGTACCAGGAACAGGTGATGGTATGGCCCGGCCGGCCTGGAGGCAATGGTAGGTCCCTCTCCCAGGTGAGGTCCGTAAGCCTTTCCTACTTGCGCTGATGTGTGAGGTCCCTGCTGCCTGAATATTGCTGGCAAAGTACCCCTTCCTTCCCCTCTCCTGGGACAGGTACCTGTATGGCGGGCAGCTTGAGCCGTTTTACAGGGTCTCTATCACGACCCGGGCTCTTTAGGTGCTGCTTCGTCTTCAGGTGTGGTGTGGGCAAATTACATACAGTTCTAAGCCCTCCGGTTCTGCTATGTGTCCTACAGTGCCACAAAAGCCTCGGGCTCCCGGTGCCTGGTTTCTGCGCTTCAGCTCTGAGGGTGCCCAGCCACAGTTCCCCTCTGAGCCCCTTTCCACTCCTGTGCTCCTTTCCTCAATGGCTCTGCTATATGCAACAACCCCTCAAGTTCTCATCCTTTCCTGGAGCTGCAGCTCAGTCCTGGCCTCACGGCTCCATAGTCTGCAGTCTGTTACAGATTTCCTCTCTCCTAAGTGTCTCTCTCCAACTTCACTCTTTGGCCTCCCTGGACCAACTGCCTAACTCCTCCTCCAGACCAGAACACCTAAAGCTGAGGGAAGCTTCCCCTGAATCCGGATCCTGAACTCCCCCTTCTGGCCTGGATTCAGAACGTGTTGTGTGTGGGTGCCTTACCTGGTAAAGAGAATCCTCCTTGCTTCCAAGCATGATATCGCCCTCACCGAAAGGAAGGCAACATCACTGTAACAACCAGTTACCTGGGGTGTTACACATGTAAAACCTAAGACATTACTGATAAACTAGTCAACAATTCAAACATAAGGAGTGTGGGCCCTGCTTCCAAGAGCTTGCAATATATAAGGAAATAGTGGCGACACAAGCGTGAAAAAGTCCTTGTTTTCTGTGATTGTACTGCCATCTTTTAAAAAAACAATGTAAAGCATATAAAGTTGTAGGTGTCTACTACCAGCCAGTATCTGTGTGTGTACACACATAAAGAGCCTATGAGTACGTGGAGTGTGGGGTTACTGTTAAAAAAGGGATTAGTTTATGATAAAAAATGTAGAAAGGGGTAAACAGAGAATTGTATGTATGTGGCAATTGCACCTAACAGGATGTGGTATATATTATGCAGCAAGTGAACAGTCTGTTGGAAATTAGGCAACTGTAAGGATCTGACTGACTTTGGCAAGGGCACAAGAGAAGCCTAGATAACTTCCCAGTATGTTCCCAATATCCAGTAGTTAATAGATATCAATGATGGTCCAAGAAAAGAAAATTGGTGAACCAGCCACCGGGTCATGAACTACCGAAAGCTCATCAGTTCACATTGGGAGCATATGGTAGCCAGTATGTTCTGATAATATAGAAAAGCAATTATAGCACAAATCAATAATAAAGTGGATGATGTCTGTGATAGAAATATGACACAACACACAGAGCATCAGCTTGCTGAATAAGGGGCAGTGTGGCAGCAGGTAGGCAGGGGCATAACCAGAATAGGTACAATTATTGGAATCCCATCCGTGACGTGGAGCCTAAGGGGCCCAAAAAGGTCCTTTGTCCCCTATGAAAAGTCCAATACTATTGCTTGCTATAATTTGGGGCCCCATTGAAGCTTTTGCATTTTGGCTCATGAGCTTCAAGATACGCCATTGCAGGTTGGTCAGAGTAATCATGCTGGCCCCAGTCCACAAAAAACGTGCGCTCACTGGCCACATGAGCATTATAATAATAATAATAATAATAATAATTTTATTTATATAGCGCCAACATATTCCGCAGCGCTTTACAAATTATAGAGGGGACTTGTACAGACAATAGACATTACAGCATAACAGAAATACAGTTCAAAACAGATACCAGGAGGAGTGAGGGCCCTGCTCGCAAGCTTACAAACTATGGGGAAAAGGCGAAGCACGAGAGGTGGATGGTAACAATTGCTTTAGTTATTCGGACCAGCTATAGTGTAAGGCTCAGGTGTTCATGTAAAGCTGCATGAACCAGTTACCTGCCTAAGTATGTAGCAGTACAGACACAGAGGGCTAATACTGCATAAAGTGTATGAGAACATGATGCGAGGAACCTTTTTTTTTTTTTTTTTTTTTTTATTATAAATAGGCCACACAGGGATCATTAGGTTAATGCATTGAGGCGATAGGCCAGCCTGAACAAATGAGTTTTTAGGGCACGCTTAAAACTGTGGGGATTGGGGATTAATCGTATTAACCTAGGTAGTGCATTCCAAAGAATCGGCGCAGCACGTGTAAAGTCTTGGAGACGGGAGTGGGAGGTTCTGATTATTGAGGATGCTAACCTGAGGTCATTAGCGGAGCGGAGGGCACGGGTAGGGTGGTAGACTGATACCAGGGAGGAGATGTAGGGTGGTGCTGAGCCATGGAGTGCTTTGTGGATGAGGGTAGTAGTTTTGTACTGGATTCTGGAGTGGATGGGTAGCCAGTGTAATGACTGGCACAGGGTAGAGGCATCGGCATTATGAATGAACTATGGCGCAATGCCAAAAAGTGGCCAGGTCTGAGGAATCACATTTTGTTTTATGCAATTTTTGGGGCTTCTTTACCTGGGAAGTAGATGTCACCAGGATGAACGATAAGAAGAACACAATTCAGTAGAGGCAGTGTTATTATCTCAGCAAAGTTCTTCAGGGAAACCTTGAGTTTTAACATTCATGAAGATATAACTCTGACATGCACCACCTACCTAAACAATGTACACCTTTTCACAGCAGTAGTATTTCCTAATGGTAGGGCAGAGTAATGCCCCTTACACTCTGTAAAAATTGTTCATGAATCATGAATGGTTTGAGGAACATGACAAAGTTCAAGGTGATGATTTATCCTCCAGTTTCTTTAGATCTCAATCTTATCAAGCATTTGGTTGTTGGAAAAACAAATTCAATCTAAGGAGGTCCAACTTTGCAACTCACAAGACTTCAATAGTCTGCTACTAACATATTGATGGCCAATTTGCATGGCAAATAACTTCAAAATTAATGTGGAATCAATGCCTTGAAAGTCAGAGTTTTGGTGGCATAAGGGGGAACTATACTGTATTATGAATGTTTTCACAGATAGACACATAGATTTAAAAACACACATTTTTTTGTGTATCGTGTACTTTATTATTTTTAGTGGCAAAATAATCAAGTATATTTGCGTAGATCTCGACCCTGACATTAACCTTTAGTGTATCTAACACACTGAATGATAGGCAGAGGTAAAAATTAGAAGATAACTTTCATTACTACCAATTAAAACAAATGTTGCTATGTAAGGCCTCCTTCACACGATCTGGTGATTCCTGTGCAGAAAAAATCAGTACTGGTTAGATCCATGGTCCATGTCCATGTGTACGTAAGTGACATCCATGTGCGGTCTGTGTGTCCATGTGACGCGTACCAGTGTCTGGGAAAAGCAGTACAGTGACCAGGAGGCAATGATAGGAGTTGTCATTAGCATGACAAGTACCGGTGCCTGGGAAGAAGCGGTATAGTTCACGCTGATCCCAGGTGCCGGCGGCTGCTAAAAGCTCTCATGATTGCCTCCTGTTCGCGCTGAGATCAGTGTGACCGGGAGACAATGATGGGAGTTGTATTCAGCAGCAGCTGTGTAACTCCTTTGTAAAATAAATAATTAAATAAAAGAACAGCATGGGCTCCCGTGCAATTTTCATAAGCAGCAGAGGGAAAGCCTGATGTTAATAATCTGGGAAAAGTGACAATATCCCAAAAGGTTCGCAGGCTATTAATAACAGCTGTTTGCTTAGCCTTTCCAGATGAATTTATGGGAGACCGAAAAAAAAAAATGACATAGGGTCCTCCTGTAAATTAAAACCAGCAAAGGCTAAACAGAGAGCTGTGGGCGTACATTGATAGCCTGGGAAAGTGCTATTGTCAGCCCTCAGCCACCCCAGAAATGGTGCATCCATAAGATGCGCTAAATCTGGCACTTAGCCTCACTTTTCCCACTTGTCCTGTGGCAGTGGCAAGTGGGGTAATAGGATTGGGGTTGATGTCACCCTACATCCTTTCCTTTTCCTGGGGTCCCCCGTAAATTCACCAGTAAAGACTGAGCAAACAGCTGTGAGCTGTTATGTTCTAATGTGGTAAAGTAACAGCGCTATTTTCAAGTTTTCTATACTTCTGCATACCCAACTATGGAGAGAATAGCTAAGAAAAATATACAGTCATGACTGAAAGTGATGGCACCCTTAAAATTGTTCCAGAAAATAGCATATTTCACCCAGAAAATTATTGCAATTACACATGATTTGTTATACACATATTTATTTCCTTTGAGGGTATTGAACCAACACAAAAACAGATGAAAAAGGCAAATTGGACATAATTTCCCACAAAACCCCCAAAATGGGCCAGACAAAATTGTTGGCACCCTCAACTCAATATTTGGTTGCACACTCTTTGAAATAAATAACTGTAATCAATCGCTACCTATAACTATCAACAAGCTTCTTTCACCTCTCAACTAGAATTTTGGACCACTCTTCTTTTGCAAACTCTTGCAAATATATCATATTTGAAGGGTGCCTTCTCCCAACAGCAATTTTAAGATCTCTTCACTGGCGATCAATGTGATTTAGATCATGAATCATTGCTGGCCACTTCACAAATCTCCAGCACTTTGTTTCCTTCCATTTCTGGCTGCTTCTTGAAGTATGTTTGGGGTCAATGTACTGCTGGAAGGATGCAAACCCAGCTTTCTGATACTGAGCACTACATTGCAACCCAAAATCTGTTGGTGAACTTCAGATTTTATGATGTCTTGCACAGTCATGTCACTAAGTGCCATGGCAGCAACACAACCTTGAAACATCTTTGAACTTCCACCATATTTGAGTGTAGGAACTGTGCTCAAAGGATTTTGGATTACTCAAGTACATTTTAGCAACCTGCAGTCTAGCTTATTTATATCTCTGTGTCACCAATGGGGTTCTCCTGGGTCTCCTTCCAAGTCCTGGTCCTGATCAGGGCAGATAAGTACACCTGCGCAGGGGTGCAATGCCGTGGAGCCTGTGAAGCAAGCAAGAGGGCGACATCGCAAGAAGATGGGAGGCGCAAAACCAGAACATGCAACACCCATCTGACCGGACCGTCCCACAGGTGAGTATAATAAAAGTTATTTTTCTTCTCCTGCATGTCGGATCGGGAGCTTATCTATAGCATTATAGAATGCTGTAGATAAGCTCTCAAAGGTAATGGGCGTAACTCGTTTCTGCCAAACCTGGTGACAGGTTCCCTTTAAGATACAAATGTTTTTTCCAATATTGACTCATGGTCTCATGTCAAACAGGCCATGAAAATGTCAGTGGGGGTTGGGGCCTGACTTAGTATTTTTCACTTTCACCTAGTGAAGGATACCCAATCTCAGCAAGGAGCTAACCATACATTTGTGGTCACCGTTTATGGAAATTAACAGGATTGACTGTATAGGAATAAATAAAAGATGACTTCACACATTTGAAATAACTTTTTTTATCCTGAACTTCCAAGCCATGATGATTTGATAAAATAAGGAACACTATTGTTTTCCCAGCTGGCAGCTTGTGTTTTGGGGGACCACCATTTGAGGTTGCTTGTTAGTAAAGCTGGACAAGTTGCTGATGGATATTCTTGGCTCATTAGCTTTAGTGATACATATCTGTGAAGAAGAATAATTAGCTATTCATCACTCCTTCATATGCACTTCATCTATTGAGCATGACTATTTCCACTTACAAAACGTAAATCCCTAAAGCTCAAAATTCCCAAAGTAATTTCTGTGGTTGTTTTGACAAGCAGGACACAATGCCCTGTTTACCTAAGGTGTGTCTCACATTGGCAGTCCAAGACTTGGCTGCATTTTGACAAATGTTTACATTCTCCCACTCTTCTTGGACAATTGACTTGAAATAATACAAATGATGTCTGTGACAATGATCTCAGCCAGGCAAGCTTGCTAAAAATGGAAGGGACATGATAAATATAGGAGGGCAAGTGGTGCAGCCAAATGTCATTAAAGCTCAAGAGTGATTGATGAGAGGTCACTTTATGAGTGATGTGCAATAATATGCTTAAATAAATAAATGAATCGTGTCCTTCAGTCTTGTAATTCATCATGGAAGGGAATTGGACCTCACATCTAAAGATAAACAATATGGCCTAAATGCAAAATAGCTTCCTGTATAGTTCAAATCCTAAATGGGTTTGTTAGTTGGAAATGCTACACAAAGTAGTTGGACCATTGAAGATACATTTACACTGCATGGTTCTCATGAACAAGCATGTCTAGGAGCATCCCTATAAATATTGAAGGACCCAGAATGATCGTTTCATGACAATAGTCAGTCTGAACTGGCTACTGGAATGTTTTTTGATGCTTCAAACACAGATTACTAAATATCTTGTGTCCAATATTCAAACCTCAGTAGGCACAGGAGTAGAGAGCAACGTTTCCGGAATGACACTCTTCATCAGGAGTGTTGGAAAACATCAGATGTATATATGTGTTAAAAGTCCACGTTTGGGGAGTGGCTTGCAATAAAGAAAACCAGAAGATACTTGTCCTTTACACATGCCGTGTGTCCTGCTATAGATTTTGATTAGAACATAGTTGACTCCATAGGAACTAGCACTACCTGCAGTTAGACTACAATAGAAGGGAGTGCGGCCTTCCCGATTTTCTATTGAACTGGCTGCTGATCACCTGATGAACAAGCAAAATGCTCCTTCGTCAGGTTAAAAATAATGATCTCTTGGTTTGCCATTGTTTTCGGCCGCGCATTTTCGTGTGTAAACAAGACCCACTCTAACAAGAACAATTACAGCCTATACTGCACGTACTAAACCATCTATTAATTCAGTGCACATTTCTCTGTATAAACATATACAGAAAAAAATCACGGCACTCCGAAGAAAAAAAAAAGTGCCTTCTAAGGGTCTCACCCCTTAGCAAATAATAATAAGCAAAACTTACCAATCATTGGTCGTTTAACGCTGCAAACGTGGCTAATATAAATGCACCTTAAGACTGGATGAACTTTAAGGCTGAATGCGCCCCATTGTTTTCTTTCGCAAATTAGAAGTTTTTGTCTGATTATCACTGTATTTAATAATTTCATACTTTTTATCATATACAGTTGTGCTCAAAAGTTTACATACCCTGGCAGAATTTTTGCTTTCTTGGCCTTTTTTCAGAGAATATGAATGATAACACCAAAACATTTTCTCCACTCATGGTTAGTGGTTGGTTGAAGCCATTTATTGTCAAACTACTGTGTTTTCTCTTTTTAAATCATAATGACAACCCAAAACATCCAAATGACCCTGATCAAAAGTTCACATACCCTGGGGATGTTGGCCTGATAACATGCACAGAAGTTGACACAAATGGGTTAGAATGGCTACTAAAGGTAACATCCTCGCCTGTGACCTGGGGGGGGGGGGGCTCGTATATCTGTTTCCGCCACTAAAAGTGCAGGCAGAATGCTAAGAAATAGGAAAGCCCACTAAAAATAAATGAATGTCAAGCTAAGGAGAAGGAAAATTTGGGACAGTTCCTGGGCATATTAGACAGATATGTGCACCAAAAGCCTTAGATATGTATAGAATATGTTTGATAAGCTGTTTGCCAAAAATACTGCTATCTCTGTGTTATTTTAATGGTCATCTTAAAAAAAAGGCTACAGTTATTAGAAACATGGATCATAGGTCAGTAGCTAACGGGGTAGAATGTGGATATCGTAATTTCATTGACAGAATGTGAAGAATGAAGAAAAAGATCAATTTGATTTCAGGTGGGTACATGATATGAAGAATTTGTAATGATGAGCTCCATGACTAATGACATCATGAACTTATGATATCATCACGCGTTGATCCTGCTCAACAGCTCTTCAAATATCATTATTATAATTTATATGGTATAGTTCAACAAGTATCCTCTTACGGGTCCCCACTATGACTGACTTCTGAGGTTCCTGGTCTCACAGAAGAATCAGGCTCAAATACAGAGATGGGTCTGGATTAATTGAACTGATGTTCTGATGTTTTCTGAACTTATTCTGGCCAGTCCTTCATCTTTCACATTCTTTTAAAAAATGTTTATTCATTCATCTCTTTTTTTTGTCTGTACTTTTTGACCTTTACAAAGACTTGATCTCGTTATTATTTTTATATGTGTTATTTTTTATATATCCGTAGCTGTACAATTTGTAGTATATTGCGTTTGTATATTATTACATTGTGGTTTCCTGATGAAGAAGTTGATTCGACTTTGAAACGCGTTGAGAATAAACTGCATGATCTAATACCTCATCATGTCTTCTTGATTTCTTGAGTCTAGCCCAGCAGCGCAGACTATCACTCGTGTCCTCCACCAATTGTATTCTACATGTGGCGCCCCTGAGGGTCCAGTCGCCACAGAGTACTGCACCTCACCCAGAGGTGTGGGATTCCGCTCTCAGGTAAGGAGGGGCATTGCACAGAACCCTACACTTACATCAAACACAGACAATTCAGTCAGGGCAAGGCTGGATAGGAAAGGGTGTTGGAGGAGTGGGTGGGTAGGTAGAGTAGGGGAGGAGCTTGTTGAGGAACATCAGCTTAGGCGGAGTTGGTAAGAGGAGTGGAGCTGAGCAGACGTGGGCGTCTGCAGCTCCTGTGAGACAGAAAAGATTGAAACAGACAGGTAACTGAAGGAAAGAGAAACGACAGAAAGAACCGAAGAAAGGGGTTCTAGAGGCATGGGTAGTGAGAAGCCCACCCATGGGGCTCGTATCCACGCTGACCATCGCCAGGTGGAGGGACAAGGTCGCAGTGAGGCACTGGCCCTAAAACTAGTGGAGAAACTAAGAACTCAGCTAGCTAACCGGAGGCTGTGGCTTTTGCAAGAGGCACAGTCACATCTGCACACATTCGCTGAAAAGGCAGCCGTATAAGATTCAGGGAGGACTTAGCACTCACCGCCCGGAGGAATCCGTGGCTGCTGGTTTGGGACACTGTGTGGCAGGCGCAGGGCAGGAGGGAGAGAGCCAGAGCAGAAAGACGGCCAGAGAAAGGAACATAAGAAAGAGGGTTCTGGAAAGTGCATCCAAATTGCTTGAGAGCTGGCTGGACCACAAACCTGGAGGACACAGCACCCCAGCTGGGGCAACTAAGAACTGTGAGTAAAGCATTGGAAACTGCACCATTCTGTGTCCTCACATTTATTTACTGCGTCATCCACCCTGCACTACAGCCACCACAATTGCCAACACTACCATTTATAATCTAAGTGCCCTGGGGTCTAGCTCTACCTGTGGAGAGCTGTACCAACTCTGCTGCATCACCATCAGCCCCAGCGGTCTCTTCAAGCAGCGTCGGTTAACACCTCATATTTGCCGAATACCACAGGTGGCATCACGAACATTACTACATTAGACTTTATTCCATTTTCATTAACCCCCTTTTACTGGACGCCCAGGGCCACGGACCGGGTCACTGCCACCGTGACCACCCCTTTAAGAACAGAACTAGCCCGGTACCAAGCTCCCCACGGCCCTGGCGGGCGCTCCATACATGTACTACTGCAAGAATAAAACAGAAATCAGAAAGTGGAGTGTTTTACATACGTGTATCTTCTAAGCCAAAGGCTAAGTTCACACATCCATGTCTATTTTATATCCAAATCTATTTTATAACCATGTAAAACGGACTGTTTATCTCTAATGGGTCATGCGCGTTTCCTCCATGTTGAATTCATGTTTTTTTGCATCTGTTTTCTAAAACTGAAAAGGTGGACTATCTGAACTTTTTTTTATTTACTCTCAGCAATGAATCAATTAAAAATGAGTAAAATAAGAATGCAAAGCTGAAGTAAAAAGGATGTCTGCGTTGTTATATCCTTTTATTTTATATGACTTTAATGTTCGAGTCTGATCCGCAAAGTGGATGAGAATAGTGTATGCTCATAGTCTTCAAGTAACATGGACCGGAGACAGGGATCCGTTTTTAAAACTAATTTATGTATGGGTCAATGAAACTCTGTGGGTCAGTATGGAAAACAAAGAGAAAAAAAAAACGAACAGCAGACAGATGTGTGAATGAAGCCTTAGGAATAATGTATTATTATCTCTTTACAGACAGAAATAAAATGGGCTTCAACAAAAGTCTGTATTCATTGTGGGGAACTATTAGGACTCATTCAGAAATGTGTGATAGATTAGTACTCGTTATAATTAATCATGAGAGAATGTGCTGGAAAAAGGTGTTATCTGAGCATGACGGGTGCTAACCAAGTGACTTCGGCATACTCGAAAAATATGTTCGTGTCGTGACTAGGGTTGAGCGACCTTGACTTTTTTAGGGTCGAGCCGGGTTTCGCGAAACCCGACTATCTCAAAAGTCGAGTCGAGTGAAATCGGCCGATTATGGCGAAAAGTCGAGGATCGACCGAAACACGAAACCCAATGCAAAGCCAATGGGATTTTTTTTTTCTCTCTCTCTCTCTCTCTCTCTCTCTCTCTCGCCATCCGTTTGCTGTTAGGGTACGTGTCCACGTTCAGGATGGCCGGCGGTTTTGATAGAGCGGCGAACTATCTCTGCCCCCCTTCTAGAGACGCGATGATGCCAGATGTGTTCATTGCACACATCCGGAATCATCGCACCCCACACATAGGGCCCTGTGTTATACCTTGCACCGCCGCAAGGTAAATGGACATGCTGCGATCTAAAAAGACGCGCCGCATGTCCGGAATCGCACTCATAGTGGAGACAGGATTTCATTAAATCCCCTCCACTATGCTGTAACATCTGGACGCTGCGGGTTTGACTCTGCGTCTCTATGCAGCGTCAAACACGCAGCGTTTCCTGAACGTGGAAACATACCCTTAGTGTTTAATATCGCAAAGGATAGGAGAGGCGTTATAATGTATTTATTCATTAATCCATTTGTAAAAAACACGTGCAAAACACCGATGACAAGGTGCCATTTTTTTTGCATACATAAAAAATACAAAAGTCTGAATGAGGCCTAAGGCTGCCGTCACACTAGCAGTATTTGGTCAGTATTTTACATCAGTATTTATAAGCCAAAACCAGGAGTGGAACAATTAGAGGAAAAGTATAATAGAAACATATGCACCACTTCTGCATTTATCACCCACTCCTGGTTTTTTCTTACAAATACTGATGTAAAATACTGACCAAATACTGATAGTGGACGGAAGCCTTAAGGTGAGGTGGGTCAAATGTCATGACGTCGATCATATTGTTCCTCCGCCTTTTCCATTCTGACCGCACATGAAAATCAGAAAACCAGATGTCATCTGAGTGCAGTGTCATTTTTTCACGGACCCATTGACTTGCATTAACAATTTTGATGCGACCCTTGGATCAAAATTAGATTGTCTCTGATATTTTCCGTGGACCACTCAGTCTGAGAAAATAAATTGGACATGTGCACAGCCCCATAGAATATCATAGATACGAGTGCTATCTTTGAAAAATACAGGTATGCAAAACTAGGGCATGTGAATGAGCCCTTATGGCAGTGTTCTCCAACTCCGGTCCTCAAGAGCCACCAACAGGTCATGTTTTCAGGATTTCCTTAGTATTGTACAGGTGATTGAATGCTTGCCTGTCCAGGTGATGCAATTATCACCTGCGCAATACTAAGGAAATCCTGAAAACATGACCTGTTGGTGGCTCTTGAGGACCGGAGTTGGGGAACACTGCCTTATGGTGTCATGGAGGCAAGGCCACTAGGTATAAGATAATATAAAACTTGAAGAGCAGAGAATAAAAATATTTTGCTATCATCATTTTATAAAAAAAACAACAACAGCATAAACCTGTCTAGTATGCAATAATAAGGTGCGGCACACACCCACAGGGCAAGGTGTAAGGATATTAGCAAAAAATAGAAATCCAAACTACAGAGATTTTAGGGAACCTCATTATATAGATATGTTAAATAGCCACACCCAATCAAACCAAGAAAAGCTGAATAATGGAAAGAATTTGGTTAATTCCAGCTGGAAGGATATTGAGGAAGGTAAAAACTACTTTAATACTTCAGCTACTACAGTTTTTAATTTCTGGAGAATAGTGTAAACCGCTTCTCATATTTTTTCATATGATTTTCTTGGTGGCTATATATTATATTTATGTGATTTGAAACCAGACAATATTTATCTATTAATATCTAAGTAACTAAAGTGCAGCAGATCAATGTTAGGCCGGGGTCACATTTGTGAGTGCAATGTGAGAAACTCGCACGAGCCTCTCGCATTAACACCCGGCACTGCCGCCGGCACTAGGGCCAGGAGCGTTCAGCTGCATAGAAATACATGCAGGTGCACTCTCCGGTCCCAAGTCCCGGTGGCAGGTATTGACGCGCAAGTTTCTCGCATTGCACTCGCAAGTGTGACCCTGGCCTTAGGGCCCCTTTCCATTTGTGAGGAAAACGGACGAGTGCAATCCGATAAAAAATCGGATTGCACTCGGACCAATGTTAATCAATATGTGACACTCCATTTGCGATTTTTTTCCCAGCCGAAATCGGACTGAGAAAAATCTGTGTCGGCTGAGAAAAAAATCGCAGCATGCTGCGTATTGGGCCGGGGACACACACAACGTATAAAAAAAGGTCCGTTTTTGACGGAGGAGAATCGCAAAAAGTTTTACAAAACAGTGATCCGAGTGCAGTGCGAGGATGCGATTTTCTCGCATCAAATGATCCGTGTGACATCCGTATGGCATCCGTACTGCGTGTTTTTGTCGCAGGCTTGCAAAACCAACATACGCCAATACAAGGGATCCATGTGTCAAAAACAAACATATATACTGTCTATATATATATATATATGTCAGTAGACACATATATGTATATACTGTATATTAATATTTCATCCAGCGCGATATAGCAGAAAGCCGGTAATTTAATTGCCGGCTTCTGCTTTCTCCTTCCTAAAACCTGACATGATTTGAGACCTGGTTTACATACAGTAAACCATGTCTTCTCCCCATTTTTTTTGCATATTCCACACTACTAATGTCAGTAGTGTGTCTATGCAAAATTTGGCCGTTCTAGCTATTAAATTAAGGGGTTAAATGGCGGAAAAAATTGGCGTGGGCTCCCGCACAATTTTCTCCGCCAGAGTAGTAAAGCCAGTGACTGAGGGCAGATATTAATAGCCTGGAGAGGGTCCACGGTTATTGGCCCCCCCCCGGCTAAAAACTCCCAGGCTTTCTAGGTAAGTTCCCACGATCTATGAACAGCCAGCAGAGGGCGCCTCACCGCAAATGAAGCTAAATATAGATCATTGATCTATATTTAGCCTCATTCTCCGGGGTTTTGCAGCAAGGAGCAGCATTGCATTAGCAAAGCTCCTGGCTGCAAAATATTTTAACCCCTTCAGAAGGATTTACATCGTTGGACGTTACAGATCTGCTGAGGGTAAGTATATTGTTGGTTTATTATGTTTTTTTACTTACAGAACGAGGGTCTTCAGTGACTGGATTGGGCGTAGAATAAAATACTCCAACAACCATTGTTTTTATTTCATTAAAATAATTTTAAATATTGTGTTTGTCTTTTATTTAACCCTTTCATTCAATTGGATTAATAATGGATAGGTGTCATAATTGACGCCTCTCCATTATTAATTAGGCTTAATGTCACCTTACAATAGCAAGGTGGCATTAACCCTTCATTACCCCATATCCCACCGCTACACGGGAATGGGAAGAGAGTGGCCAAGTGCCAGAATAGGCGCATCTTCCAGATGTGCCTTTTCTGGGGTGGCTGGGGGCAGATGTTTTTAGCCAGGGGGGGGCCCAATAACCGTGGACCCTCTCCAGGCTATTAATATCTGCCCTCAGTCACTGGCTTTACTACTCTGGCGGAGAAAATTGTGCGGGAGCCCACGCCAATTTTTTCCGCCATTTAACCCTTAAATATAATAGCTAGAACGCCCAAATTTTGCATATACACACTACTAACATTAGTAGTGTGGAATATGCAAAAAAAAAGGGTGATATGAGATGGTTTACTGTATGTAAACCAGGTCTCATATCATGTCGGGTTTGTGAAGGAGAAAGCAAAAGCCGGTAATTGAATTACCAGCTTTAAAGCTATCTAGCGCTGCATTAAATATAAATATATATATATAGGTGTCTCCCTGACATATATATATGTATATATACCTATTCTATGTGTATATATCTACTCTAATCTAACCTGTCACTGTGATTTTACTGTACTCTGCGCTGAATTACCGGCTTTTCAAAGGAGACCCGTGCGTAAAAATCGGACAGCAATACGGATGTCATACGGATGTTGCGATAAAAAAATCGCATGACACTCGCATGACACTCGCATGGCACTCGCATGGCACTCGCAGACGTTACATCCGTTTTTTCGGTCCGTAAATCGGACCGTTTTTTTCTCACACAAGTGGAAAGGGGCCCTAAGGCTCATATACTTACTAGATAAAAGTCAGCCGATTTTAGTGGGATCAGCCAACCATCTAATGTGTTATGGGATCTCCCAACTGCCCCCCAACTGATGATGTTGGGGGACAGTAGAATCAGGCAGCTCCACTCCTATTTATTCAAATAGATTCAAATATGCAGTACCCCGCTTAAGCTACACATTTGATGAAGTTGTACAATTCAGCTCCCCAAGTACAAACATCTGGCCGCCAGGATCGGGAAAAGCTGATAGGCGAGGCTGCCGGGTGCCAGACTCCCACCAATTTGATATTGATGATCTATCCAGAGAATAGGTCATCTATAATATAACGCTGGGAGCGTCACTCTGTCCGAAGCCTTTATAGACTGCGCCGGCGCAAGCGCCGGCGCAGTCTGGGCCTCACAGAGTGACACTCCCGGGAGATCGCGGTATGCGTTCACACTGAACGCACACCGCGATCTCCAACAGAGAAGCAGGGACCGCCAGGAGGGTGAGTATCGGCCATATTCACCTGTCCTGCGTTCCACCGCTGAGCGCCGCCATCTTCCCGGTCTTCGGCCTGTGACCTTCAGTTCAGAGGGCGCGATGACGCGCTTAATGCGCCCCGGCGCCGCCCTCTGACTGAACAGTCACAGCCAGGAGACCGGGAAGATGGCGGCGCCCAGCGGTGGAACGCAGGACAGGTGAATATAGTAAGTGCTGGGGGGCCTGAGCTGGCGGCGATACCGGCACCTGACCCCCACAGCGCGCCGGTGTCCCCGCCTGCTCAGGCCCCCGGATGGGTGCAGCACATGACAGAACAGGGGCGCAGGATGGGAGCAGCACATGACAGGATGGGGACGCAGGATGGGTGCAGCACATACCAGGATGGGGACGCAGGATGGGGACGCAGGATGGGTGCAGCACATACCAGGATGGGGACGCAGGATGGGTGCAGCACATGACAGGATGGGGACGCAGGATGGGTGCAGCACATGACAGGATGGGGACGCAGGATGGGGACGCAGGATGGGTGAAGCACATGACAGGATGGGGACGCAGGATGGGAGCAGCACATGACAGGATGGGGACGCAGGATGAGTGCAGCACATGACAGGATGGGGGCGCAGGATGGGTGCAGCACATGACAGGATGGGGACGCAGGATGGGTGCAGCACATGACAGGATGGGGACGCAGGATGGGTGCAGCACATTACAGGATGGGGACGCAGGATGGGTGCAGCACATACCAGGATGGGGACGCAGGATGGGTGCAGCATATGACTGGATGGGGGCGCAGGATGGGTGCAGCACATGACAGGATGGGGACGCAGGATGGGTGCAGCACATACCAGGATGGGGAAGCAGGATGGGAGCAGCACATGACAGGATGGGGACGCAGGATGGGTGCAGCACATACCAGGATGGGGACGCAGGATGGGTGCAGCACATGACAGGATGGGGACGCAGGATGGGTGCAGCACATACCAGGATGGGGACGCAGGATGGGTGCAGCACATGACAGGATGGGGGCGCAGGATGGGTACAGCACATGACAGGATGGGGACGCAGAATGGGTGCAGCACATGACAGGATGGGGACGCAGGATGGGTGCAGCACATACCAGGATGGGGACGCAGGATGGGTGCAGCACATGACAGGATGGGGACGCAGGATGGGTGCAGCACATACCAGGATGGGGACGCAGGATGGGTGCAGCACATGACAGGATGGGGGAGCAGGATGGGTGCAGCACATGACAGGATGGGGACGCAGGATGGGTGCAGCACATGACAGGATGGGGACGCAGGATGGGTGCAGCACATGACAGGATGGGGACGCAGGATGGGGACACAGGATGGGTGCAGCAGATACCAGGATGGGGACACAGGATGGGTGCAGCACATGACAGGATGGGGGCGCAGGATGGGAGCAGCACATGACAGGATGGGGACGCAGGATGGGTGCAGCACATGACAGGATGGGGACGCAGGATGGGTGCAGCACATGACAGGATGGGGACGCAGGATGGGTGCAGCACATGACAGGATGGGGACGCAGGATGGAGCAGCACATGACAGGATGGGGACGCAGGATGGGTGCAGCACATGACAGGATGGGGACGCAGGATGGGTGCAGCACATGACAGGATGGGGACGCAGGATGGAGCAGCACATGACAGGATGGAGACCATATACCAATATAAATGCTCGCCACCCGGGCGTAGAACGGGTTCAATAGCTAGTAAATATATAAGTGGATCAACCATTTAAGGGAGGCCCTTTCCTGTTCCATTGTGACTGAGACCAAATGTACAAAATAAGGTCCATGAAGGTCCATGAAGACATGGTTTAATGAGTGTTTTTGGAGTAGAGCCCTGACCTCAGTCCCATCAACACCTTCTTGTCCACCACTTCGCTCACTGAACTCATTTGACTGACTTCCCACAGACACAAAAAAAAAAAAAAAATTGGAAATCCTTTTCAGAAGAATAGTGGCTGTAATAGCTAGTAAAGGGGCTCAACTTGAGATTTTGGAATTAGATTTAGAGCTATCTCATATTCTGTAGATGTAATGGTCATTTGTCCACATACTTTGGTCCATACAGTAATAAAATATGGAGCTGTTCTCTCCCAAAAATATTTTTTGCCTGTAAAGGTCAGCATTATTCTATTTTTGTGACTTATCCAATAACAATCTGTAGTGGACATGTTATTATTTGGAGAATGAATCTGCATATGACTACAATCAACCCAACTGGACAAAAAGTTAGAAGAGTGTATCACCAAAATCTATGGAGGATAGCTTGTTCTCACCCCCCGACCTCCCAAATAATATTTCTCTGGCTTGGTGGCAACAAACAATCTGAAAGAAAATTCATAATGACTGCTAAATTGCTTATCCTACTAAAACCACCCACTCACCTACATGTTTCCGGGCCTGCAACAGCCGCAGGTGGAATCGCAATCCACCTATGGCTGTTATCTAGTTAAATGCCCCCACAGTAAGGTGGGAAAGCCATTAGTAGTTTTTCTACCAGCATGTGCTTGTATTCACGCATTTTTCAATCCCTCTCTTGTGACGGAAGTAATGATGTTACATTGTCCTTGCACAGGGGATACATCAGGGTGGCCACCCAGTAATCTGAATTAGCAACAATACTGGGCGGTCCTTGTGCAGGTACTGCAGCATATACTGGCTGATGTGTGCCAGGCTGCCAGACACAAGCTGTCCTCGGTGGGAAGTATATCATCTGGGTACACTGTATCCCCCAGCCATGCTCCAGTGATGCCGTGAGCTAATCTGAGTGTCAGCCTGCTGTAAACACAGTTGTTCCTCCTCATTATCATCATCATCCTCCCAAACTGTCCCCTGGCTTTACAGTTGGGTACCTAATTGATGTTGGGACAGCAACCCACACTCTGAGTCATATGTGGACGACAAGCCTGATATCGGTGTGAATTGGCTCTGCTCCTCTTCCTCTTGTGCCACCACCTCATCCATCATGGCCTAAATTGTTTTTTTACAGCAAGCATATAAGTGGTATAGTAACGATTATGATAGCGTCATCAGCACTGGCCATATTGGGGGAATATTCAAAGAAGCACAACATGGCACACACGTCCCGCATTGAGGCATAAACATATTGTCTCTTTTGTGGTGCACTTACTTTTACATTATGGTCCTTCTTGGTCTTCTGGGGCTCTGTTCCTTTAAGCACCACATAATGATAGGCAGAGTCCACATTCAGTTCCAACAAAACAACTTTACTCAGGTCTTTACACAGCTCGCCCTGTTTAGTCACAGAGATAACACAAGATTGTTCACAAAGTATAACTTTTCATTTTTCTGTGCTGTCCCTCACTCCTTAAGGAATATCGCATGGTCGTACCATCTCCTTTTTTACCGCAACTTTCTCACTGGCCAGTCTTACTCGCTTCAGGCATTCTCTGTCCGTTTTGCACCGGACATTAAGGATAGTTCCCACGAAATTAGCTGCTACAATCTTGATGCTGTCCTGTATTCCTCCACCACCGTATGACTGTCAGCCCATAGGCCCTGGATGGCTGGGCTCCCAGCTTCAACGTTGCGGGACACAACTGCCCTGTCCTGTCTCCCAGCCTTTTTGACTCACTCCAGGAAGTTCCCCCAGCTTACACCCAGTTGACCCCTCCTATTTGACTAACTCCATTTGGACTATCTTATCCTATTATGCCACCCTCTAGTGATCTAATTTAAAGGGAACCTGTCACCTGAATTTGGCGGGACTGGTTTTGGGTCATATGGGCGGAGTTTTCGGGTGTTTGAATCACCCTTTCCTTACCCGCTGGCTGCATGCTGGCTGCAATATTGGATTGAAGTTCATTTTCTGTCCTCCATAGTACACGACTACGCAAGGCAAGATTGCACCTTGTGTAGGCGTGTACTACGGAGGACAGAGAATGAACTTCAATCCAATATTGCAGCCAGCATGCAGCCAGCGGGTAAGGAAAGGGTGAATCAAACACTCGAAAACTCCGCCCATATGACCCAAAACCAGTCCCACCAAATTCAGGTGACAGGTTCCCTTTAAATACTACACTTTCCCTACATCTATACAATACGAGCAATATATGTACATTACATTAGACATTATAGCAGCATTGTAAGACATATGATGTAATATGTATATCTACAGGACATTACACTGCATAACATTACCACAATAAATATACCAGTCCTTCAGGGATTATGCAAGGAATGTGGGGCATGAACCAGTCTCTGTACTCACACAGTCTCTCCAACACATGCAAGGCGGATATCCAACCTGTTGGTATGTGCATATCAGCCAGTGAGTGGTAAGGCAGAAGTGATACTGTAGAGCAGACAGTCGAGCAGCAGCAGTGTGAGAACGATGAAAGTGTGCACACACTGCCCGTGCGTTTAGCAGCAGCTCTGATGTGTGTTTAACCAATTGTTTTCTTGTTTCTACAAGACTATGGAGGTTCCCACCCCTCCTTGTAAGCCGTGCACATAAAAGCCATTCTATGCTACGTGTCCACATTTCCTTTCTGAATCCTGCTCATACAGGTACTATACATATGTCCAGGTTTTTAAATACATCAGATAGGGATTACATACATTAGTTAGGACTGCTCTAATATGGGCATACCTCGACGTTTGGTAGAGCGGCTTAATATACATTTTTTGCAAAAAAATTTATTTACCAAATACCCTGTGGTTTTCCATCTTTTTACTAGCACTTGCTGTTTACGATTGTTTCTGCAACAGAGTATTTTTTTGTTTTACTGTGCCTTTTTTTATGTTTCAGCTCCTGCGTATTGTGAGATTTGTCCCCCAAACAGAGGAGTTTAAGGACAGCCTGCTGTTGTTTCCCCCTGGCTGTACTCAGGTTGGTGGTGCAGCAAAATCCAAAAGCAGATATCTAAATTCCCTAAATTTTAAATTTGTACTCCTCTTGCCCTTGCAAGTGAGTCGCCTGCCAGGGCCGTGGGGTGCTCAGTACTTGGTCTGGTACTCACAGGGGGATGTCACGGTGGCGGCGATACGGTCCGTGGCCCTGGGCGCCCATGTTAAAGGGAAAATTCTTAAAGGGGTTTAGAATAAAGTTTGTGTTCGTGACACCACCTGTGGTTTTTGGTCAGTGGGGACTGACGCTGCTTGAAGGGGTCCACTGGGGTGATGTTATGGCAGCAAGATGGTATAACTTCCCACAGGTGAAGTAGGTCCCCAGGGCTCCCAGTGTATAGATGGAGGATTGTGAGTGGTGCAGTAAAGAACAGAGGACACAGGTTTGCAGTCTCTTTACCTGGTTTACTGAAGGTCTCTGGCATCCACAGTCCAGGGCACCAGATCACAGGTACAGGCAGGGTCCGGCCAGCTTGGAAGCAAGTTCAGAGTCCCCTTTACCAGGTGGAGATGAAAGCCTTCCTACTAGTGCTTTGGTGTAGTCCCTTGCTGCCTGTGGCTTCTATCAAGGTCCTCACAGTTCGTCTCTGTCCTCCATAAAGGTGGCACACAAATCCGTACGTCACGTGGCTCGAGCCTTTTTATAGGGTCTCAATCACAACTCGGGCTCTATGTGCCACTGTGCCTCCTGGGTGTTAGGGCGGACAGGTGATATCTTATCCAGCTGTCCTGCCGGTTTCTGAAGTGCCTTTTAGAATCTGACACAACCTCGGTCTTCCGGCTACCAGGAATCTGTGCTCTGCCAGGGAGATAGCCCATATGCTGCTGTCCTCCCCTGGTGTCACTCGCCTGTGCTTCGCTCTCCTGCACGCTCAATACAAATCTGTTCATCTTTCTGTGTCTCTGTCCAGGAGCTACAACTCTTTCTCGTGGCTGCACGGCCCCTTAGTCCTTTATCTCTCTTTCTGCCAAGAGCTGCAGACTCCCACGTCTGCTCAGCTATTCTCCTCTCGTACCAGCTCCACCTAGCTGATGTTCCTCAACAAGCTCCCTTCTGGCACTCTCTCTTTAGCCCCCTCTGACAGGGAGCTCCCACTTAGCACATCTTCCTGCTTCACTGTCCTCTCACCAACTGCCTTTCCCTCCAGACCAGAATGCATAACTAGGGGAGTTCCCCTGAAACCGGGTTTAGAGCTCCTCCTTCTGGCCTGGAGTGTGAACATGTTGTATGCTTGTGATTACCTGATAGAAGAGATCTTCCCTTGCCTCCAAGCGTGACATCACTCTCCCCGTAAGGAAAGCAACGCCACTGTAACAACCAGGACCCTGGGGTGTTACATTAGTAATACCCTCCACGTTGTGAAGAGAGGCAAGAACATGAACCAGCTGTCTACAGATGAGCCTTTTTTCCTGCTACAATCCCTAGTTATGGATCAAGAGTCTTTTATTTTACTGGGGTAAAGAGAGTAAACTATAGCAAGACAGGTTTATTCCTTCTGAAGAAGAGCTAATCTGCATCACTTCTAACAGGCGGCATTGGCTATAAGACTCGCCCTGCCAACTGGGTCATTACAAGCAGAAACATTACCCCACCAAGAAGTTAATTGTAAGACAACCTCTAAGGCTAAGTTCACATTTGCTTATGTGTGCGCAGCATATCATCTGCATGCGCAAACGCATGCCAAAACGCATGTTTACGCAGTGTTTTTTATCAGCATCAGCTGATGCATGACGGCAAAAAAATGCTGCATGTGCATGCATTTGTATGCATTTTTTTTCCTGCATTTGCGTTGTTTATGTGCATGCTTTCAATATTTCCAGGAGGGTGTCTCAATGGGCGTGTCTTAAAACAGTTCCTGGACATGCACAGTCCGAAGTACGCAAGCGCATCAAACACATGTGTATGCATATCCTTGCATGTGTTCCCATAGACAGTAATGTGTTTTTTTAACGCACTCATCCGCATTGCCATGCCTGCGCATACTTGAAGGATTTTTGACACCTCCAAAAATGCAACATGTTGCGTTTGCTGCGCCCAGCCGCACACCGTGAAACGACGCGCATGTCCATGCGTACAACCATGTTAAATATATGTACGCATGACGCATGAGGATCTATGTGGATCAAACGCTGAGCACAATGATGCAAATATGAAACCAGCCTAAGTTCTACGTTCTAATTAGTATTTATCCTCTCCTTAGAATAGGGGATAACTTGCCGATTGTTACGGGTCTAACTGTTGGGACCCTTGATCTTGGAAGTCCCTTAGAGAATGAATGGAGAGAAAGTCGAATATATACCTTTTGGCTCTATTCAAGAGAAGGTTCTGAATCACCATCTTTGTTGTTGCAGAGTCCTGCTCTGCAGGTGACTGATGGATCTCTCCCTCCTGTATGCATAGGGAGAGAAGCTATCCAGGGGGCTTTCTGGTCTCCAGCTATGGTCCCAGGGCCGTAGTGGCCATCTGGCAATTCTGGCAAATGCCAGAAGGGCCTGTCTGGTCGTAGGCTGACTTGTCTGCTAAGTTGTTAACAGAATCAGTGTTTTCACCTATACTATTAACAGTTGTGACGGAGCAGGCCATCACTTACCCCAGCAGGCCATAGGTATCATTACAAATATTGATCTTGTAGTAAATCTTGTTTTCCTCCATCCAGGGTAATATAAGTAGTAATATATCCCATCTGGTTCTTGGAGACGGAGACAACATGGGCCTGTGTGATTGCAAATGCCAGGGCTGAATTTCAGTCCCAGTCAGTACCCGTATGGCCCCCTGCCAGATCTTCAAAGTTTATTTTCCCTGAAACTATGGAGCATTTTAGAAAATGAAATACATGGCTGCAATCTTTTTAATTCTGCTGCAATTTTATTCTTTATTTACCACTATTGCTAACCTCTATCAACTAGTGGACTCCTCAGTATAAAAATAGGAGGATTCTAATGGAATAAAATACCATATTTAATTCCATTATTTTATCCATATTTTATTCCATATTTAAAAAACTGCCGACAAGTCCCTTTGTACTAGTCTGATGAATTTGTGTTGGGAAGAAAAGCATAATTACTTCATATATTCACAGCTTTAATAGCACCAACATATTCTGTGGCGGTGTACAGAAAGTGCACCATTCACATCACGTTCATGTCAGTTTTCATTTTCCAATCTCAGGCGGATAGGTAAGATTATTAAGTATTTACTTTCTTAAAATATGTAATATTCTTTCCTAGGTAAATCTGTTAAAGAAAGTAAAATATATGGAAAATATTTGCCTTAGAGAAACTCGTTAATAACGACACATCGGCTGGCGTAAAACCCCGGTAAAATTTAGATTACAGTATCTCCTATGCTAAAATTTCAGATGCTCAGCAGTCAGCATATTTCATTCGCCACATACACAGTAAACCGTAGACAGATATGGGACTGTAGGATTCTCTGTGTTTGCTTGAAGATTTTAACCAAGGATATAAATTAGCCGGCGGCACTGACAGTTATATCATGCAAGGCGGATCTCACACTAATTCCTGCTTATAAGGAAAAAGCTATTTCAGTGACAGGGTGTAAAAAACATATAATAGAAGGCAAATACTAAACAGTAATATAATTGTGCATCCTAATAAAGCAAATTCTGGCATGTATATAGGAGCCTATGCCTATGTAGCTAATAGTCTGTTATATGTAGTGTGGCTGATATTAATATTTTATAAGGAGCACCATACATATATTTATGCAGACATAATCAGGCCACTCCATGCGACACCGCTTGATAAGTAGTGAGGGATTGTAAAACCAAATATTGTGCTGCAAGGAGAGGTGATAATGTAACAAGTTTTATTTTCCACGTCACTTCCCCTGTAGTGTCTTCTAGGATTTGTTCTGGAATTACATGCACTTGTACTTTATTTGCTTTTTTTCTAATCCCATAATCCAAAAATTAAATTGGCAATAGCACATTGATCATAGATGCTTACAAACGTTTACCTAATAAGGTATGAAGTGACTAGAAGATGAGTGAATACATTTTTTTTTATTTATTAACATAATGTTAAAAACAGATAATATTATATAAAAAGACAGAAAGATGTAATAATGGGACCTCCTTTTTTTCTATTATGATATAGATGCACAGAGAGGAGCATTGATACTGTACTGGGCACAGAAGGAGTATTATTAGTGTTTGGGGCACAAAAGGGGGCACTATTACTGTGTAGGGGCATAGAGGGGGCATTGTTACTTTGTAGGGGATAGAGGGGGCATTGTTACTGTGTAGGGGATAGAGAGGGCATTGTTACTGTGTAGGGGAATAGAGGGGGCATTGTTACTGTGTAGAGGCATAGAGGGGGCATTGTTACTGAGTAGGGGCATAAAGGGGCATTGCTACTGTGTAGGGGCATAGAGGGGGCATTGTTACTGAGTAGGGGCATAGAGGGGCATTGTTACCGTGTAGGAGCATTGTTACTGTGTAGGTCCATAGAGGGGCATTGTTACTGTGTAGAGTCATAGAGGGGGCATTGTTACTGAGTAGGGGCATAGAGGGGCATTGTTACTGTGTAGGGGCATAGAGGGGGCATTATTACTGTGTAGGGGCATAGAGGAACATTGTTACTGTGTAGGGGCATAGAGGGGGCATTGTTACTGTGTAGGGGCATAGAGGGGGCATTGTTACTGTGTAGGAGCATAGAGGGGCATTGTTACTGTGTAGGGGCACAGAGGGGGCATTGTTACTGTGTAGGGGCACAGAGGGGGCATTGTTACTGTGTAGGGGCATAGAGGGGTAGAGAGGGCATTGTTACTGTGTGGGGACATAGAGGGACATTCTTACTGTGTAGGGGCATAGAGGGACATTGTTATTGTGTAGGGACATAGAGGGGGCATTGCTACTGTGTAGGGGCATAGAGGGGGCATTGTTACTGTGTAGGGGCATAGAGGAACATTGTTACTGTGTAGGAGCATAGAGAGGGCATTGTTACTGTGTAGGGGCATAGAGGGGGCATTGTTACCGTGTAGGGGCATAGAGGGACATTGTTACTGTCTAGGGGCATAGAGGGACATTGTTACTGTGTAGGGACATAGAAGGGGCATTGTTACTGTGTAGGAGCATAGAGGGGGCATTGTTACCATGTAGGGGCATAGAGGGGGCATTGTTACTGTGTGGGGGCATAGAGGGGTAGAGAGGGCATTGTTACTGTGTGGGGACATAGAGGGACATTCTTACTGTGTAGGGGCATAGAGGGACATTGTTATTGTGTAGGGACATAGAGGGGGCATTGCTACTGTGTAGGGGCATAGAGGGGGCATTGTTACTGTGTAGGGGCATAGAGGAACATTGTTACTGTGTAGGGGCATAGAGGGGGCATTGTTACTGTGTAGGAGCATAGAGGGGGCATTGTTACCGTGTAGGGGCATAGAGGGACATTGTTACTGTCTAGGGGCATAGAGGGACATTGTTACTGTGTAGGGACATAGAAGGGGCATTGTTACTGTGTAGGAGCATAGAGGGGGCATTGTTACCGTGTAGGGGCATAGAGGGGGCATTGTTACTGTGTAGGGGCATAGAGGGGGCATTGTTACCGTGTAGGGGCATAGAGGGAGCATTGTTACTGTGTAGGAGCATAGAGGGGAAATTGTTACTGTGTAGGGACATAGAGGGGGCATTGGTACTGTGTAGGAGCATAGAGGGGGCATTGTTACTGTGTAGGAGCATAGAGGGGGCATTGTTACTGTTTAGGAGCATAGAGGGGGCATTGTTACTGTGTAGGAGCATAGAGGGGGCATTGTTACTGCGTAGGGGCATAGAGGGTGCATTGTTACTGTGTAGGAGCATAGAGGGGGATTGTTACTGTGTAGGGGCATAGAGGGGGCATTGGTACTGTGTAGGGTCATAGAGCGGCATTGCTACTGGTCACTGGTTACAGCATTATGTGGATGTGAATAGATCAATGAATATGAGTAGAGTGCAGGAAAAGATATGGGTCAAAGATTTCTATATGTTATATTGTACAGAGATGCGGTCAGGGCCAAATGGAGAAGAAAAGGGAAAGTGAACAACTACAATAAGTAAGAACGTCACTGGATTTATCTATACACATATACAGTATGGTCTGCAGAGCATATAGTCACTGGTAGTAATATCAGTCTTAATTTTTTGCATTTTTTTATAATGACCAGCATAGTTGTATTATCGCTATTACATATGCTGGTAATACTGTATGTGGTTAGGGTCTGGTGGTATTGTTTGTTTCTTATATTGCAATATTGATCTTGGCATAGTTGGGTTTCATACTGATCAATATGGTAGCATTAGTTCATCACTATGTGGTGGTATTATGTGGCCAAATCATGTTATTTACCTCTATATAGCATTATTGTTGGTAATATAGATCTAGCAGTACATTTATATTTCCTCCAATGTCAGGCAGGGTCATATTTGTAATAGAGACTTCCATCTTTGGACATGGGTATGGGGTGCAATATGGGCCTGTGTGGTTTCAGATGTGACAACTGATTTTCAATCCCAGTCCAGCTATTATTACTGTGTAATGGCTGTGTCACCGTTCAGGAACATGGCCTGATCATAACACAGCTCCTGGGCAGGGGAGGAAGCAAAAAAGTATACACACAGGACAGCAGGGGATCGCAAATAATTCTTTCTTTGAGGCAAATTATTTTTTAAAGACAGCCAGGGAAATGCCTTATCTCACAAAAAAAATCAGCTGTGATCCCGTGCCGTCATGTATATTATTTTCCTTCCCCCTTGGCCAGGAGATGTGTTATGATCAGACCATGTTCCTGTATGGTTAGACACGGCCATTACACAGTACACAGCAGGGGCACATTTATAAGATTATCTCAGCACAGGAACATTTTATTTAATCACATCCAATTGAGGAAATTATTATTATTCCAAGATCTATTGATTGAAAATGATTCATTTGAAGGGACATCAACAAATTACCTGTATTTTCTAAATTAAGTTTTCATGTTAACTATATTATTTAAAAAATTATGTGTTTTTTTTTAAACTTTTCAATACATCTATATAAATCCCAACACACCTACTTATTGCAGTTTTCACACTGGCCACTGCGCCCACATAATTGCCATACATATTAATTACATGTCTTTAACTACAGTATATGGGGCCTTTAGAGTGTCTCCCAATTTTAACTGTATGTGAGATAGAATAATGGCTCCAAACGGGAAGGGGGAGGGGAAGAAGTGGCTTATAGGTGGAGAAAGAAGCATTTTTCACTGTTGAGATATGGTAAAAAGACTTTATAAACATTTGTTTTTGCTATAGATTTCTGCAAAGTTTGTTGAAGTGACAGTGACAATTTAAATATGACTGAATTTCATGAACTTTTTTTAGTTTTTCCAAAAGTGTGATATCAGAACCCCACAGTAATGAAATGTATGATCAGATGGTTTATCATCATGTGTTTACTAAGGCTACGTTCACACTAGCGTTCGGCTAGTGTGCGTCGCGCTAGCGTCAGGCGACGCAGCGGCGACGCACGCGTCATGCGCCCCTATGTTTAACATGGGGGACGCATGCGTTTTTGCTTGTTGCGTTTTCCGACACGTGCGTCTTTTTTGACGCTAGCGTCGGACCAAGAAAACGCAACAAGTTGCATTTTTCTTGCGTCCGATTTTCGTCAAAAAACGACGCACGCGTCGAAAAACGCAGCGTTTTTGCGTGCGTTTGCACGCGTTTTTCGGTGCGTTGTGCGTCGCGTCGCCGACGCAGCGGCGCACAACGCTAGTGTGAACGTAGCCTAAGACCTTCGGTCAATGTTGCCGAGCATTATCCTGGCATTGCACTTTACACTATGAAGTCAAATACTAAGGTCATGGTGACCTTCCTGCAATTAAAAGAACATTTGCATTGCTGGATGAAGCATCGGTAACATCAGTTTATTCATTCCAGTAACAGCACTAATCATACAGGAGCACCTTGATACAGACAGGATTCCAGCAATGTCAGGTTATCTTTGTTCCCATGTCACCCGGATGAATGGAGATGAATTCTATAGCATTGAAATGCACATATAGAGCCATTTTCTATCTCGAATTTGCATTTAAACTGAGTAGATTTGATATGAGATGGAAAACCTCAAAGACAAGAAGGTAGGGGCTCCACACAGGACTCTTAATAGCAGAGGCAAGATGGGTGTACAACTTTATATTATTCACTTTTACTATTTTAACCCCTACACACCATGGCCATATTCTGTTTGTTTTGTTTTGTTTTTTCTTCCCTTTTTTCCAAGAGCCATAACTTTTTTATTTTTGTGCCAGTATAGCCGTATGGGACTTGTTTTTTTGAAGGATGAGTTTTACTTTTGAATAACACCATTTATTCTACCACATAATGTAGTGGAAAATTGGGAAAAAAATTGCAAGTACATTGAAATTGCAAAAAAATGCAATTTCACAAACATTTTTTTATCGTATAATCTCAGTATAAGCTGAGAATTTCAGCCCATTTTTTTTTTAGACTGAAATTGCCCCTCTCAGCTTATACTCGAGTCATTCCTAGGGGTTGGCAGGGGAGGGGGAGTGGAGCTGTCTAATAATACTCACCTGCTCCTGGTGCGGTCCCTGCAAGTCCCTGGTTCTCCGGGTGCCAGCAGCTTCTTCCTGTACTGAGCGGTCACATGGTACCCCTCATTACATGGTACCCGGCTCCACTCCCATAGGGGTGGAGCCACATATTCATTACTGTAATGAGCGGTATCATGTGACCGCTCACTACAGGAAGAAGCTGCCGACACCCGGAGAACCAGGGACTGCACCAGAAGCAGGTGAGTATAACGCAGTGCGTGATATTCACCTGCTCCTCGTTCCACCGACAGCTGCCGCTGCGTCTTCCCCGTCCTCTGCAGTGACGCTCAGGTCAGAGGGTGCGGTGACACGATTAGTGTGCACGCCGCCCTCTGCCTGAACAGTCAGTGCACAGGACGGAGAAGACACAGCGGCGGCCATCGGTGGAACGCGGACCCGTGACTATAGCAAGTGCCGGGGGCCTGAGAGGTGAGTACGCGATTTTTTTTTTTTAATCGCAGCAACAGCATATGGGGCAAATGTCTGTATGGAGCATCTTATGGGGCAATGTGCAGTGTTATGTGGGGCAAATATCTGTATGGAGCCTCTTATGGGGCCGTGTGCAGCATTATATGGGGCAAATATTTGTATGGGGCCATTTGCAGCATTATATGGGGCAAATATCTGTATGGGGCCATGTACAGCATTATATGGGGCAAATATCTGTATGGGGCCATGTGCAGCATGATATGGGGCAAATATCTGTATGGGGCCATGTGCAGCATGATATGGGGCAAATATCTGTATGGGGCCATGTGCAGCATTATATGTGGCACATATCTGTATGGGGCCATGTGCAGTATTATATGGGGCAAATATCTGTATGGGGCTTCTTATGGGGCCATGTGCAGCATTATATGGGGCAAATATCTCTATTGGGCCATGTGCAGCATTATATGGGGCAAATATCTCTATTGGGCCATGTGCAGCATTATATGGGGCAAATGTCTGTATTGGGCCATGTGCAGCATTATATGGGGCAAATGTCTCTATGGAGCATCTTATGGGGCCATAATCAGCATTTGTGGAGCATTATATGGGGCAAATGTGTCTATGGAGCATCTTATGGGGCCATAATCAGCATTTGTGGAGCATTATATGGGGCAAATGTGTCTATGGAGCATCTTATGGGGCCATAATCAGCATTTGTGGAGCATTATATGGGGCAAATGTCTGTATGGAGCATCTTATAGGGTCATAATCAACATTTGTGCAGCATTATATGGGTCATATTTTAATATGGAGCATCTTATGGGGCCCATCATGAACTGTATGGAGCATTATATGGGGCTCCTGATTCAATATGGATATTCAAAAACACTTAAACTACTGATGTCTCAATTAATTTTACTTTTATTGGTATCTATTTTTACTTTTGACATTTACCGGTAGCTGCTGCATTTTCCACCCTAGGCTTATACTCGAGTTATTAAGTTTTCCCAGTTTTTTGTGGGAAATTAAGGTGTCTCGGCTTATACTCGGGTCGACTTATACTCGAGTATATACAGTATTTATTTATAAAGCTCTCTAAATGCTAAAACTGACCCCTGGTCCCCCGGTTGTTACTAGTACATAGATAGCAAACATGTGTATTTTTTTTTTATTTACGGTAAGTGGTGAAAAACAAAAATTCAGAAATTTGTAAGAAATTAAATTTTTTACTTTTGTAGTCATTTTCCGAGCCTGTAACATTTTCATTTTTTTATGATATGGGGCTGTGTAAGGGCTTGTGCCCTTAGTGGACGTTTTGACTGCTACCTTTTGGAGGTAGATATGATGTATTAATTTGCCTTTCATTGTATTTTATTATAATCTTGCTGCGGCCTAAAAACCTTAATTATGGAGTTCTGATTTTTTTTTTCATTATATTCTTTACCGATTGGGTTAATTTAGCTTACATTTTGACAGATCAGACTTTTATGAACACAGCAATACCAAAATATGTATTTATTTTTTAAATATTTTTTATTTTTAATGGGGCAAAAAGGGGGGATTTGAACTTTTGTGCATTTTTTTTTAAATGTTTTCATATTTTTTAAAACCTTTTTTTTCACTTCACCTTAGGGGACTTGGAGCTGCAATTATCTGATCGCTTGTGCTATGTATAGATAAAATTACAATCTCCTATGAATGCATGCCACGGGCTGGCTTTCACAGGAGGATCATAATGACAATCACAGGTGGCTTCAGCAGATCCTCAGCTGTCATGACAACCCATCGGTGCCCCACAACCACGTCACACATCATGGGCACGTGGAATGCCGGACACGTGGAATGCCACGCACCGCTGTCGGCCCAAGTTAATTGCAGCTGTCAGAGATTAATAGCGAGATTAACAGGTTAAAAGCTGCGTGCAGAGTTTCACACCTGAATAAATCAGCCGTCACGTGCGGGAAAAGATGCAGGCTCAGAGAGCGAGCCTGCATCAGACTCAGGGAGCCGGCAGATGATGTAAGTTTATGCCATATGTCATGAAAGGGTTAAAGAATTTATTTTGTGCTGCTTTGTACAATCTAAATGTAAGACAGTATGATTCATATACCTGCAAATTCAATGTTATTACTCACACATGTAGCGACATTAAGGCTGCCGTCACACAGTCAGTATTTGGTCAGTATTTTACATCAGTATTTGTAGCCAAAACCAGGAGTGGGTGATAAATGCAGAAGTGGAGCATATGTTTCTATTATACTTTTCCTCTAAATGTTCCACTCCTGGTTTTGGCTACAAATACTGATGTAAAATACTGACCAAATACTGATAGTGTGACGGCAGCCTAATTCCTCAGCACTTTACAGGCATGATCATCACTGTCCCCATTGGGGCTCACAATCTAAATTCTCTATGAGTAAGTCTATGTAGGAAACTGGAGGAAATCCACACAAACATGGGGAGAATAAACTAACTCCTTGCAGATGTTGTCCTTGTTGGGATGTGAACCCAGGACCCCAGTGCTGCAAAGCAACAGTGTTAACTACTGAGCCACAAATCATCAATTTGTTTTAGGAGCATGGGCAGAAACTCATAAAAACACTACGATAACACACTATCTCCATGTAGATACCGACCTAGTTCTGATGTGAAACCAGGAGACCTAGGAAAGTCAACAGCATTAACAACTAAGGCACTGTCATCTGTCAAAAAATCATTGATTTGAGTAAATCTGGATTTACATTGTGTCCTGATAATCGTGCAGTGTAAACAGGCCTCCACTCACCAGATGAATGAGCAAAACGCTCAATTTTTGGGTGAAATTATTTTTAAGTACCGTATTTAAGAAAGCTTTAAAAAATCATCGTTCTCGGCAGCACATCATCCTATGTCAACAGCATGTGTGCTGCTGAAAAAATTGAAAGTCTGTGAGCACAGACTGATCTATTACTAATTGTTCTGTGTGCCTGATTAACCCCTTAGTGACAGAGCCAATTTTGACCTTAATGACCAAGGCAATTTTTACTATTCTGACCACTGTCACCTTATGAGGTTATAGCTCTGGAACGCTTGAATGGATTCCACTGATTCTGAGATTTTTTTTGTGACATTGTGCTTCATGCTAGTGGTAAAATTTCTTCGATATGACTTGCGTTTATTTATGAAAAAAATGGAAATTTGGCAAAAATGTTGCAATTTTCATACTTTTAACTTTTGTGCCCTTAAATCAGAGAGTTGTGTCACACAAAATAGTTAATAAATAACATTTCCCACATGTCTACTTTACATCAGCAAAAATTTTGGAAATATAATTTTTTTTGTTAGGATGTTATAAGGGTTAAAAGTTGACCAGCGATTTCTCATTTTTCCAACAAAATTTACAAAACCAGTTTATCAGGGACCACCTCACAGTTGAAGTGAGTTTGGAGGGGTCAAAATGAGTGAAAATACCAAAAAGTGACACCATTCTAAAAACAGCACCCCTCAAGTTGCTCAAAACCAAATTCAAGAAGTTTATTAACCCTTCAGGTGCTTCATGAGAACTAAAGCAATGTGGAAGGAAAAATGAACATTTTACTTTTTTCACAAAAAATTTACGTTAGATTCAAACTGATGAAGAAGGACGCAGCTCCTTCCAAATGCGTCGGTAACCTTTTTGGTCCCAGTGCCGCTCCGTAGCCTCTGTGACGTCACACGCCAGGCATCCCTGCTGGCATTCTTTTCCCTCGCTTGCTCGTATCCAGGGACGCCACCGCCGGGGCGTTCCCTGGCTTTGCGCAGCTCCTCATCCCTGCTGTGACGCGTCTGCTACCAGCCCGCCAGTGTGGCGCAGTGGTATTGCTTTCCTCTCGGGGAGAGTGAACCTACGTTTGGAGGCAAGGAAGGATAACTGCATCCAGGTATCACAAACATATACACACTTTGTTTGAGCGGGCACCATCCAAATATTCTAATGTAGAAGGGGATCACCATATGCATACCATTAAACAGTAACACCAAACAAGAGCAAGCGTATGCACAAAAATAGGGATCACCACAGTATAGCTAATAGTAGAAAAAATATTTATTCAAAGAACAACGTGCACAAAGACATTTAAAAACATCTAAAAACATAGATAGAAATAATGGGTCCACCATAGTAACAGATAAATGCTGACAAAAATATGCACCTTACACAGCTAATACAAATATTCTAACATCATTTAGCATAAATCTCAGCTGATTCCGACAACACACCCAAAGCACATAGACACACTGTGTGGATCAATCCTCCAAGGTGCTGGGCAAGTAGATAGACGCTTATGGGCCACAGAAAAACGTGGTCCCACATATAAACTAATACCAAGTGGGGATATAATAAAAGGAGTCTCAATACTCAATAGTGACCCCACTGCGTCCTCCTCAATAGTCCTCAAATATATCTTACCCAGCCCTAGTGCAGACACCTATAGAGACGATCCTAACCAGGCAGGCATGTCAGATCAGTGAAGCTGTGTGGGTGCACAGGATTGATCCACACAGTGTGTCTATGTGCTTTGGGTGTGCTGTCGGAATCAGCTGAGATTTATGCTAAATGATGTTAGAATATTTGTATTAGCTGTGTAAGGTGCATATTTTTGTCAGCATTTATCTGTTACTATGGTGGACCCATTATTTCTATCTATGTTTTTAGATGTTTTTAAATGTCTTTGTGCACGTTGTTCTTTGAATAAAGATTTTTTCTACTATTAGCTATACTGTGGTGATCCCTATTTTTGTGCATACACTTGCTCTTGTTTGGTGTTACAGGACGGAAAAAGAGCGTCCGAGGATGGCAGAGGTACCGGGGGGCTCGGGGGACCCCATTTCTCTCTTTTCTTGTATGCTAGATTATATCAGAGGAGAGAGAAATGAGTGGGAAATCTGACTTTTTTTGGGGGGATTGCCGTTATTCGGTGAATAGCAGCAATCACAAGACTGGGGAGGGTAAAACCCGACCCAAATCATGTTCTCTGGGGTCTCAGCTATACTCTTATTTCTCACCGGCCTTAAAAAAAAGCGGCACTGAGGAGTAAGGTTCCTTAGCTGCCGCAGCTAAAAGGCGTATTGGCAGTCGTTAAGGTGTTAAACAGGCTAGTAAACGAACACCAAAGAAAAAAACAAGTAGCTGATCAGTGTTTGTTTAACACCACAAGTCGTGTAAAGTAAGCCCACTCTAAGGTCACATTCACATGTTCAGTATTTGGTCAGTATTTTACATCAGTATTTGTAAGCCAAAACCAGGAGTGGAACAGTCAGAGGAAAAGTCTAATAGAAACATATGCACCACTTCTGTGTTTTTCACCCACTCCTGGTTTTGGCTTAAATACTGAATGTGTGAATGTGGCATTACTCTGATTGAGAGTTACAAATGTCAAACCGTTCACACGAAAAAATATGCTTCACAGTAAACGATCAGTCACTGAAGAATCATAATCATACTAGCACTGAAGACTGCTGGTACAGATGATCGCACATGGACCAATGCCTGATTTTTTTCCTCAGACAGAGTCTGTCCTAGAAAAAAATGGCTACATGCCCGAGATCGATCCAATATTCAGATCGCGCTCGACAATGCAAGTCAGTGAGTCCATGAAAAAATTTGGACTGCGCTCAAATGACATCCAAGTGCAATCATTAGCCAATTAGCCAATTATCAGCTCATCTAAATAATCCTCTAGCAAGAAAAAGAGCTTGAACCAGAAACAGGAGTAACGGAAATTGCCGGAAAGTATCTGAAGGCATGGCTAGGTTACTGTAGAAAGATTCTGGAGGCTACAGGAAGTTTAAATAACAAAAAAAAGATTAATGGACAACCCCTTTAAGCAATATTTAATTTACCTACTCTAGGTCAGTATTATATATTTATTCAAGTCATGTTTGATCCAATGTATTTGACATTTATGATTTCATTCATTTATATATGAAATTTTTAAACCTGGAACTGTTTTTCACTCTTCAGACTGATTTGGTTCTGTACGGCTGTATTTTTAAACCTGATGAAGGCTTCCATTGGCGTCTGTGGCTTGTATCGTAGGTAAATTATCAATTATATCTGCTGTATTCAGTGAGTCTTGAGGAAGCTTTCAGCATCCATTGTACACTGCAATTTGACATAGTTCTTCTGTATTAAACTAATACATTGCCTTCTGCTTGCCCAGGGAAGGTGCAACGACAGGTCTACATTTCTTTGTTTGCCAGTTCCAGTGTTGTGCCTGGTTGATTGCACAAACCAAGGCATCTGAGCACATTTCTCACCACTCTCTATCTTTTCTCAATAACCTTCTCCTCTATGAAGAACTTTGTGTGTTTCCTGTTTGAGTGACATTTTTTGATGTTCAGTCACGACCCTGAGTTTAACTAATTGCTTTTCAACATTCCGATATCTCACACTACTTTCCCAGGACTATGAGAGGACGTTTGGGCTTGTAGGGTTGAACATCCTCTTCATACTCTTGATCACATGTGTCTGGGAATGCATCGCTTATCTCAAAAATCGAGTACTTCTTAGAGGCCACAGGGAACTGCAGAAGAATTACTAGTTGCTGACAAGAGCCGCCCAACCCTTTCTTAGTAATCTTACCGGAACGTTTCATATAAATGTATATATGTAGATGGAATTAATGGAGTACAAACTCTGCCAGATATGAGAGGGCCTCGCTTCATGATTAAGGATCTTATGTCTGCAAGAAGATTTTAGGAATGTCAACAATACAGTTAGCTGGAGTTGGAAGATTAGAGTGGATTGAAATCTTCAACAGGAAGTCCTTTTTGAAGGACTTCATCATTTTTCTGTAGAACTCATATACTAGGGCACAATGTGGGACTGGAGTTGATAGAGAACTTGTTCATGCTCAGTTGTAATTGCACTGCAAACTAAGAGAAAAGTTATGTCAATCTAAGAAGTATAAAAATTTTGCGTAACGGATATCTGTACAAAAATTTTTATGACTTTTCTAAAAAAAAAAAAAAAATGAGTTGGACTTAGTAAAAAGGGGCAAAGTAGAAAAAACGAAGGTGGGAGCAGCTGGGTCAGGAGTTGAAAATAGAGGTGATTCATGCAGGGAGAAGAGACTTCATGTTTCTACATAGAGCAAAGAAAAGAAATAACTGGGTAAAAAAGCAAAATGATCAATTGTAAGTACACAGTGCTTTGTGGTAGTTGTGGATGAGGTTCTTTACTTTCTCAGATTATAAAGTTGCCCACTCTTCTTGGCAAAAAGCCTCCAGTTCCTGTAAATTCTTGTCTGTGTAGCATAAACTGTGTGCTTGAGATCTCCCCAGAATGGCTGAATGATATTGAGGTCAGAAGACTGAGATGGCCACTCCAGAGCCTCCACTTTGTTCTGCTGTAGCCAATGACACGTCGACTTAGCCTTATGTTTTGGATCATTGTCATGTTGGAACGTCTAAGTACGTCCCATGCGAAGAGTGCAAATTTGCCTCGAGTATATGCTGATAACGTGCTGCATTCATCTTTCCTACATATCACCAAAACATTAGCGAACCACCTCCGTGCTTTACAGTAGGAATGGTGATCCTCTCATCATAGGCCTTGTTGACCTCTCTCCTAAATGTAACGTTTATGGTTGTGGCCAAAAAGTTCAATTTTGGTCTCATCAGGCCAAATGACGTTGTTCACAAGGAGAACATAAAAACTCCTTACAGAAGTTGTCTCTGGTGAGATTTGATCTCAGGAAGCCAGTGCTGTAAAGCAACAGTGCTAGCCACTGAGCCGCCATGTTGTGCACTAAGATCACAGTATGGACCTCATTGGCACAATTTGACACAAAAGATAAATAGTAGTAATGCACAAAGCACCAATGCATATTGCATTATAGGTAGCAGCTCTCAGAACTGGGTCATCTGCAAAACAGGGAGGCAGATGGGAACAGAAGACAAATAGGTTGGAAAATATAGCAATATTTAAAAATATTGGGTCAGATTTACCAATTTATTTTAACCTAGATCTTGGAAAAAGCGTGGCACAATTTGGCACATTTTGATCTATAATGTTACATAAAGTTCCAACTCTATTGATTGTGTGTTATACACATAGATGCTTGTTGCAGCTCATCTGACCAGAGGTATGGGTTACAGGGGAAGAAGAGAGCGTGGCTTAAAAATGTCAACATGTGGTTAAACACCCACATTTTAGGTGCAAAAATTTAATCCAATTGATAGGTGGAGTAAAGTTGTACAAGTTTCACCAAATTTATCATACAACATTATAATAATTATTATTATTTATTTATACAGCACCATTGATTCCATGGTGCTGTACATGAGAAGGGGTTACATACAAATTATATATATCACTTACAGTAAACAAACTAACAATTACAGACTAATACAGAGGGGCGAGGACCCTGCCCTTGTGGGCTTACATTCTACAAGATGGTGGGGAGGGAGACAGTAGGTTGAGGGTTGCAGCAGCTCCGGCGTTGGTGAGGCAGTAGCTTCGGTAGTGGCGAGGAGACAGTGGGGTCACTGCAGGCTTTAGGCTTTCTTGAAGAGATGGGTTTTCAGGTTCCGTCTGAAGGATCCGAATGTGGTTCATAGTCGGACGTGTTGGGGCAAAGAATTCCAGGGGATGGGGGATATTCAGGAGAAGTCTTGGAGGTGGTTGGGTGAGGAGCGAATAAGTGTGGAGGAGAGGAGGTCTTAGGAGGACCGAAGATTACGTGAGGGAAGATATCGGGCGATTACTTCAGAGATATATGGAGGAGACAGGTTATGGATGGCTTTGTAGGTTAGTATTAGTAATTTGAACTGGATACGTTGAGGGAATGGGAGCCAGTGAAGAGATTTGCAGAGGGGGGAAGCAGAGGAGTAGCGAGGAGAGAGATGAATTAGTCGGGCAGCGGAGTTAAGGATGGACTGGAGAGGTGCAAGGACGTTAGCAGGGAGGCCACAGAAAAGGATGTTGCAGTAGTCAAGGCGGGAGATGATGAGGGCATGCACAAGCATTTTAGTAGATTGACAGTTGAGGAAAGGATGGATTCTGAAGATATTTTTGAGCTGGAGGCTGTTAGGGTTGGCGGAACGCACCGAGTATATATATATATATATATATATATATGTATAAATAGGTGCGTTCGTAACCCGGGGTCCACCGTGCAGGAGAGGAACCTGCTGCTAGCAAATTGCGGCACTATATGACGGTATAAGTGAACTCTGTTAACTCCACAGAGTCACTAGAAATAAGATGATGTGCTCTGTTAGCGTCACAGGGGAACACAGCTAACCGCTGAGCTGATGGCAGTCAGTGGTCATGCACCCAGAAAAGCACACAAACACTCCTCACCGAAGGTGCCGGTATTCTAGGGGCTTATTTCAGCCGAATCCAAGCCCAATCCCTGAACACATACATGCAAACTCCTCATCGGAGGTGCCGGTATTCTAGGGGCTTATTTCAGCCAGGTCCCTGAATACACACATACAGGCGCGACCACAAATAACAAGCTCATGACATGAGGTGATACTAGCGCATGGCCGTGCGGCCATGCAAACCTTTTATAGCTGCAGCAGCTTCAGGACCTTCTTAGGGAACCAATGGAAGATGCTACAGTACCCTAGCAACTTCAGGACCTTCCTAAAGGACCAATGATAGTTCCTGCAGTACCTGAGCATGTGACCCCTGACCTCCAATGAGAGGTCTTACCTTGGGCATGCTCAGTGTGTGCAAGGCAGGACTTAGTCCCAGAAAAGCCTGCTCGCCGCTGACCAGTGCAGGCTACAACAGCAGAGCCTGAAAAGGCAGCAGTAACCCTTTGCACAATATCAGACTGAGCGAGATGCTGGGACCGACGTCTCTGCTGAGCAAGCTCTACTGCGGTCGATGTAGAATGGGAGACCGCAGCAGACATGGCTCGAGATTTCCCCTGTGCAGCGGCGGGAACTCGACTCCTAACAGAGGCAACAGGAGGTTGAAAGAGCTTGGATGTGCGGTTTGAAGGACAGGACAGGGCAGATTCAAGGGTTACTCCGAGGCAGCGGACTTCCAGTACGGGGGAAAGCGTGATGTCATTAATTGTGATAGGTCAGGTATGGAAGATCTATGGGATGGAGGAAAGATAATGAGTTCAGATTTGTCCACATTGAGTTTGAGGAAGCGAGAGGACAAGAAGGAGGATATGGCTGATAGACACTCCAGGATTCTCGACAGCAGAGAGGTGACGTCTGGGCCAGAGAGGTAGATCTGAGTGTCATCAGCATAAAGGTGGTACTGGAATTCATGGGACTTTATGAGTTGTCCCAGGACAAGTGTATAGATTGAGAAGAGTAGGGGTCCTAGAACAGAGCCTTGGGGACTCCAACAGAGAGAGGGTGGGATGAGGAGGTAGTGTGGGAGTGGGAGACGCTGAACGTGCGGTTGGAAAGGTATGAGGAGATCCAGGATAGGGCAAGGTCTTTGATGCGAAAGGAGGATTTTCAGACTGTGTACTGTCTAAGTATTGGACATGGTATTTGCTGTGTGGGTGTCACTCTCACTGCCACCCCCCTATGGATGGACTTTCAGTAGCTTCCCCAGCATGAACCAGTGATAACAGTTTCATCTGATGATAAAGACAATGCTTGGAGTCTGAATGGAGCCCTTTTTGATTTGACCTATTGCTTGTTCAACTCTGTCAACTGCAAATGGCTTGGTGAGAATTGATCTTTCCTGAAATCCGCTGAGATAGCTCAGTTAATGAAAGGCCTACAGATACATCATTCATTCAAAATTCATTTTCACATGGGGTATATTCCTGAAATATGTGAAATTCCAATCTTCTTGTAAGTAACATACTGGAGGCATCAGTTAAGGCGCTCCTGCAGTTAAATAAAAAAAGAGCACAGATACAAAAATAACACTCCAGCCATTGATTTATGGACGATCCTGCCTTTTCCCACAAACCTGCTTTCTTATCAGTTTTTTTTTACAATGTTCTCCCTCCTCAATCACTGACTAGCACGCCCAAGAGTGTCCTTGAATGTGAGCAGAGCCGCTGTTTGTTTCAGCTCTTCACAATATTCACACTAATGGCAAAATAGCAAAACTAAAAAAAAAATAACACTGAATAATAAAAAAGAAAACGAAAACTAGATATAGACTAAAAAGCAACAAGATTATCTGACCTGTGAGAAGTCCCTGAGCAGTCTTGTTTGTCCTTTTTAGGTCAATTAATGAGCCTGTCTTCTCACAAACTGTTAGCAGGAGGCAATATGGTGCAACCACCATACTCATGCGGTCACATACTAAGGATCTGTAGCAACTAGTTACCGCCATAACATGCTGTGTCATGTGGTGAAATCAAATTTAGGCCACGTTCACACATTCATTATTTGGTCAGTATTTTAAATCAGTATTTGTAAGCAAAGACTAGGAGTGGGTACAAAAAATGTAGACGTGATCACATGTTTCTATTATACTTTTCCTCTGATTGTTCCACTCTCTGATTTTGGCTTACAATTACTGAGGTAAAATACTGAATATGGCTATACACTGTGTGCAGAATTATTAGGCAAGTTGTATTTTAGAGGATTATTTTTATTACTGATCAACAACTATGTTCTCAATCAACCCAAAAGACTCATAAATATCAAAGCTTAATATTTTTGGAGTTGGAGTGGGGTTTTTTAGATTTGGCTATCTTAGGAGGATGTCTGTCTGTGCGGGTAACTGTGCAGAATTATTAGGCAACTTAATAAAAACCAAATATATTCCCATCTCACTTGTTTATTTTCACCAGGTAAACCAATATAACTGCACAAAATTTAGAAATAAACATTTCTGACATGCAAAAACAAAACCCCCCAAAATTAGTGACCAATATAGCCATCTTTCTTTATGATGACACTCAGCAGCCTTCCATCCATAGATTCTGTCAGTTGCTTGATCTGTTTACAATGAACATTGCGTGCAGCAGCCACCACAGCCTCCCAGACACTGTTCCGAGAGGTGGATTGTTTTCCCTCCCTGTAGATCTCACATTTTATGAGGGACCACAGGTTCTCTATGGGGTTCAGATCAGGTGAACAAGGGGGCCATATCATTATTTTTTCTTCTTTGAGACCTTTACTGGCCAGCCACGCTGTGGAGTAGTTGGAGGCATGTGATGGAGCATTGTCCTGCATGAAAATCATGTTTTTCTTGAACGATACCGACTTATTCCTGTACCACTGCTTGAAGAAGTTGTCTTCCAGAAACTGGCAGTAGGTCTGGGAGTTGAGCTTCACTCCATCCTCAACCTGAAAAGGTCCCACAGGTTAATCTCTGGTGATACCAGCCCATACCAGTACCCCACCTCCACCCTGCTGGCGTCTGAGTCAGAGTTGAGCTGTCTGCCATTTACTGATCCAGCCTCTGGCCCATCCATCTGGCCCATCAAGAGTCACTCTCATTTCATCAGTCCATAAAACCTTTGAAAAGTCAGTCTTAAGATCTTTCTGACACATTTTGCCAAAGGAAAGGAAGTTGCCTAATAATTAAGCACACCTTATATAGGGTTTTGATGTCATTGGCAACACCCCTCCTCATTGCAGAGATGCACATCACCTGATTTGCTTAATTGGTAATTGGCTCTCAAGCCTGAACAGCTTGGAGTAGGACAACATGTATAAAAAGTATCATGTGATCAAAATACAACTTGCCTAATAATTCTGCACACAGTGTAAACAAAGGTACACTAGGCCCTGTGTATGTCCTTGGCAACCTTGTTGTGGCTCTGACTGAAACCAAGACCCAATACAGCAGATTGCATGAGGCCTGAACCTGTTTGTAATTGGCACATAAAGGGAACCTATCACATGATTAAAGCTGCTCTTACCATGGGCAGAGTGAATTAGAGGCCAGCTCTTTGTAATGCTGCCATGCACCCTTGAGGGCTGAGTATACTCTTAGTCTTCATCCGCCTTCAAGTCTTGGGAAAGTGGAACTTCATCAGAGCCCTTCTCAGGTGGTGAGCAGCATTGCAGCTGGTAACCGAACACATAAATGCACATAGGGCAATACATCAGAACCAAAAAACCTCTGTGCAACTGAATAAACTACCTCCACCATGCTTGACAGATGGTGTCAGGCACTCTTCCAGCAATGTGATGGTCTGGGTTTGCTTTGGTGCTGGTAAAGTGGGAGATTTGTACAAGGTAAAAGGGATTTTGAATAAAGAAGGCTATCACTGCTTTTTGCAATGCCATGCCATACCCTGTGGACAGCGCTTGATTGGAGCCAATTTCATCCTACAACATGACAGTGACCTAAAGCACACCTCCAAATTATGCAGGAACTATTTAGGGAAGAAGCAGGCAGATGGTATTCTATCTGTAATGGAGTGGCCAGCGCAGTCACCAGATCTCAGCCCCATTGAGCTGTTGTGGGAGCAGCTTGACCGTATGCTACGCAAAAAGTGCCCATCATGACAAACCAACTTGTGGGAGGGGATTCTGGAAGCACGGGGGGAAATTTATCCAGATTGCCAAAGGTCTGCAATGCTGTAATTGCTGCAAAGGGAGCAATCTTTGACGAAAGCAAAGATTGAAGAGGAAAATTATTATTTCAAATAAAAATCTTTTTTTTCGAACCTTGTCAATGTCTGGACAAGATTTTCAATTCATTTGGCAACTCATTTGATTAATAAAAGTATGAGTTTTCATGGAAAACACAAAATTGTCTGGGTGACCGTAAATTTTTGAACCACAGATTATCTAATTGGACATACTGCAAGTAATATGAATTTATTACATTGTGATATCAAATCATTAGTGCTATGTACTTAGCACAGAGGCAAGTTATTCCACAGCTTTTTTTTGAGGATTGAAGAAAAACGTCACATTCACAAATCTCATTAAAAAAAATAGTTACCGTATATACTCGAGTATAAGCCGACCCGAGTATAAGCCGACCCCCCTAATTTTGCCACAAAAAAACTGGGAAAACTTATTGACTCGAGTATAAGCCTAGGGTGGGAAATGCAGCAGCTACCGGTCAATGTCAAAAATAAAAATAGATACCAATAAAAGTAAAATTAATTGAGACATCAGTAGGTTAAGTGTTTTTGAATATCCATATTGAATCAGGAGCCCCATATAATGCTCCATACAGTTCATGATGGGCCCCATAAGATGCTCCATATTAAAATATACACCATATAATGCTGCACAAAGGTTAATGGCCCCATAAGATGCTCCATAGAAACATTTGCCCCATACAATGCTGCATAAAGGTTGATGGCCCCATAAGATGCTCCACATGTTATGGCCCCATAAGATGCTCCACACATTATGGCCCCATAAGATGCTCCACACATTATGGCCCCATGAGATGCTGCATACATTATGGCCCCATGAGATGCTCCACACATTATGGTCCCATGAGATGCTCCACACATTATGGTCCCATACAATGTGGCCCCATGAGATGCTCCACACATTAGGGGCCCCATGAGATGCTCCACACATTATGCCCCATACGATGCTCCATACATTGTGGCCCCATGAGATGCTCCACACACTAGGGGCCCCATGAGATGCTCCACACATTATGCCCCATACGATGCTCCATACATTGTGGCCCCATGAGATGCTCCACACATTAGGGGCCCCATGAGATGCTCCACACATTATGCCCCATGAGATGCTCCACATATATGCCCCATAAGATGCTCCACACATTATGCCCCATGAGATGCTCCACATATTATGCCCCATAAGATGCTCCTCATATATGCCCCATAAGATGCTCCACACATTATGCCCCATGAGATGCTCCTCATATATGCCCCATAAGATGCTCCTCATATATGCCCCATAAGATGCTCCTCATATATGCCCCATAAGATACTCCTCATATATGCCCCATAAGATGCTCCATACATTTGCCCCATTTGCTGTTGCTGCGATTAAAATAAAAAAAATCACATACTCACCTCTCTTCGCTCAGGCCCCCGGCACTTGCGATAGTCACCTTCCACGTTCCATCGCTGCGCGCTGCTCTGTCTTCCATCCTCGGCACTGACTGTTCAGGCAGAGGGCGGCGTGCACACTAATCACGTCATCGCGCCCTCTGACCTGAACAGTCACAGCCAGAGGACGGAAGACAGAGCAGCGCGCAGTGATGGAACGTGGAAGGTGACTATCGTGCAATGCTCCCCCTCCCCTGATATACTCACCTGCTCCCGGCATGGTCCCTGGCAGTGTCTCGCTGTCAGATGGTCTCCGGGAGCCGGCGGCATCTTCCTGTGTTCAGCGTTCACGTACCGCTCATTAGAGTAATGAATATGCGTGCATATTCATTACTTTAATGAGCGGTACCGCGTGACCACTGAACACAGGAAGCGCTGCCCGGAGACCATGGGAAATGGAGGGAAAGCACCAGGAGCAGGTAAGTATATCACAGCCGCCGCTCCCCCTCACCCGCCGACCTCACACCGACACTGACTCGAGTATAAGCCGAGAGGGTCACTTTCAGCCCAAAAAAGTGGGCTGAAAATCTCGGCTTATACTCGAGTATACTTACCATATATACTCGAGTATAAGCCATGATTTTCTGCACATTTTTTGGTGCTAGAAACACCCCCTCGGCTTATACACGAGTCATTGTCCAGAAAGCCAGTTTGGGAGGGGGAGCGGCGGGGCAGCGGCAGGAGTCAGCAGCCGGCTCCCAGAAGATATCATACTCACCCTCCTTGCGCCGCCGCTGCATTTCCGTTCCTGCATCTCCGTTGTCCCAGCAGCTCTTCCTGTGCTGAGTGGTCACGTGGTACCGCTCATTAAGATAATGAATATGCATGCATCTCCACTCCCATAGGCGTGGAGCGCATATTAATTACCTTAATGAGTAGTACCACGTGACTGCTCAGCACAGGAAAGGTGCCGCACTGGAACAACGGAGATGCAGGGATGGAAATGCAGTGACGGCGTGAGGAGGGTGAGTAGGACGGGGGGTGAGCCATGTATACAACGACCGGGGGAGCTGAGCCATGCATACAATGACCGGCGGAGCCATGCATACAACAGGGGGAGCCACACATACCAGGTCAGTATGGGGGAAGCCACACATAGCAGGACAGGACAGGGTAGTCACACATACCAGTTCAGGACGGGGGAGCCACACATAGCAGGGCAGGACAGGGGAGCCACATACAAAGACAGGACAGGGGGAGCCACACATAGAAGGACATGGATGAGGGGACAATGCATACCTGGCTTATACTCGAGTCAATACGCTTACCCAGTTTTCCGTGGCAAAATTAGGTGCCTCGGCTTATATTCGAGTATATACGGTATTTATTGATTAGCCAAAAGAAATAGAAAAAAAGATTAAAATCCACATGGCATGATCTGAAAATTCACTGATGCATTTCCAGGGCGCTAAGTTTGCTAAAAATGCATAAGTGATTTTTCAGACCATGCCATGTGGATTTTAATCTTTTTTTTCTATTTCTTATAGAAAAGCATTAAAGAAGTATTGTTTTTGCTAATGATATTTGTAAATGTGCTGTTTTCCTTCAATCGTCAAAAAAATGTACCAACTTGGAAGTCCACAACAGGAGTGGCAGCTACGGATATGGAAAAAACACGTACGTGTATACGTGTGAAAATACAGACATGATAATCTCATATATGACTTTCTTATGCATGTCTATATGCCACTGCTTAGATTGTGTTTGGTAATTATATTCTCTACCCTTCTATCTTTTCCAAAGGATCAGTCGTGGACACAGAGCTACTGATCTCAATGGTATGGGAAGAGCCATATTTTGACATTGCTGAGCTGCTGACCTCAATATTTGGGGAAGATCCCCATTTTGATATTGCTGCTGTATACACACTGTACACTAAACTTGTACTATACTTTAAGAGATGAGTATTACTGTGTACAAAGCATCCTCAAAATGATATCAGATAAAGTATGAACAGGAAATGGAGAAACGCCTTGAAAGTTCTCCGATGTCAAAGGATCATGTTACTCATTCCAATTTATATATAAACTGGAAATTCCCAGTACACAAAAGTATTAGTTATGTCTCCTATCTTTCCACACAATCGAATTACTCGAAAAAATGTGAAAACTCTCCTTCAACCATATTAATAATCCATAGCCCACATAGGATCACTCTGACAGATGCAATAACCTGCCCAAGACATAGAAGACTTATTCCTTTTCATTGCGACCAAAATGCTGTCACACTTGTCCCCCAGTAGAGACCATAGGAAGCGACAAACCATTAATACACAACTTGATATTCCAGGACAAGACATAAAATATTTGATGTTACTCTGATCCAGCTTTATTCAAAAATAGAAAGAAATATCAATGACTATGAAATGATAATGGATCACCCTCAACATTAAAACCCACTGCCTGGCAAAGTGAATAACATTGATTATCTTGTTATGGCATTTGTCTACAGTGAGATGTATTAGGCAGCAAGTGACTAGTCAGTTCATGATTTTGATGTAAAAAAGATGTGCAAGGGTCTCCTTACAAGGACAGGTCTGTTGGTAAAGTAATCACTATTAATGAGTGAATGTTTTAGAAATTCTAATTTGTCAGTTAATTTGATTTCGCAAGTCTACTGAGCTAATTACTCACCACTTTTGGTGGCGCTCGCTGGCCAAGAATGTTCGGGACTTTGTGGCCACTTGTCCGCAGGGTGCCAGGAACAAGCCTGCTGGTCTCCATCAGCCTCTGCCATTTCCTTTTACCCCCAGGCAACATATCGCTATGGATTTCATGACAGATCTGCCCCACTCCGAAGGTTGCAACACCATCTGGGTCATGGTGGACCAGTTCTCTAAAATGGCTCACTTTATTACAGAGGCATAGCTAGGGTTTTGGTTCAGGGGGTGGCAAAACTTCTGAGTAGGCCGCCAACCAGGTAATCCTGATTACAATTATGGTGGTGCACCCTAATAGTGGATGTAGGAAAACTTCAGCAGATGACCACGCTGTTACTAAAAATATTCTCTATACAAAGACCAATATTGATATTACCGCCATATGGTGACCATATAGTGGTAGATAACAGTGCTGCAGAACATGTAATAGATTACAGTACAGTTACAGATGGTAATTTACAGCTGATGGAATCTTTATGATGGAATAATTCACTTTTAACTTCTTTTGCATTTGGCCCAGACCGACACAAAGACTTCTTCCAGCCACGACTCGTCTGCAGAGATTACAACAAAAGACACATCTGATTTCTCACATTTCCTGGACCGTCCCCTTCTATTCCCAATGAGCACAAGCTCCTCATCCTGCTGATACCCCAATACTGAGCCACTGCTGCCCTATGTGTCCCTATCACTGCACCTACTGTGTAGTACTCGATGACCTCTAAATGGTAAAGCAACCCTCTAGAACATAGTAATGTCATGTGTAAGTGTCCTAGAAAACTGCCCACATTTTGCCCCTAGAAAGTAATAATACCCTCTGTGTGACCCTTTGGCAGCCACAATAACCTGAGTTCCCCTATAACAATAAATGCCCACTTTACATTTAATAATGTTCCAAGTCTCCCCCTGTACAGCTTCCATCTACACAGTATAATGCTCTTTTATACACAGTATAATGCCCCCTCACACCCCATGTGCAGACTCTATATAGTATAATGCATTTCCCATAGGCCTCTATATAGTATAATGCACTCTCCATAGGCAGACTCTATATTGTATAATGCACTCCCCATAGGCAGAGACTATATAGTATAATGCACTCCCCATTGGCCTCCATATAGTATAATGCACTCCCCATAGGCTTCTATATAGTATAATGCACTCCACATAGGCAGACTCTATATAGTATAATGCACTCCTCATAAGCCTTTATATAGTATAATGCACTCCCCATAGGCCTGTATATAGTATAATACATCCCCATAAGCAGACTCAATATAGTATAATGCACTCCCCATAAGCCTCTATATAGTATAATGCACTCCCCATAGGCAGACTCTATATATTATAATGAACTCCACATAGGCAGACTCTATATAGTATAATGCACTCCACATAAGCCTCTATATAGTTTAATGCACTCCCCATAGGCCTTTATATAGTATAATGCACTCCACATAGGCAGACTCTATATAGTATAATGCACTCCTCATAAGCCTCTATATAGTATAATGCTCTCCCCATAGGCCTGTATATAGTATAATACATCCCCATAGGCAGACTCTATATAGTATAATGCACTCCCCATAAGCCTCTATATAGTATAATGCACTCCCCATAGGCAGACTCTATATAGTATAATGCACTCCACATAGGCCTCCCTACTGTATAATGCACTCCCCATAACAAAAATTAAATAAATATAATACTCCCATCTCCTCCACATTCCCTCGCTGCTCCAAGCACCTGCACATCTCAGGACAGCGGATGCCAAGTAATGATGTCATCGTGCCCGATGTCAGTGTCTGTGCCAGTGGCGTCAGATGCAGAGGGGGAATGATGGGAGAGGGAGCGTGATGCTCCCTCTCCTATCATTGCTTTCAACTGTATCTGCCTCCAGCTGATGAACTCTCTGACAGGAGGGGTCCAGTCCCCTTCAGCTCACGGGCCCCATAGTGGCCGGGTGGCTGTGCAAGGTGATTGTGTCTCCCTGCTCTATCACAGATTTTAACTGTATAGGCATGCTGAGCACACTCATACAGTTACAGTAGCCTAGCTCCAGGTGGGAACCTCAGAGTGCGTGGCCCGGGGCGACCGGCCCCTCTGCGCCACCGGTAGCTATGCTACTGCTTTATTCCCTTAGTCGGCCTGCTGCATATAGAGGTGTAACCTTTGTTTAAAATCCTGTCTGTGATGATAATCACACTGCTGAAAATTCTGCTGTACAGAGCATGAAAAGTGAGTCTAATATACGGCCTAAATGCCATTGTATAAAATGCGAGATTTGTTTTGTCTTTATATATATATATATATATATATATATATATATATACAGTGGGGCAAAAAAGTATTTAGTCAGTCAGCAATAGTGCAAGTTCCACCACTTAAAAAGATGAGAGGCGTCTGTAATTTACATCATAGGTAGACCTCAACTATGGGAGACAAACTGAGAAAAAAAAATCCAGAAAATCACATTGTCTGTTTTTTTAACATTTTATTTGCATATTATGGTGGAAAATAAGTATTTGGTCAGAAACAAAATTTCATCTCAATACTTTGTAATATATCCTTTGTTGGCAATGACAGAGGTCAAACGTTTTCTGTAAGTCTTCACAAGGTTGCCACACACTGTTGTTGGTATGTTGGCCCATTCCTCCATGCAGATCTCCTCTATTGCAGTGATGTTTTTGGCTTTTCGCTTGGCAACACGGACTTTCAACTCCCTCCAAAGGTTTTCTATAGGGTTGAGATCTGGAGACTGGCTAGGCCATTCCAGGACCTTGAAATGCTTCTTACGAAGCCACTCCTTCGTTGCCCTGGCGGTGTGCTTTGGATCATTGTCATGTTGAAAGACCCAGCCACGTTTCATCTTCAATGCCCTTGCTGATGGAAGGAGGTTTGCACTCAAAATCTCACGATACATGGCCCCATTCATTCTTTCATGTACCCGGATCAGTCGTCCTGGCCCCTTTGCAGAGAAACAGCCCCAAAGCATGATGTTTCCACCACCATGCTTTACAGTAGGTATGGTGTTTGATGGATGCAACTCAGTATTCTTTTTCCTCCAAACACGACAAGTTGTGTTTCTACCAAACAGTTCCAGTTTGGTTTCATCAGACCATAGGACATTCTCCCAAAACTCCTCTGGATCATCCAAATGCTCTCTAGCAAACTTCAGACGGGCCCGGACATGTACTGGCTTAAGCAGTGGGACACATCTGGCACTGCAGGATCTGAGTCCATGGTGGCGTAGTGTGTTACTTATGGTAGGCCTTGTTACATTGGTCCCAGCTCTCTGCAGTTCATTCACTAGGTCCCCCCGCGTGGTTCTGGGATTTTTGCTCACCGTTCTTGTGATCATTCTGACCCCACGGGGTGGGATTTTGCGTGGAGCCCCAGATCGAGGGAGATTATCAGTGGTCTTGTATGTCTTCCATTTTCTAATTATTGCTCCCACTGTTGATTTCTTCACTCCAAGCTGGTTGGCTATTGCAGATTCAGTCTTCCCAGCCTGGTGCAGGGCTACAATTTTGTTTCTGGTGTCCTTTGACAGCTCTTTGGTCTTCACCATAGTGGAGTTTGGAGTCAGACTGTTTGAGGGTGTGCACAGGTGTCTTTTTATACTGATAACAAGTTTAAACAGGTGCCATTACTACAGGTAATGAGTGGAGGAAAGAGGAGGCTCTTAAAGAAGAAGTTACAGGTCTGTGAGAGCCAGAAATCTTGATTGTTTGTTTCTGACCAAATACTTATTTTCCACCATAATATGCAAAAAAATGATAAAAAAAACAGACAATGTGATTTTCTGGATTTTTTTTCTCAGTTTGTCTCCCATAGTTGAGGTCTACCTATGATGTAAATTACAGACGCCTCTCATCTTTTTAAGTGGTGGAACTTGCACTATTGCTGACTGACTAAATACTTTTTTGCCCCACTGTATATATATTATATATATATATATATATATCTTGAATGCCTGGTCCACTCCCGTCTTACCAGCTATCTCTCAGATAACTCTCTTCTCGACCTTCTTCAATCTGGCTTCCACTCTTTACACTCTACTGAAACTGCCCTCACTAAAGTCTCTAATGACCTACTAACAGCTAAATCTAATGGTCACTACTCCATGCTAATTCTCTTGGATCTCTCCGCAGCATTCGATACTGTGGATCATCAGCTTCTCCTCAATATGCTCCGCTCCATCGGCCTCAAGGACACCGTTCTCTCCTGGTTCTCCTCCTATCTCTCTGACCGATCCTTCACTGTATCTTTTGCTGGTTCCTCCTCCTCTCACCTTCCCCTTACTGTTGGAGTTCCTCAAGGATCAGTCCTAGGCCTATTGGACAAACAATCAGTAGATTTGGTTTCCAGTACCATCTCTATGCTGACGACACCCAATTATACACCTCTTCTCCTGTTATCACGCCGACCTTTTTAGAAAACACCAGTGATTGTCTTACCGCTGTCTCTAACATCATGTCCTCCCTCTATCTGAAACTGAACCTGTCAAAAACTGAACTCCTCGTGCTTTCTCCCTCTACTAACCTACCTTTGCCTGACATTGCCATCTCCGTGTGCGGTTCCACCATTACTCCAAAGCAACATGCCCGCTGCCTTGGGGTGATACTTGATTCCGAGCTTTCATTCACCCCCCACATCCGATCACTGACTCGCTCTTCTTATCTGCACCTCAAAAACATTTCTAGAATTCGCCCTTTTCTTACTTTTCAACCAAGTACTAAAAATGGACATTTTATTTAAAATTATTGAATCTGTCCAATTACTTTTGGTCCCTTTAAAAACAGGGTGGCACATGTTAAGGAGCTGAAACTCCTAAACCCTTCATCCAATTTTAATGTGGATACCCTCAAATGAAAGCTGAAAGTCTGAACTTCAACTGCATCTGAATTGTTTTGTTTAAAATTCATTGTGGTAATGTCTAAAACCAAAATTAGAAAAATGTTGTCTCTGTCCAAATATATATGGACCTAACTGTATATATATATATATATATATATATATATATATATATATATATATATATATATATATCAGTGATATGGAAGATTGAAAAAAGAATAATCATTCAAATGATATATTAGTTTTTTGATGATACATTGCCTTTTATTTTCCAGTTCTGAGAGGAGTGGAGCTATAATGAGGTTTATTTTTTCGACAACTTACCTGGGCTATAGGCAATTAACAAATAAACTTGAACTTATTTCAGAAAAGTTCTAAGTTGTGCTTTAATATGCACAATATGCTTATATCTTGTGGGTTCATGCCCTCTGCAATATGATGTTGTCATGCACAAGAAAAAAAAACACAATAAAGGACACTTGTAATCCAAGTGCCTACTTTATAAGCCAAGACAGAATGTGGAAAGGCTACTTTGCATAGCAGTGATGCTTTTATTCCCTGCCTGGGCCTCTTCAAGGGCAAAAAGATTCCTGGCTCCAGAGTGAACTATAGACCATGCAAACATTTATTACCCGCGTATCTTTCCGTATTAAAAGTATTAGAAATTCAGCAATGGCTATAACCGTGTCTTTTAATTGGATGCCTGGGAATGACCTACAAAATTCTCGTTTTGATGGTCGGATTTTAATGCACAAATGTTCAAATTTGCCATAAAATGAAGATGGTTATGCAGTTTTGTTTAAAAAAAATGCTAACACAGGAGAATTTCTGCTAGTTTTATGATCCAAGATGAATATTTTGAGCACTACTCTCACCTCACATCTCTCCCAGGATCACGTCCTAATATCAGACAGTATGAATTTTACTAAAGTTGGTGGAGAAACTTTCTGTACTGCAGGCAGTATATTAATACAATCCTGACCTTTACACTGAGAAAGGATGTGCGGCTCTACATGCCAGAAACACACTGAAATTCGAGGTTATTACAATGTTTATGTCCCCAATAGGTTGCTAAAGAAAAGAGTATCAGAAGAACAGATGCAGAGTAAATAAAACTGTAATATTAATCTATTCCCTTTCCACCACTAAGTACAAAACTTAGTGGTGGAATGGGAATACGTAAAGCTTGGGAAGAGGCAATTAATTTGTTATAAATTAATGACAATTGAGGCATGAGGTGTAAACTACCAATATCACAATTATTGCTGAATGTATGGGAAGCGTTCAACAAATCGGGGACAGCAATGATAATGTGTGCAAAACTTTAAAGTTAGTGCTATATAAAAATAAAGATTATTATTATTATTATTAATAATAAATAGAACAGAGTGTATACGCATAGTTGAATTAGTATTTATGCTCATACACCCCAACAGTTTTGTCAGTAAACCTTTAGTATCCTTTCAGATTCAACATTTTCTATGGGCTACCATACGGCAAAAATACTCCAACAAATGTGGGCTATTGATTGCAAACAAGATTTGATGTTTTGCACACACAAAAAAGTAATCTTCCTTAGGCTGGTTTTACACATATCATGTTTTTTGCGGCCCATTATTGCGGGTCTTTTTTGCGGGCCGTATTACTGAAATTTTCAAGGTCTGCCGCAATAATACATAGTAACATAGTAACATAGTTAGTAAGGCCGAAAAAAGACATTTGTCCATCCAGTTCAGCCTATATTCCATCATAATAAATACCCAGATCTACGTCCTTCTACAGAACCTAATAATTGTATGATACAATATTGTTCTGCTCCAGGAAGACATCCAGGCCTCTCTTGAACCCCTCGACTGAGTTCGCCATCACCACCTCCTCAGGCAAGCAATTCCAGATTCTCACTGCCCTAACAGTAAAGAATCCTCTTCTATGTTGGTGGAAAAACCTTCTCTCCTCCAGACGCAAAGAATGCCCCCTTGTGCCCGTCACCTTCCTTGGTATAAACAGATCCTCAGCGAGATATTTGTATTGTCCCCTTATATACTTATACATGGTTATTAGATCGCCCCTCAGTCGTCTTTTTTCTAGACTAAATAATCCTAATTTCGCTAATCTATCTGGGTATTGTAGTTCTCCCATCCCCTTTATTAATTTTGTTGCCCTCCTTTGTACTCTCTCTAGTTCCATTATATCCTTCCTGAGCACCGGTGCCCAAAACTGGACACAGTACTCCATGTGCGGTCTAACTAGGGATTTGTACAGAGGCAGTATAATGCTCTCATCATGTGTATCCAGACCTCTTTTAATGCACCCCATGATCCTGTTTGCCTTGGCAGCTGCTGCCTGGCACTGGCTGCTCCAGGTAAGTTTATCATTAACTAGGATCCCCAAGTCCTTCTCCCTGTCAGATTTACCCAGTGGTTTCCCGTTCAGTGTGTAATGGTGATATTGATTCCCTCTTCCCATGTGTATAACCTTACATTTATCATTGTTAAACCTCATCTGCCACCTTTCAGCCCAAGTTTCCAACTTATCCAGATCCATCTGTAGCAGAATACTATCTTCTCTTGTATTAACTGCTTTACATAGTTTTGTATCATCTGCAAATGTCGATATTTTACTGTGTAAACCTTCTACCAGATCATTAATGAATATTTTGAAGAGAACAGGTCCCAATACTGACCCCTGCGGTACCCCACTGGTCACAGCGACCCAGTTAGAGACTATACCATTTATAACCACCCTCTGCTTTCTATCACTAAGCCAGTTACTAACCCATTTACACACATTTTCCCCCAGACCAAGCATTCTCATTTTGTGTACCAACCTCTTGTGCGGCACGGTATCAAACGCTTTGGAAAAATCGAGATATACCACGTCCAATGACTCACCTTGGTCCAGTCTATAGCTTACCTCTTCATAAAAACTGATTAGATTGGTTTGACAGGAGCGATTTCTCATAAACCCATGCTGATATGGAGTTAAACAGTTATTCTCATTGAGATAATCCAGAATAACATCCCTCAGAAACCCTTCAAATATTTTACCAACAATAGAGGTTAGACTTACTGGCCTATAATTTCCAGGTTCACTTTTAGAGCCCTTTTTGAATATTGGCACCACATTTGCTATGCGCCAGTCCTGCGGAACAGACCCTGTCGCTATAGAGTCACTAAAAATAAGAAATAATGGTTTATCTATTACATTACTTAGTTCTCTTAGTACTCGTGGGTGTATGCCATCCGGACCCGGAGATTTATCTATTTTAATCTTATTTAGCCGGTTTCGCACCTCTTCTTGGGTTAGATTGGTGACCCTTAATATAGGGTTTTCATTGTTTCTTGGGATTTCACCTAGCATTTCATTTTCCACCGTGAATACCGTGGAGAAGAAGGTGTTTAATATGTTAGCTTTTTCCTCGTCATCTACAACCATTCTTTCCTCACTATTTTTTAAGGGGCCTACATTTTCAGTTTTTATTCTTTTACTATTGATATAGTTGAAGAACAGTTTGGGATTAGTTTTACTCTCCTTAGCAATGTGCTTCTCTGTTTCCTTTTTGGCAGCTTTAATTAGTTTTTTAGATAAAGTATTTTTCTCCCTATAGTTTTTTAGAGCTTCAATGGTGCCATCCTGCTTTAGTAGTGCAAATGCTTTCTTTTTACTGTTAATTGCCTGTCTTACTTCTTTGTTTAGCCACATTGGGTTTTTCCTATTTCTAGTCCTTTTATTCCCACAAGGTATAAACCGCTTACACTGCCTATTTAGGATGTTCTTAAACATTTCCCATTTATTATCTGTATTCTCATTTCTGAGGATATTGTCCCAGTCTACCAGATTAAGGGCATCTCTAAGCTGTTCAAACTTTGCCTTCCTAAAGTTCAATGTTTTTGTGACTCCCTGACAAGTCCCCCTAGTGAAAGACAGGTGAAACTGCACAATATTGTGGTCGCTATTTCCTAAATGCCCAACCACCTGCAGATTTGTTATTCTGTCAGGTCTATTAGATAGTATTAGGTCTAAAAGTGCTGCTCCTCTGGTTGGATTCTGCACCAATTGTGAAAGATAATTTTTCTTGGTTATTAGCAGAAACCTGTTGCCTTTATGGGTTTCACAGGTTTCTGTTTCCCAGTTAATATCCGGGTAGTTAAAGTCCCCCATAACCAGGACCTCATTATGGGTTGCAGCTTCATCTATCTGCTTTAGAAGTAGACTTTCCATGCTTTCTGTTATATTTGGGGGTTTGTAACAGACCCCAATGAGAATTTTGTTACCATTTTTCCCTCCATGAATTTCAACCCATATGGACTCGACATCCTCATTCCCTTCGCTAATATCCTCCCTTAAAGTGGATTTTAGACAAGACTTTACATAGAGACAAACCCCTCCATAATGGAGCACAAAAAACTTGCGGATCACCATTTTCCAGATTCCAAATACTATAGCAAAAATATTGGAAAAAAAAAAAAAACTGCAGTCCACAAAACCGGAAGTGACGGCGCACCGCAAAAACAACCTTCCGTGGTTTTTGGGGCCCCATTGATTTACAATGGGGTCTATGTCCGTAAACCGTGAAAAAGATTGAGCAAGCTCGATCTTTTTTCATGGAGGTAAATACGGCCCTCACGGTCATACGGTGTACGGCGCTCCTACGATTTTTGGGTTTTGCGGCCCCATTGAAATCTATTATGGCCCAACAATGGGCCACAAAAACACGGCAAGTGTAAAACCATTGATTCTTTTCAAGACCATGTTGCAATAATGAGTACACCTCAATGAAAGTCTTAGCAAAACTAAAGTTTAGACTACAAAACTCCAATTAACAAGAATTCAGGCACAGGCAAGTCTAATTATTGAATAAACCCCCAAAATTTGAGCCAGAGCACATGATGCTATAAGTGCAAATGTGTGCATTCACACTGTGGCCACTTAACAAGCAGAACCCAAGATAAAAACAAAATGAGCAAATACTCTGTAGTAAGTAAATAAATAGTAATAGTACCTGTAAAATACTTAGTTAACATTGTTTTGGGGTACACCTAGTCGTGGTAAGAAGGCTTTAACTTTCTTTAAACAAACCAATGTTAACTAACATCATTTTTTGGCTTAGTTTTTTGTACTTTGTACAAGCTTGGATGTGGCTCCGCTTTTGTTGAATGTTCATTTTATTTATAAAGCTTTCCAAAGGCAGGTAGCTGAACAGTCGGGACCCCGGTTCTACTCTGCACTTATCTATTTTTATGTCTGCTGACACATAGTGAGGTGAACTACAAGAGTTTGGTACCTTCCCAATTAGGGTACACCTTGTAGTGGTGGGATGGCTTTTACATTTTTTTGATCAAAACGATGTTAACTAAGTACCATATGTTATTCACAGATATTATTACTATTTATTTGCTTACTACAGGGTATTTTCTCATTTTGCTTTCATCTTAGGTTCTAATTATTCATTAAACAAGTGTACAACAGACAGGTGACTCCGTCATCAGGGTGTCAACTTACATTTATCACCTCCTCCTGCTGGATGTCGTCTCTGTCTTGGGAGTCCCCCAATTTTTTGCATTTTCTATCAATGAATAATTATTTATCTTTTTTTATTTGGCTGTGTATTATTTTTTTAGGTTTTATTTTGTACACCCAAAAAAGTAATTTTCCCAACAGATATTTTCAAGACCATGTTGCAACAATGAATACACTCAAATTAACGTCTTAGCAAAGTTAAGCGTCTTCCGATGAAGAGGGTTGAAGAAAATTGACATGCAAGTTCACTGAAGTCAGCTAAAGAAGTAGAAAACCATATCGGAGTAAGTGTTTCACCTGACACAATACGGCATACACTGCAGAGGTATAGCTGTAGCATGTATGTACAGTATGTCATCCACAGTGCACAGTGGATGCCTCTCCCAAAGCCCGTGCACAAAAAACCCTACAATTTTACCAGGGCCCATGCTGAAAAATATGAAGACTACTGGGACTTGATACTCTGGAGTGACGGCCCCAAGATAAATATTTTTGGAACCCATGGCTTCTAAACTTAATGGTGTTGCAAAGGTGAAGCGTACAAAGAAAAAATGCATGGTCCCTGCAGTAAAACAATAAACTTGGTGGTGACAGTGTCCTTAGGTTGGACTTTATGAGTGCTGCTAATGTCGGGGAGCTACATTGATGGTATCACTCATTCATTGATGTACTGCTCTAGATTGAAACAAAGATGTTACCTTCTGTGGAGAGATGGGGGGTCGGCAGGTGCCCCGGTCCACTCACAGAAACACCATGGAGCAGGGATCGTCCTGCCGACATTCCGCTCTCCTTTTAACATGGGCATAACACTACCCAGACAACACAGGGTGAGGGTAAAGCAATATGGCAATGCTTTATTGAACCACAAAACAGGCAAATAACACGTAGAACAGTTCCAGAAAAAAACCCAAGATGGTGCACATTACAGAGTCTCACCCTTCCACTGGCTCGCCAGGATAATGGCAGTTTTTACTTCAGAGCTCCCAGGGTCAACTAACCCACCTGTGGCACACACACAGAGAGAAGGTAACGACAAGCTTAGGAAGATGACAGTCCATTGAGGCACAAGGTCAGTTAACCTGAGGGTCACAACCTGGCTTCTTTGAACATCTCCATTAAGCCAGGCGACTGGTGGGTCCCAATCCTGTCTTTCTCCAAATGTATCCATGGATTAGCGATGGTCAATGGAGCAGATCTGTATTCCTCCAACCGGGGCCGAGTTCCCCTAGGTTATTTCCTGTAGAATGAAAGATTTATGTCCCTCGTGATGGAGCCATGATATATTGGCAGCCGTCTTGTAGGGTCCATTGGATATTTGGATATTTTGGCAGAATCTCTGGCTGGCCCTTTCTTTCTGTCTCACTATATAGAGGCATGTAACCTATTTTTCTTTTAACAAGTGTCCTTCATTCAGTATTTACATAAAGGGTAAGAATGTAGATGAGATCAAGTAGCATTACTTGATTATTTAATCTATTTGAATAGTTTTTCATCCTCTGTTTTTGAAGTCAACGACTATCTGGCCTACGCAATGCATAATTAGCATCTCAGTATACATCATTAGTCATCAAGGATAAGAGCACATTATGTTATATCAACTATCAGCATACAAGTCAAAATTACAGGCTTACACAAACAATAGTCTGTTTTCTTGACCAGCCAAAAATAAACGCTTAAATTCCAAAGTCAACATATAGATAACAGCCTATTCTTTCTGGATTGCTTAAAATAGTAATCTGATTAATTAAGATACAATGCTGTGTCTCCACACCATCACTCTATCCACTTTTCCAACATGACAATGATCCAAAACACACATCTCTTGCATTTCTGAAGAACAGGGTGAAAGTGATTCAGTGGTGAAGTGTCTCCAGAGCTGAACCCAATCAAACACCTATTGGGAGTTCTCGAGAAACAAGTTGAGCATCACTCTTCATCCAGCATTCAGGCTCTAAAATAGGTCGATCTCGAAGAATGGAAAAAGACAGATGTTAGTATGTGTCGTCAACTTGTTCATTCCATTCCTTTAAGACTTGGTGCTGTCTTATAAAAAATTACATAAATAATATAAAATACAAAATATTATTAAAAAAGTAACATGCCCTATCTAGTTATCAAACGCAATCCATATCAAATGTCATTATCTACATGAACACAGAAAAAAATATGGCGCAATGAAAACCATAGAAACACTTTTACAAAAGCATGGCACAACCACTGGTCATTAATGATGAGCGAACGTGCTCGGATAATGTCTTATCGGAGCATGCTCGGGTTGTATCTGAGTTTCTTGGGCGTGGTTGTATATTATGTTCGAGTCCCCGTGGCTGCATGATTTGCGGTTGTTAGTCGGCCTGAACACATGCAGGGATTGCCTGTTTGTTAGGGAATCCCTTCTTGTTTTCAGGCTGTCTAACAACCACAAATCATGCAGCCACGGGGACTCGAACATAATATACAAGTACACCCAAGATACTCTGATAACACCCGAGTATGCTCTGATAAGACATTGTCCGAGCACATTCGCCCATCACTGCTGGTCATCATTATTAACTGAATATCCTTTTCTACCCTTACACAAGTCTGAAATAAGATTGTGTGTTCGTGTCATGTCATAGACTTCCAGACCCATGATCCAGATTCCATCCTCCTTTACCAAAATTCCTTGTACATCTCTCCCTGGCAGATGGATGCAGCATAGGTAATAACTATAAGTATAAACACAAGTTGGAAAATGATCTGCACTTAAATCCAGAGGTTACTTGTGACCACCATAAGTTTTACAGTGTCTTGGCACGCAAGGGATAATTACTTGGTTTACAGTGACATGAGCCGACCATCCAACAGTTCTTTAAGTCCATGCATGAAATTATTTAAAAATGAAAACAAAAATCAGCAATAAACCTTTTCAATGGGATGGATGAAACTTTCAGATAAGAACGGGGATGTCTCAATAACAGTCATTTCATGCTCTGATTCCACTGTAATTCAGGACTTATGATTAATCAACTAACATTCTATATTTGACTACCAGCTGCCGTACAGCTGCACGCCTCGTAATGCTCATACGTAACCTGACCATACAACACCTCCAAGCATTTGTGATGTCAACAGTGCTCCACTCAAAGCCTTTACGGCCTTGCAGCTGCCAGTTTTGTTTTAGAATGATGCTGAATGGTGAGCCCCTCAGAAATTTACCCCTATTTACTGGCTCCTACAGCTGCATATCACCTGTGATTTGAGAGGTTAGAATGGATTTGAGGGGGTTATTTATTAGTGAATGGATCTCATGCTAATCCCAGACCTTGTGCTCAGCCTCATTCATACATCAGAAATGAATTAGTCACACATAAGAGTCAGGAGTGACTTATCAACGTGTCTCGCTTTAGTATGAATGATTCCAGATGCAGCTAATTATTTGTTCGATTTACTTCAATTATATTATTTGCATCCTGTCATAAACTCTTCGGAATAAAAGTCTTAGCTGTAATTTCCCCTGATGCTCCATGTTTGCTTCAGATCTTTTAGCAATGTGCATTTTATTATATTTAGTAATGAAAAACAAACAGAGTGAGGGCCCAGATTGAAAGAGAAGACATTCTGTATAGGGTGCGAATGGTCCGTAGATGAATCACATAGCAGATTTCCAATGATTCAGGTGGCGACTGACCAACAATGCCTATAGTCTATTAAAAAAGTGACCCTCCACCCTGTGACTAAAACTGACCAGGCATTTCTCATGTACAGTCACCTTACCTGGTGCCCTCTTCTTGCTCAGCTGCCTCCTCCACTCAAATCAGTGTTAAGCTTCCGAGATGGCTGTTGCCCTGACATGGCGAGTGCAGTGGTAGGTCTAGATCATGCCTACCCTTCTTTTCCTATCACACAGCACGTGAGAGGCCGGTAAGGCATGGTTCACACTTACCATTGCACTCCCCATGCCACTATAGCAGCTTCATTGGAAGCAGCATAACGCAAGCTCGAGGAGAAGAGGGAGCAGGAGGCGAATGAAGGACACCAGGGTGATGTGAAATGCATAATTATTTATCAGTCCCCAGGGTTGCTTTAAAGGGTACCTGTCTCTTCATTCATGAAACGCAAACCACTAGTGATGAGTGAGTATACTCTTTGCTCGGGTTTTTCCGAGCATGCTCAGGTGGTCTCCAAGTATTTGTGTGATTTATGAGTATGATTTACAGCTGCTGGACAGCCTGAACACATGTGGGAATTCCCTAACAAACAGGCATTCCTCACATGTATTCAGCCTGTCCAGCAGCTGTAAATCATGCAGCTGCGGCAGCGAAAACTAAATCTCCGAGCACTAATAAATACTCGGAGACCACCCGAGCGTGCTCGGGAAAACCCGAGCAAAAAGTATACTCGCTCATCACTAGAAACCATGGGCAGCATGAATAAGAGCCTTAAGGTACCTTCACACTAAGCGACGCTGCAGCGATACCGACAACGATGTCGATCGCTGCAGCATCGCTGTTTGGTCGCTGGAGAGCTGTCACACAGACAGCTCTCCAGCGACCAACGATCCCGAGGTCCCCGGTAACCAGGGTAAACATCGGGTTACTAAGCACAGGGCCGCGCTTAGTAACCCGGTGTTTACCATGGCTACCAGCGTAAACGTTAAAAAAACAAACACTACATACTTACCTTCAGCTGTCTATCCTCCGGCGCTCTGCTTTCCTCTGCACTGTCAGCGCCGGTCAGCCGGAAAGCAGAGCGGTGACGTCACCGCTGTGCTTTCCGGCTGACCGGCGCTGACACAGGATGCAGGAGGAGTGCAGAGAAGCAGAGCGCCGGGGACAGACAGCTGAAGGTAAGTATGTAGTGTTTGTTTTTTTAACGTTTACGCTGGTAACCAGGGTAAACATCGGGTTACTAAGCGCGGCCCTGCGCTTAGTAACCCGATGTTTACCCTGGTTACCAGTGAAGACATCGCTGAATCGGCGTCACACACGCCGATCCAGCGATGTCAGCGAGAGATCCAGCGACGAAATAAAGTTCTGGACTTTCCTCAGCGACCAACGATCTCCCAGCAGGGGCCTGATCGTTGGTCGCTGTCACACATAACGATTTTCTTAACGATATCGTTGCTACGTCACAAAAAGCAACGATATTGTTAATGATATCGTTATGTGTGAAGGTACCTTTACTCTCCCATATGTGTACATAGGGAGAGAGATGTCAATCACTTCAAGTGGACCTGGGGGTGTTTGACCAGGGATCACATCCAATTAATTTTGTCTCTCTCTATGGTCCACAAACAGATTTCAAACTATGTTTTATCTAAAACCCTGTAGCTTTTCAAAATAAGATCAAGCCGCCAGGCACTAATTCATGCTGCCCGTGGTTTGCCGGTTTGGGGGGGACCAATTGTTCAAATTGCAGTTGGTGCCCCGATCTGGTTCTGTGTGCCACCTATTTGAACTGAATGTGCATCCTCAGTCTGGGCCCTTCCCCTCACCATTCAGGGCCCCTCTCCTCACCAGTCAGGACCCCTCTCCTCACCAGTCAGGGCCCCTCTCCTCACTGGACCCCAGGGTCAGGATTCAGCCGTTCGCTCAGTAATGGAATGTACGTCCTTGGTCTGGGCCCTTCCCCTCACAAGTCAGGGCCCTTCTCCTCACCATTCAGGGCCCCTCTCCTCACTGGACCTCAGGGTCAGGATACAACTGTTCGTTCAGTAACTGAATGTGCGTCCTCGGTCTGAGCCCTTCCCCTCACCAGTCAGGGCCCTTCTCCTCACCAGTCAGGGCCCCTCTCCTCACTGGACCCCAGGGTCAGGATTCAGCCGTTCGCTCAGTAACTGAATGTGCTTCCTCGGTCTGGGCCATTCCCCTCACCAGTCAGGACCCTTCCCCTCACCCGTCAGGGCCCTTCTCCTCACCAGTCAGGGCCCCTCTCCTCACTAGATTCCAGGGTTAGGATTCAGTCATTCGCTCAGTAACTGAACATGCATCCTCCGACGCAAATTCAGTTTAAATCTATTGTCATGCAGGACCACTTCCTGCACGACAATATTACCCACTAGCCATTTAGGCTATGTTCCCACAATCAGGAAGTAGCAGCGCTTTGGACGCAGTGTATTTTCCAAAACGCTGCATTCTAATCACGTAGGTAAATCCACATGTGTTCACTGAACCATGTGGATTTAGAGGCATGCAAATACATTTCTATTGTTGCAGAGACGAGCCTCTCCACAAGAGAAATTGACATGCTGCGGCTCATAAACCCACGCCGCGCTGTCCGTAGGTGCACATATACGCATAGTGGCCATGGGATATTAGAAATCCCATCCACTATGCTGTAACATCTGACTGCTGAAGTTTTGATTTGCATAAGTAGGCAAAGTCAAAACTGTAGCAATTCCTGAACATGAGCATATACCTTTAGAGGCCAGCAGCTCAAGGCACCGGCATGTAGCATCACTGTCATGCACCAGTGCCTCAAATAGTTGAGGAAGAGTCCACCGCTGGGGCGTGGCCAGGTAAGGAGAAAAATTTTTTTCACTAAAATCCGTAATATGGAGTGGAGAGACATATGGAGGGGCAGGGTGAGAGGACACACATGTGTGCAGGATGGAAATATATGGGGGACAGGATGTGGCGACATATGTGGGGGCAGGATGGAGATATGTGGGGGGACAGGATGAGGGGACATATGTGTGGGAAGGATGGAGACATGTGTGGGAAGGATGAGGGGACATACAGTCATGGCCAAAAGTATTGACACCCCTGTAATTCTGTCAGACAATACTCATTTTCTTCCTGAAAATGATTGCAAACACAAATTATTTGGTATTATTATCTTCATTTAATTTGTCTTAAATGAAAAAACACAAAAGAGATTGAAGCAAAAAGCAAATCATTGATCATTTCACACAAAACTCCAAAAAATGGGCCAGACAAAAGTATTGGCACCCTCAGCCTAATACTTGGTTGCACAACCTTTAGCCAAAATAACTGCGACCAACCGCTTCTGGTAACCATCAATGAGTTTCTTACAAAGCTCTGCTGGAATTTTAGACCATTCTTCTTTGGCAAACTGCTCCAGGTCCCTGATATTTGAAGGGTGCCTTCTCCAAACTGCCATTTTTAGATCTCTCCACAGGTGTTCTATGGGATTCAGGTCTGGACTCATTGCTGGCCACCTTAGAAGTCTCCAGTGCTTTCTCTCAAACCATTTTCTAGTGCTTTTTGAAGTGTGTTTTGGGTCATTGTCCTGCTGGAAGACCCATGACCGCTGAGGGAGACCCAGCTTTCTCACACTGGGCCCTACATTATGCTGCAAAATTTGTTGGTAGTCTTCAGACTTCATAATGCCATGCACATGGTCAAGCAGTCCAGTGCCAGAGGCAGCAAAGCAACCCCAAAACATCAGGGAACCTCCACCATGTTTGACTGTAGGGTCCGTGTTCTTTTCTTTGAATGCCTCTTTTTTTCTCCTGTAAATTCTATGTTGATGCCTTTGCCCAAAAAGCTCTACTTTTGTCTCATCTGACCAGAGAACATTCTTCCAAAATGTTTTAGGCTTTTTCAGGTAAGTTTTAGCAAACTTCAGCCTGGCTTTTTTACGTCTCGGAGTAAGAAGTGGGGTCTTCCTGGGTCTCCTACCATACAGTCCCTTTTCATTCAGACGCCGACGGATAGTACGTGTTGACACTGTTGTACCCTCGGACTGCAGGGCAGCTTGAACTTGTTTGGATGTTAGTCGAGGTTCTGAATCCAACATCCGCACAATCTTGTGTTGAAATCTCTTGTCAATTTTTCTTTTTCGTCCACATGTAGGGAGGTTAGCCACAGTGCCGTGGGCTTTAAACTTCTTGATGACACTGCGCATGGTAGACACAGGAACATTCAGGTCTTTGGAGATGAACTTGTAGCCTTGAGATTGCTCATGCTTCCTCACAATTTGGTTTCTCAAGTCCTCAGACAGTTCTTTGGTCTTCTTTCTTTTCTCCATACTCAATGTGGTACACACAAGGATACAGGACAGAGGTTGAGTCAACTTTAATCCATGTCAACTCGCTGTAAGTGTGATTTAGTTATTGCCAACACCTGTTAGGTGCCACAGGTAAGTTACAGGTGCTGTTAATTACACAAATTAGAGAAGCATCACAAGATTTTTCAAACAGTGCCAATAGTTTTGTCCACCCCCTTTTATATGTTTGGTGTGGAATTATATCCAATTTGGCTTTAGGACAATACTTTTTGTGTTTTTTCATTTAAGAAAAATTAAATGAAGATAAGAATACCAAATATTTTGTGTTTGCAATCATTTTCAGGAAGAAAATGAGTATTATCTGACAGAATTGCAGGGGTGTCAATACTTTTGGCCATGACTGTATATGTGGGGCAGGATGAGACATGTGGGGGTACAGGATGATAGGACATACAGGTCCTTCTCAAAAAAGTTAGCATATAGTGTTAAATTTCATTATTTACCATAATGTAATGATTACAATTAAACTTTCATATATTATAGATTCATTATCCACCAACTGAAATTTGTCAGGTCTTTTATTGTTTTAATACTGATGATTTTGGCATACAACTCCTGATAACCCAAAAAACCTGTCTCAATAAATTAGCATATGTCACCCATCCAATCAAATAAAAGTGTTTTTTAATAACAAACAAAAAAACCAACAAATAATAATGTTCAGTTATGCACTCAATACTTGGTCGGGAATCCTTTTGCAGAAATTACTGCTTCAATGCGGCGTGGCATGGAGGCAATCAGCCTGTGACACTGCTGAGATGTTATGGAGGCCCAGGATGCTTCAATAGCGGCCTTAAGCTCATCCAGAGTGTTGGGTCTTGCGTCTCTCAACCTTCTCTTCACAATATCCCACAGATTCTCTATGGGGTTCAGGTCAGGAGAGTTGGCAGGCCAATTGAGCACAGTAATACCATGGTCAGTAAACCATTTACCAGTGGTTTTGGCACTGTGAGCAGGTGCCAGGTCGTGCTGAAAAATGAAATCTTCATCTCCATAAAGCATTTCAGCCGATGGAAGCATGAAGTGCTCCAAAATCTCCTGATAGCTAGCTGCATTGACCCTGCCCTTGATGAAACACAGTGGACCAACACCAGCAGCTGACATGGCACCCCACACCATCACTGACTGTGGGTACTTGACACTGGACTTCAGGCATTTTGGCATTTCCTTCTCCCCAGTCTTCCTCCAGACTCTGGCACCTTGATTTCCGAATGACATGCAAAATTTGCTTTCATCAGAAAAAAGTACTTGGGACCACTTAGCAACAGTCCAGTGCTGCTTCTCTGTAGCCCAGGTCAGGCGCCTCTGCCACTGTTTATGGTTCAAAAGTGGCTTTACCTGGGGAATGCGGCACCTGTAGCCCATTTTCTGCACACGCCTGTGCACGGTGGCTCTGGATGTTTCCACACCAGACTCAGTCCACTGCTTCCTCAGGTTCCCCAAGGTCTGGAATCGGTCCTTCTCCACAATCTTCCTCAGGGTCCGGTCTCCTCTTCTCGTTGTACAGCGTTTTCTGCCACATTGTTTCCTTCCAACAGACTTACCATTGAGGTGCCTTGATACAGCACTCTGGGAACAGCCTATTTGTTGAGAAATTTCTTTCTGGGTCTTACCCTCTTGCTTGAGGGTGTCAATGATGGCCTTCTTGACATCTGTCAGGTCGCTAGTCTTACCCATGATGGGGGTTTTGAGTAATGAACCAGGCAGGGAGTTTATAAAAGCCTCAGGTATCTTTTGCATGTGTTTAGAGTTAATTAGTTGATTCAGAAGATTAGGGTAATAGGTCGTTTAGAGAACCTTTTCTTGATATGCTAATTTATTGAGACAGGTTTTTTGGGTTATCAGGAGTTGTATGCCAAAATCATCAGTATTAAAACAATAAAAGACCTGACAAATTTCAGTTGGTGGATAATGAATCTATAATATATGAAAGTTTAATTGTAATCATTACATTATGGTAAATAATGAAATTTAACACTATATGCTAATTTTTTGAGAAGGACCTGTATATGGGGCAGGATTGAGACATGTGGGGGGACAGGATGAGGGGACATATATGGAGGCAGGACGGAGACATATTGGGCCAGGATGAAGACATATGGGGGGGGGGGCAGTGTTGTGAATTCTGTTGTCGGGCTCCCTCCTGTGGTCATGAATGGTACTTCGGCTGGTTCTGTCCATGGACTTCCTCTGGTGGGTGTTTCTGAGTTTCACAGGTGACGAGGTTAATTCGTTAGCTGCTGCTCTATTTAACTCCACTTAGATATTTGCTCCATGCCACCTGTCAATGTTCCAGTATTGGTCTGTTCACTCCTGGATCGTTCTTGTGACCTGTCTTCCCATCAGAAGCTAAGTTCTAGCTTGTATTTCTTTGGTTTGCTATTTTTTCTGTCCAGCTTGCTATTTAATTTGTTGTCTTGCTTGCTGGAAGCTCTGGGACGCAGAGGGAGCGCCTCCGCACCGTGAGTCGGTGCGGAGGGTCTTTTTGCGCCCTCTGCGTCGTCTTTTTGTAGGTTTTTATGCTGGCCGCAAAGTAACCTTTCCTATCCTCGGTCTGTTCAGTAAGTCGGGCCTCACTTTGCTAAATCTATTTCATCTCTGTGTTTGTATTTTCATCTTTACTCACAGTCATTATATGTGGGGGGCTGCCTTTTCCTTTGGGGAATTTCTCTGAGGCAAGGTAGGCTTTATTTTTCTATCTTCAGGGCTAGCTAGTTTCTTAGGCTGTGCCGAGTTGCATAGGGAGCGTTAGGCGCAATCCACGGCTATTTCTAGTGTGTTTGATAGGTTTAGGGATTGCGGTCAGCAGAGTTCCCACGTCCCAGAGCTTGTCCATATTATCAGTAACTATCAGGTCATTCCGTGTGCTCTTAACCACCAGGTCCATTATTGTCCTGACCACCAGGTCATAACAGGGCAGGATGGGAGGACATATATGGGGGACAGGATGAAGACATATGGGGGGGCAGGATGGGAGGACATATGGGAGGACACATGGATCCAGGATCGGAGGACATATGGGAGGAGGATGGAGACACATGGGGACCAGGATGGGGGTCGTTATTACAGGAAGGTGCCAGGATATAGGACATTATTACTGTTTGGGCTAATTAAGGGATATACCGTAATTACTGCGGTGGTATATTTTATTTCTGAGAATGCAGTTAAGGAAACATTGGGGAATGCATTTTGGAAGCTGTGCTCTGGACAACTGTGTTATTTTCTGCAGAGATGAGTCCTGGCTGGAAGAAGTGATGGCAGTCTGTGCTGGATGAAGATGAAAAGCGAAGATGAATATCTTCAACTAGAGACGTCACTGGTTAGTCAATGTGTACACTGTACACTTACGCTAAACACTGACACTATATACAGAGCTCCTGTGTATAATGTAACTTTTGACCCCTGTAATACTTGTACTCTATATACAATGCTCTTGTGCATAAAGTCACTGGTGATCACTATATTACCTGTACACTGACACTATATACAGAGCTTCTGTGTATAATGTCACCAGTGATCACTGTATTACCTGTACACTGACACTATATACAGAGGTCCTGTGTATAATGACACTGGTGATCACTGTATTACTTGTACACTGACACTATATACATAGCTTCCTGTGTATAATGTCACTGGTGATCACTGTATTACTTGCACACTGACACTATATACAGAACTGCTGTATGTAATGTCACTGGTGATCACTGTATTATCTGTACACTGACACTATATACAGAGTTCCTGTTCATAATGTCACCAGTGATCACTGTATTACCTATACACTATATACAGAACACCTATGTATAATGTCACTGGTGATCATTGTATTATCTTTACACTATGTAGAGAGCTCCTGTGTATAATGTAATATTAGTGTTTTTTAATTTTTTTTTATTAATGATCAGTATTGTGCTGCCACAGAAGGCAGAATAAAGGAGATGTAAATTCACCAATTGGTGAGGCGCTGTCTTAATTTTTTTTAGGTAATATGCGGTCTGGTCATGGTGTGGCGGTATTTGTCCCTTGTATGTGGTATTATTCGGTCACTATGTGATGGTAATATGTGGTTCAGCCACGGTGAAAAAAATGTATGTGATACATTCCCTTAAAGAAAAATAAGTAAAAATATATTTAAAACGAGTATTGGATATTTCACGAAATGTTTAATAGGTTAGAGTAGAGTATAACCCGGATAGAAGAGTCTACCTTGTCATGATCGCGGCTTAAAACATCTTTTGGCCAAAACAAAAGCTGCTGCCTATGTATATGATCTGGTGTTAAATGGGAACTGTTAATGTGAAATTGGTGAGGATGCGGTGCAGAAGTGAAGTTTTTCCAAAAGTGGGCGGTGGGACTGTGAAAGGTTCGAGGTGTGGAGGCGGAGCTGGGGTGGAGCCTGGACGGAGTCTCAAGGGGGCCCCGAAAACGTTGCCAGTATGGGGCCCTGAAAATCCTGGTGGCAGCCCTGCTCCTCACCATCAGATGTATCTTTGGAAGCAGGGATAGTTAAGGCCCCAGTCCTAGGAACAGTGCAGTGCCCCTTTTCCTAATCACGTACAGTCACAGTGTGACATATAAACACTCTAGACCAGACAACATATATAAAAGTCATTAAAAGTGACAATAGAATAATGTAGTACACCCACTATACTAAACAGTCTAACAATAAAATTCCAGCCCTAACCCATCTCTTCAACCTATCTCTATCTTCTGGTACTTTCCCCTCTGCCTTCAAACATTCCACCATCACACCCATCCTCAAAAAAGCTTACCTTGACCCAACTGCTATGCCCAGCTATCGCCCCATATCACTGCTCCCGTTTGCTTCCAAACTCCTTGAGCAGTATGTCCATGGTCAACTTTCCTCCCACATCTCATCTAACTCTCTCCTTGACAACCTCCAATCTGCCTTCCGCCCCCACCACTCCACCGAAACTGCTCTGACCAAAATTACTAATGACTTACTCACAGCCAAAGCTAACAGACAGTTCTCCATCCTCCTCGATCTGTCCTCTGCTTTCGACACAGTCGACCACCTCCTACTGCTACAGATTCTTTCTTCCCTCGGCATCAAAGGCCTTGCTCTGTCCTGGATTGCCTCATACCTTTCCGACCGCACATTTAGCGTTTCCCGCTCCCACACTACCTCCACACCCTGCCCCCTCTCTGTTGGAGTCCCTCAAGGCTCTGTCCTAGGGCCTCTACTTTTTTCCATCTATACCCTTGGGCTAGGACAACTCATAAAGTCCCATGGCTTCCAGTACCACCTATATGCGGACGACACTCAGATCTACCTCTCTGGCTCAGATGTCGCCTCTCTTCTGTCCAGAATCCCGGAGTGTCTGTCAGACATATCCTCCTTCTTCAACTCTCGCTTCCTAAAACTCAATGTAGACAAAACCGAACTCATCATCTTTCCCCCATCTCGCGTATCCCCCCTACCTGAACTATCTATTTTAGTAAACGGCATTGCGCTCTCTCCCGCACCCGAAATCCGCTACCTTGGGGTAACTCTCGATACTGCCCTGTCCTTCGAACCGCACATCCAAACCCTTGCCACCTCCTGTCGCATCCAACTCAAAAATATTGCCAGAATCCGTCCCTTCCTCAGCCCACAATCTACTAAAACTCTTGTGCACGCTCTCATCATCTCCCGCCTCGATTACTGCAACACCCTCCTCTGTGGCCTCCCCGCTAACTCCCTTGCACCACTCCAGTCTGTCCTCAACTCTGCTGCTAGGCTAATATACCTCTCTCCTCGCTACTCCCCTGCTTCTCCCCTCTGCAAATCCCTCCACTGGCTCCCCATTCCCCAATGAATCCAGTTCAAACTACTAACACTGATCTACAAAGCCATCCACAACCTGTCCCCTCCCTATATATCTGAACTAATCTCCCACTATCTTCCCTCACATAATCTTCGATCCTCCCAAGACCTCCTACTCTCCTCCACACCTATTCATTCTTCACACAACCGCCTCCAAGATTTCTCCCGAATATCCCCCATCCTCTGGAATTTCACGCCTCAACACGTCCGATTATCCACCACCCTCGGATCCTTCAGACGGAACCTGAAAACCCATCTCTTCAAGAAAGCCTACAGCCTGCAATAACCATTCTGCTGCCTCACCAACCGCCCGAGCTGCCGCCACGTCACCAACCACCCGAGCTGCCGCCACGACCACCCGAACTGCTGCCTCACCACCACCAGTGCTGCAGCACACCAACCTCCTGTCTCTTCCCCATTATCCTGAAGAATGTAAGTCCGCAAGGACAGGGTCCTCTCCCCACTGTACCAGTCTGTCACTGTAAATTTGCTTACTGTTAACGATATCTATAACCCTGTATGTAACCCCTTTTCACATGTACAGCACCATGGAATTAATGGTGCTATATAAATAAATAATAATAATAATAATAATAATAATAAAATACTCTGTACTAAAGCCCAATGAAAGTGAATCTACCTGGGCCGGTCACAAACAATATGTCAAGTGAGAAATGTTCAAAACTATCAAATGACACAGCAAAAAGATTGAGTGTAAAATATTGAATGAAAACATTAGAAGGATCATCACCTACAAACAGGTGCATGTAGTAAAGTGACAAATAGTCACCATAAGTGCATATGCATGACCCTCATAAGATAAAACCAATGAGGAACATGAAAAGGGCTAGCAGGAAAGTGTTCCAATGTCAGGCATCAATTTATTTATTGATTTAATTTGACTCACTTGCAGTATATAGCACCTTTAATTTCATAGCGCTTCACAGACATCATCATCGCTGTCCCTATTGGAGCTCACAATCTATATTCCCTGTCAGTAAGTCAATTGAGTATGGGAGTAAACTGGCGGAAACCAAGCAAATACAGGGAGAACATACAAGCTTCTTTTTGGGATTTGAACCCAGGACCCCACTGCTAACCACTGAGCCACTGTACTGCCGTCAATATGTAGCAGTATAAACCATTATGGTATGTGTGCAGTCTCTTTTTTTATCTTGAATATATATAGTCAAAAATCTATCGGTGATACAGGGACACACTTGCACAACAAATAAACTATTCACACTTCAGTAGTACCTCTCATTGGGATATAGGTCTTCTTTTTTCAGTATGACGTGAAATAGTCCACATCTTTTATTGGAGAGCCACGCCCTATCATCGAGCAGGCAATACGATCCATAGAATGCCATTTTTCCGATAAGCTTGTCAAATGCTGCCCTGCTGGAACTGCCCTGTCAAAAGCTGAGATAATGCTGTTTGAGGTGCATTAAAATGTGCATATACAGTGGGGCAAAAAAGTATTTAGTCAGTCAGCAATAGTGCAAGTTCCACCACTTAAAAAGATGAGAGGCGTCTGTAATTTACATCATAGGTAGACCTCAACTATGGGAGACAAACTGAGAAAAAAAAATCCAGAAAATCACATTGTCTGTTTTTTTAACATTTTTTTTGCATATTATGGTGGAAAATAAGTATTTGGTCAGAAACAAACAATCAAGATTTCTGGCTCTCACAGACCTGTAACTTCTTCTTTAAGAGTCTCCTCTTTCCTCCACTCATTACCTGTAGTAATGGCACCTGTTTAAACTTGTTATCAGTATAAAAAGACACCTGTGCACACCCTCAAACAGTCTGACTCCAAACTCCACTATGGTGAAGACCAAAGAGCTGTCAAAGGACACCAGAAACAAAATTGTAGCCCTGCACCAGGCTGGGAAGACTGAATCTGTAATAGCCAACCAGCTTGGAGTGAAGAAATCAACAGTGGGAGCAATAATTAGAATATGGAAGACATACAAGACCACTGATAATCTCCCTCGATCTGGGGCTCCACGCGAAATCCCACCCCGTGGGGTCAGAATGATCACAAGAACGGTGAGCAAATATCCCAGAACTACGCGGGGGGACCTAGTGAATGAACTGCAGAGAGCTGGGACCAATGTAACAAGGCCTACCATAAGTAACACACTACGCCACCATGGACTCAGATCCTGCAGTGCCAGACGTGTCCCACTGCTTAAGCCAGTACATGTCCGGGCCCGTCTGAAGTTTGCTAGAGAGCATTTGGATGATCCAGAGGAGTTTTGGGAGAATGTCCTATGGTCTGATGAAACCAAACTGGAACTGTTTGGTAGAAACACAACTTGTCGTGTTTGGAGGAAAAAGAATACTGAGTTGCATCCATCAAACACCATACCTACTGTAAAGCATGGTGGTGGAAACATCATGCTTTGGGGCTGTTTCTCTGCAAAGGGGCCAGGACGACTGATCCGGGTACATGAAAGAATGAATGGGGCCATGTATCATGAGGTTTTGAGTGCAAACCTCCTTCCATCAGCAAGGGCATTGAAGATGAAACGTGGCTGGGTCTTTCAACATGACAATGATCCAAAGCACACCGCCAGGGCAACGAAGGAGTGGCTTCGTAAGAAGCATTTCAAGGTCCTGGAGTGGCCTAGCCAGTCTCCAGATCTCAACCCTATAGAAAACCTTTGGAGGGAGTTGAAAGTCCGTGTTGCCAAGCGAAAAGCCAAAAACATCACTGCTCTAGAGGAGATCTGCATGGAGGAATGGGCCAACATACCAACAACAGTGTGTGGCAACCTTGTGAAGACTTACAGAAAACGTTTGACCTCTGTCATTGCCAACAAAGGATATATTACAAAGTATTGAGATGAAATTTTGTTTCTGACCAAATACTTATTTTCCACCATAATATGCAAATAAAATGTTAAAAAAACAGACAATGTGATTTTCTGGATTTTTTTTTCTCAGTTTGTCTCCCATAGTTGAGGTCTACCTATGATGTAAATTACAGACGCCTCTCATCTTTTTAAGTGGTGGAACTTGCACTATTGCTGACTGACTAAATACTTTTTTGCCCCACTGTATATTGTTTGGTGAATTTTATTTTGTTTGGTGGAGTCCTATCCAATTTGGAAAGTGCTTGCCTAGATTATCAGCTTTGGCTCAGGAACTCTTTGTTGGGAGCATCATGTATTCATATTTTAAGACTTAGCAGCTGCACAAAGACGAAGATTAGTACGTTGCCTTGGGTAGGGTAAATCCATACTCCAAAATCGAAATTTACTAGATTATCTTCCAGGAAATGGGTCACTGTGGTGTGCAAAGAATGCCATTGAAAATGTTATTTACGCCTTTCTGACAGGACATCCAATCCTGTTCCACCTGCTAATTACACTTTCGGATGTAAGGGATTCACACCATGGCAATAAAATAAATAAAGGGCCTCCATTATCCTCAGGATGCAGACAGTGGTGAATAAATTCATGGAGGATGGGGCCGCGTGCTCCTTCTTCCACCAATCAGCATGTGCGAATGAGACAGCAGGCGCAATGACATCATTACATTGCGTCTGCTGTGCGTAGTCATCAGTGCACCAGACACAGGAGCAAATCATCAGGGGAACGTGAGCGAGTTGAGTATGTGTTGTTTGTTTTTTTTCATGTGCATGGGATGTTTGCATGTATATAGGAGGCTATGTAGGGGCTCACACTGTATACAGGAGGCTATACAGGGGCTCATACTGTATATAGGATCATACTGTGTATAAAAGGCTATGTGAGGGCTCATACTCTATATAGGGAGCTATGTGGGGGGCTCATACTGTATATAGGTGGTGATGTGAGGGCTAATGCTGTATATTGGAGGCTATGTGGGGGCTCATACTGTATTTACAAGGCTATGTAGGGGCTCACACTGTGTATAGGAGGCTATGTGGGGACTTATACTGTATATAGGAGGCTATCTGGGGGCTCACACTGTATATAGAAGCTATGTGTGAGCTTATACTGTATATAGTGGGTTATGGGAGGGATCATACATTATATTATATAGGAGGTTATGTGATGGCTAATACTGTATATAGGAGGCTATGTGGGGACTAATACTGTATATAGGAGGTTATGTGGGGCACATGTTGTATAAAAGAGGCTATGTTGGGGCTCATACTGTATATAGGAGGCTATGTGGGGCTTATACTGTATATAGGAGCATATGTGAGGGCTCATACTGTATGTAGAAGGCTATGTGGGTGCTTATACTGCATTAATACTATATATATATGATGTTATGTTTGGGCTAATTCTGTATATAGGAGGTTTTGTGGGGCTCATACTGTATATAGGAGACTATGTGGGTGCTTATACTGTATATAGGAGGCTATGTAGGGCTAATACTATTTATAGGAGGCTATGTAGGTGCTCATACTGTATATGGAGCGCCCCGAGTCCTGCAGTTCACAAGGGGGATGTCACGGTGGCTGACCCGGTCCGTGGCCCTGGGACGTCCGTATAAAAGGGAAAGGTCTTTAAAGGGATAAAGTTTATGTTCGTGACACCACCTGTGGTATTTTGTCAAGGTGACCGACGCTGCTTTAAGGGGTCCGCTGGGGTGATGTTATGGCAGCTAGATGGTATACCTTCCCACAGGTGAAGTATATCCCCAGGGCTTCCCAGTATGTAGATGGTAGAATGATGAGAGGTGCAGTGAAGAACGAGGACACAAGGTTGCAGTCTCTTTACCTTTACTGAAGACTTAAGCATCCACAGTCCAGAGCACCAAACCACAGGGTAGGCAGAGTCCGGCCGGTTCATAGGCAAGTCCAGAGTTCCCTTGTCCAGGTGAAAATCAATAGCCTTCCCTTGCGCTGCAGTGGTGTAGTCCCTTGCTGCCTATGGCTTCACATAAGGGTCTCACAGATGTGATGTTTCACTCTCTCTGTCCCTCATATAGGATAGCACAAAACCCGTATGACTGGTGACTTGAACCTGTTTATAGGGTCTCTTAGATAACCCGGCTCTATGGGGTGTCACCGTGCCTCCTGGGTGTAGGTGCGGACAGGTAACGTGCAATTAGCTGTCCTGCTGGTCTCTGAAATAAGGCGTAGATGTCCTTATTCTCTCGGTGTTCCGCCTACCAGGGTTCTGCGCCTCAGAAGGAGGCAGCCTGTTCGGGGCTGGTCCCCTTCTGGTATCCTCTCCTTTGCTTCAACTTTTTTTTCACGCTCGCTGCAATACAATTCTGCCTTCCAATGTCTCTTTCTGGGAGCTGCAGCTCCGTTGACCCTCTGTCCTCCTCAGACTACTATCTGGAACTCACTAACTTTCCCTACAGACTACCAGTTATATATATATGGGGAGTGACTAATAAATAGGAGCAGAAGCTCCCCCTGGTCTCCTGGAGTATGAAATGTGTTGCATGTTTGTGATACCTGAATGCAGTTATTCTTGCCTCCAAACGTAGCATCACTCTCCCCGAGAGGAAAGCGACACTACTGTGACGAACAGGACCCTGGGGCGCCGCATACATAGGAGGCTAAGTGGGGGCACATACTGTATATAAGGGGCTATTTAAGGAGAGAGGGGCTATGTAGGGTCTCATTCTCTAAATAGGAGGCTATGTGGTGACTCGCACTGTTAATAGGAGACTATTTAAGGGCTCATACAGTATATAGGGGACTGTGTACTCGCTCATATGGAATATATGGGGGTATCAGCATACTTAGTCCTGCTCAATATTAAGTGATACAATTAATATTAATATAAATAATTAATATAATAATTATCACTAATATGTTAATATTAATATTGAGCATAATTAATTTTAGTGTACTGGTTTGGCCCTCCACAACAGTCACTATCTGTGGCCCCTCGGTAAAATTAATTGCCCACTCCTGATGTAGATTATGATCCCAATTTCACTAAAGTGAAATTGCAATCCTACGGAACATCTTAATCTTTCATGCTTCACCAATGCCACCATATACAACACCTATAAATACTTCTGGAATCATTTTGATAATAACTGAAAGCAAGGCCTTAAGTAAGAAATTTTACTGCTGATTGAAATCCTTCATATTTCGTTCAAGCTGACTTCTGCTCAGACAGAACATGAAGGCTGCAGCCAATCATCAGCCACTGGTATTAGCAGTCTAGAAGGTGGTAGACAACCCATTTAAAAAATACTTTTTATATATATCTTTTCCTTTCCTTACAGGTCCTGCTGATCCGTGGATGTCTGGGCCACTTAATTGAGTTCTCCAAAAATGTAAAAATGGCCCACGTCATGTAATTTAAATTGGAGCCCATCCTAGTTATGTGTCAGAACTGGCTGCAGCCTGAAGAAACTCAGCTATCAAGACCTGCGTCTCAACTGACAGAGAAGATGTATAGTAAGCACCAATATAATCCATAGAATGTAAGTCCTCAAGGACAGGGTCCTCTCCCCTCTGTACCAGTCTGTCACTGTAAACTTGTTTACTGTAAACGATATCTATAACTCTGTATGTAACCCCTTTCTCATGTACAGCACCATGGAATTAATGGTGCTATATAAATAAATAATAATAATAGTAATAATAATAATAATGGAGCTGCTGAAGAAGGGCTGTGACAGGAAAAGAAATAAATCTTCTCCTCACTACGAACAGAGCACTAAGGCAGGAGAAAAAAATTCTTTATGCTGTCAGCAAGGAGAAGATTTATTTCTTCTGATGTTGCAGCCCTTCTCCTTGGCTCATGGAAGAATGTGTGCTTATGATAGAGCTCCTCTGTCAGTTGAGACACATCAATTTTGGAGAATTCCTTTATAAATGGATATTCTATTGAGCCTGTACATAGCTCTGTGTGCGAACTCTTGAAATAGCTCAGCAGTTCTGCTGCTGAGCTGCTGAGCAGAGGGCTTCAGAACAATTTTTTTAACCATCAATAATAGTCTTAGAACCCATCCGTCTGTATACTCTCTTGCTTCCTCCCCTGCCTTGGAGCTATGGTATGATCAGACTGACAAAGCCATTACACAGCACACAGCAGGTGCACATTTATAAGATTATATCAGCACAGGAACATTTTTAAACACATCCAAATGTAGAAATTATTACCATTCCAAGATCTATTGATTACAAATAACTTTGATCACGGGACAACCCATTTGTCACGATAATGTGAATATGCCATGTTTGAGTCTGCCTAACTTTACAAGACACGCTGCGGGCTATTCTGAACCCCTCTCTTCTCTTCTGCCTGCTGCTATGTGTTATGTGTGTGTGATCCCAAGCCCCTCTTTTCCCCCCTTCCAAAAGAATTTTTATGGTCCTTGCAGCTGCAGCAGACAATCCTTCCATCTAGTACCAGCTAAAACTGGTATAAGGCCCTTCCACACGGCAGGGATTTCTTGGTTCTATTATAGTGATATATTGGGCCACCGATTTGGGCTAGAAAAATAAGGACTACATATTATGAATGTCCATTGGTAGATCTGTCAATCACTGTAAGCGGTAGCAGCTAAACGCAACGAGTGCAAAGTGCAGATTTTTCCTAAACAGAGTGGAATAGCTAGCCTGAGTTTAGACTTATTAGAAAGCTAATTTCAATATAAGATGAGTGATTGGTGTGCCGTTATTCTGCTAGGTTCTCAAGAACATTTATGAGTTCTGTATTATAAGTTTTCGTACCAATATGTGCACCCTGGCAGCTAGGGTAAGGTGCAGGTAAACCAACCCCTTTATTGATGTCACAAGCCTACAAGTATAAGTTACTGCCAGTCAGCACAGCCTTGAGTCTTGACTGAGAAGCTGTTGCAACAAGATCCTCTGATGAATTTGGATGCCTGGCTCCTCCCACCAGCATGGTTGGCCTGGAATGATCTAAGCAGCATGTGAGTTTATCTTCTTTAATACCTGTTTTTTTATGCAATTGCTTGTACATACTTTGTCTCATATTGTAAATTATTTTTATACCTTCTGTAAACACTGCCTACCTTTTGGAGTAAGCTATAAAATTACTAGTTGTGTCTCTATGCTCTATAATGAATTTTTCACATGCCTGAAATTAATTACGCTACTAATTTGGGTTGGCTCTAACCCCTCTGTTGAGGAATCTGAGCTGGTGGCAGCGAAGTGTGTTCTGGGCTAGGTGGGTAAAGCTGGCAGCAACGGAAGGGGTTTCTATAAGCTATTGTCTGGCTGTGGCCTAAGCATTTATAATTCCCTTGCTGCAGCATGCCTGCTAGCCAGTCCACAGTGAAGCGGCCCATCCGGGGACTAATTATCCTAGGTAGACAAAAAAAAAAAAAAAACATTATGTCAGCGTTACATCTGTGGCTGTAAAAAGTACAAGCCACCTCAGTACACAAACAAACCCGCTCTAAAAATATCAATTATAAATGCGGAGAACACAAGAGCAAATAGGTATATTAAAAAGTAGAAAATTTATTAACACATTATGAATATAATAGTACACAAAAAAACAACACATGTTATATGCAGGAACAACACATGGAAGTGCCAAGGACTCCACACTGAGTGCCAGGCTGGGTAGCTGTCGTATAGAAAGTAACAAATACACCTGCTACAAGCAAGTCCCATAATGGCAGCTTACCCGCACCCATATGCCTCACAGTAACCCATGATATCACACCTTAATGATCCCGAGGTTATAAGGGTGCTCACCTATAGGCACACGATGGGGAGTCCAGAACCGGGCGTGAGTGCCCCGACGCACGTTTCGCGGGTGTAAAAAACCCGCTTTTTCAAGGGGATAAGGTCTTTTGCCCAGCCAGGACCTTATATCATACTTTGACCCGGCACGTGATATTCGGCCGGCCAATGGCAGACGGGAATGGCGGCGCATGCGCCCCGTAGCACCAGAGCCCACCGCAAATGGAGCCGGGCGTCATCGTCATCACATGCGAGCGGGGAGGAGGAGCAGTCCCCGCCCGCATGGAGGAGGAGAAAGACGCGCCGCTCCACAGCAGGGAGCAAGGGGCACGGAGAGCAGGCGCACTCCCTACTGCACTACTGATGGAAACAAATGTGCACCCACAAAACATGCAGGTGCCCAATAGATTCAATATATATCTATACATAAGGAAAAATATGCATCGCAATAGTACAAGCAATTTAATGAGAATACATCAAAGAGATGTGGCTTCCAATGTTCTCCGGGTCTGCTTTCCAATATGTTCGTTCATACAGCATATTCTCATTAGTATAGTCCAGCACCATTAGTGATTCCATCACTGATTTTAAATTGGCAAGTGGCAGATAATAATAAGGAGATCCTGCTTCAGACAACAAACAAAAAAATAAAGTAAGAAACACATAAATAAAAACGAATTTAAAAACAATAAAAGCACACACCCGGATAGCAGGGGAGGGACAACTAGAAGTATAAGCACCATCAATACGTGCAGAAACATGTATACAGGTAGGGGCTGAGAACCAAAAAAGCAGTGAGCTCAGAGGAAAGAAGAGAAGGAAAGGGACTCATTCAGTCCCCGTGGAGTCATGGTATCTAGTACCACTATCCATTTGGCCTCCACCTGCGCAAGGGTCTTTTTATAATCCCCCCCTCGGATTCCCAAATGTATTAAATCAATCCCCCGCACCATAAATGATGTGGGATCACCCTCATGAAATTGCCTGAAATGGCGCGGGATGGTTTTAAGGAGGGATAGATCGGTCACTGCCCGAGCCGCACGAATGTCCCGCACATGCTCACGCACACGTTTTCTCAGTTCCCTGGATGTCAGTCCGACGTAAATTTTTGCACAGCCGCACGTGGTGTAATAGATGACATTTGTGCTCCCGCACGAGATGCGGTGTCTGATATCAAATGTAGTTTTACCGTCGGATGAGCTAAATGTGGCCGCAGGGTATAGATCCCGTAACAGGCCCTCCAGTTCCAAACGGATTATCTCTAGATGGAACGTAATGGCTCACGGCTAGAAGATCTTTTAAATTTTTTGACCGTTTTGCTGTCATAGAAGGGCCTGTCCCTAACGATTCTCCCAAGGAGGGCTCCGCACTTAGAATGGACCAGTGCTTTTTCATGATATGGCGCATCTCCTCCCATTCATGATTGTACGTCGATATGAACCTTATTGGTCCATTATATTGCATCCCTTTTCTAGACTTGGAGGGCTGTAGTAAGTCCCTACGTGGAGTGACTCAAGCGCGCTGGTACCCCTGCTTAATGCATCTATTGGAATACCCACGTGCAGAGAACCTTGACTTGAGATCAGCAGCTTGACTTTCAAATTTGCTGTCAGACGAGCAAATCCGCCTCATCCTCAGGAACTGACCGACCGGGACGGCCCTGATCGTGGATGGATTGTGAGCAGAGGACGCGTGAATCAGTGCATTCACAGAAGTTGGCTTACGATACACATCCGTTTGGATAAGGCCACTTTGATCGACCTCAAATGTGACATCCAAAAAGTTAACCCTTTTGGTGTCGAATGTGTATGTTAAACGGATATTGAGAGCATTCTGATTCAGCGTCCCCATAAATTCCTCGAGCTGCTGCACCGTCCCATCCCACAAGAAAAAAAAAAAAAAAAAAAAACATCATCTATGTAACGATGCCAGCACAGCACATGGGAGGCGGCCCGCGGGCCCTCGTCGCCAAAAAGAAATCTCTCCCATGATCCCAGGAAGAGATTTGCATACGAGGGCGCACAGGCCGCGCCCATGGCTGTGCCACGCATCTGTAAATAAAATAAATCTTTGAAAACAAAAAAATTGTGGGTAAGGACATAGTGCAGCAGCTCGAGGATAAACTCACAAAAAGGGCCGGCCCGGTCGGACGCGCCCAGGAAGAGACGGACAGCTTCAATACCATGCCGATGGTCAATGCATGTATATAGGCTTTCAACGTCGGCCGTCACAAGTAGTGTATCGTGATCCACAAGAATGCCATCGACCCTAGCCAGAGCGTCCGTAGTGTCACGTACATAAGAAGGAAGGGTTTCCACTAACGGTTTCAAGTAGAAATCTATGAATTGACATATTGGATCGCATAAACTGCCAATCCCTGACACTATAGGACGCCCGGGTGGATCGAGGGCATTCTTGTGGATTTTAGGCAGCAAATAGAAAGTTGAAATTTTGGGAGACTTAATCGTTAAGCCCTCCAATACCTGTTTAGTAATTAGGCCATCATCCAATGCCCTAATTAAAATCCTTTGGAGATCCAGCGCAAAGGAGGTTAGCGGATTATAGGATAATTTACAGTAGGTATCCCGATCCCTCAATTGGCGGAAAGCTTCACGCTCATATTTATCTTGTGGCCAGATGACGATGTTTCCCCCCTTGTCAGCTGCCTTAAAAACGTTTAATTGTTTCTGTGTTCTCCACAGTTGACCTCATATTTATGATGGACTTTCGCGCACGTGACCATACGTGGCGCACGCTACTTAATGATGTTATGCAGGATGACCCAGAGGGGTGTATCGGGGGAATTGACAAAAGTATACAGGATGATATTAACAGGTTCAAAGACCTATATAGGAAAAGGATTCGCGTTTGGTGGAACCACGCGTTCCTTGAAAAATACATACAGAAAGATCTGATACCTAGGGGGCTGAGGATACAAGTGTTTCCATCGTTCCCTATTCAAGATGAGGCCTTTAAAGATAAGTGGGAAAATTATGCGAACACCTGTTCGAAAGGATTTCTCGAACTTCTGAGAGATATGAACTCAACAACATTAATCTCACTTTAAAAAGAGATCGAGGAAATCCAGACGTTGCTTCATCGGGGGTTAAGCAGTGACGCCTTGAAAAAATTCAATGAGGAAATTGATACTCTATCACAGAAATGGGTTCATGAGGTACAGTCGACTAAAACTAAGAAATATCAAAGAGATGTGGAGGATAGGAGACTTCAGCGTGTATACAGATGGCGCAATGTGTATAATAGGTCTAGACCTCGGTCAAGAAACTCCTCCTATTCAAGATCCCGATCTACTTCTAGGAGGTCTAATATGTCTGGTGATGATGAACCCGCTGAGAGGGGAACATCACAAGGTGGCCCTCCAACAAATGTGTCTAACATCAAACGCACAACAAGACAAACAACTAAATCCAAACAAAATGGAGGGAACCCTCACTCACAGGGGGGATTGCAGGTAGTGAATCTATCTTCACATATCTTGACCAATACCCAAGTTAGAGTGCTCAGTAAGGGATTCTCATTTGCCCCGACTAACTCTTTTAATTTCTTCACAGCTATGAAGGATCTCAACTTATTCTCTCGAAAGCTGCTGCTTAGAAAACTGCACCATAAGAAAAATTCATGTGAACTCATGTCCGAGATTGAAAGAGACACCCTTCATAACTTGGAAGACCTCCTTGAGGAGCAGGAGGAACCCTTGACAAGTAGGTTCCCACCCTCTGCAATGGCCAGATCGGCCAGGTTTCCCCCCTTGTCACTTAGCCCGGCCATCGACATCTTTACAAAATTGGTTACTGAGGAGTTCAAGCGGTTGTCTACAAGACGACGCTTTGATAACCTTACTAGAGATGAAAGGACAGCAATCTCTGATCTTCAAAAATTATCTAATGTCGTTTTTAAGGCAGCTGACAAGGGGGGAAACATCGTCATCTGGCCACAAGATAAATATGAGCGTGAAGCTTTCCGCCAATTGAGGGATCGGGAGACCTACTGTAAATTATCCTATAATCCGCTAACCTCCTTTGCGCTGGATCTCCAAAGGATTTTAATTAGGGCATTGGATGATGGCCTAATTACTAAACAGGTATTGGAGGGCTTAACGATTAAGTCTCCCAAAATTTCAACTTTCTATTTGCTGCCTAAAATCCACAAGAATGCCCTCGATCCACCCGGGCGTCCTATAGTGTCAGGGATTGGCAGTTTATGCGATCCAATATGTCAATTCATAGATTTCTACTTGAAACCGTTAGTGGAAACCCTTCCTTCTTATGTACGTGACACTACGGACGCTCTGGCTAGGGTCGATGGCATTCTTGTGGATCACGATACACTACTTGTGACGGCCGACGTTGAAAGCCTATATACATGCATTGACCATCGGCATGGTATTGAAGCTGTCCGTCTCTTCCTGGGCGCGTCCGACCGGGCCGGCCCTTTTTGTGAGTTTATCCTCGAGCTGCTGCACTATGTCCTTACCCACAATTTTTTTGTTTTCAAAGATTTATTTTATTTACAGATGCGTGGCACAGCCATGGGCGCGGCCTGTGCGCCCTCGTATGCAAATCTCTTCCTGGGATCATGGGAGAGATTTCTTTTTGGCGACGAGGGCCCGCGGGCCGCCTCCCATGTGCTGTGCTGGCATCGTTACATAGATGATGTTTTTTTCTTGTGGGATGGGACGGTGCAGCAGCTCGAAGAATTTATGGGGACGCTGAATCAGAATGCTCTCAATATCCGTTTAACATACACATTCGACACCAAAAGGGTTAACTTTTTGGATGTCACATTTGAGGTCGATCAAAGTGGCCTTATCCAAACGGATGTGTATCGTAAGCCAACTTCTGTGAATGCACTGATTCACGCGTCCTCTGCTCACAATCCATCCACGATCAGGGCCGTCCCAGTCGGTCAGTTCCTGAGGATGAGGCGGATTTGCTCGTCTGACAGCAAATTTGAAAGTCAAGCTGCTGATCTCAAGTCAAGGTTCTCTGCACGTGGGTATTCCAATAGATGCATTAAGCAGGGGTACCAGCGCGCTCGAGTCACTCCACGTAGGGACTTACTACAGCCCTCCAAGTCTAGAAAAGGGATGCAATATAATGGACCAATAAGGTTCATATCGATGTACAATCATGAATGGGAGGAGATGCGCCATATCATGAAAAAGCACTGGTCCATTCTAAGTGCGGAGCCCTCCTTGGGAGAATCGTTAGGGACAGGCCCTTCTATGACAGCAAAACGGTCAAAAATTTTAAAAGATCTTCTAGCCAAGAGCCATTACGTTCCATCTAGAGATAATCCGTTTGGAACTGGAGGGCCTGTTACGGGATCTATACCCTGCGGCCACTGCCTGGCCTGCACGAATGTCCTGCGCTGCACCACATTTAGCTCATCCGACGGTAAAACTACATTTGATATCAGACACCGCATCTCGTGCGGGAGCACAAATGTCATCTATTACGCCACGTGCGGCTGTGCAAAAATTTACGTCGGACTGACATCCAGGGAACTGAGAAAACGTGTGCGTGAGCATGTGCGGGACATTCGTGCGGCTCGGGCAGTGACCGATCTATCCCTCCTTAAAACCATCCCGCGCCATTTCAGGCAATTTCATGAGGGTGATCCCACATCATTTATGGTGCGGGGGATTGATTTAATACATTTGGGAATCCGAGGGGGGGATTATAAAAAGACCCTTGCGCAGGTGGAGGCCAAATGGATAGTGGTACTAGATACCATGACTCCACGGGGACTGAATGAGTCCCTTTCCTTCTCTTCTTTCCTCTGAGCTCACTGCTTTTTTGGTTCTCAGCCCCTACCTGTATACATGTTTCTGCACGTATTGATGGTGCTTATACTTCTAGTTGTCCCTCCCCCGCTATCCGGGTGTGTGCTTTTATTGTTTTTAAATTCGTTTTTATTTATGTGTTTCTTACTTTATTTTTTTGTTTGTTGTCTGAAGCAGGATCTCCTTATTATCATCTGCCACTTGCCAATTTAAAATCAGTGATGGAATCACTAATGGTGCTGGACTATACTAATGAGAATATGCTGTATGAACGAACATATTGGAAAGCAGACCCGGAGAACATTGGAAGCCACATCTCTTTGATGTATTCTCATTAAATTGCTTGTACTATTGCGATGCATATTTTTCCTTATGTATAGATATATATTGAATCTATTGGGCACCTGCATGTTTTGTGGGTGCACATTTGTTTCCATCAGTAGTGCAGTAGGGAGTGCGCCTGCTCTCCGTGCCCCTTGCTCCCTGCTGTGGAGCGGCGCGTCTTTCTCCTCCTCCATGCGGGCGGGGACTGCTCCTCCTCCCCGCTCGCATGTGATGACGATGACGCCCGGCTCCATTTGCGGTGGGCTCTGGTGCTACGGGGCGCATGCGCCGCCATTCCCGTCTGCCATTGGCCGGCCGAATATCACGTGCCGGGTCAAAGTATGATATAAGGTCCTGGCTGGGCAAAAGACCTTATCCCCTTGAAAAAGCGGGTTTTTTACACCCGCGAAACGCGCGTCGGGGGCACTCACGCCCGGTTCTGGACTCCCCATCGTGTGCCTATAGGTGAGCACCCTTATAACCTCGGGATCATTAAGGTGTGATATCATGGGTTACTGTGAGGCATATGGGTGCGGGTAAGCTGCCATTATGGGACTTGCTTGTAGCAGGTGTATTTGTTACTTTCTATACGACAGCTACCCAGCCTGGCACTCAGTGTGGAGTCCTTGGCACTTCCATGTGTTGTTCCTGCATATAACATGTGTTGTTTTTTTGTGTACTATTATATTCATAATGTGTTAATAAATTTTCTACTTTTTAATATACCTATTTGCTCTTGTGTTCTCCGCATTTATAATTATCCTAGGTGTAGTTCCCTGAGTGCCCTGAGGGTAAGGGGGCGCCGGAGAGCTGCAAGTTCCGAAGCAGAACTGGAAAGCGGGATATACATACATCCCTGCAGTACGTGACATATTGTAGCAGCAGTGGGATAACTAAAATAAGCCCCTGCGGTAAATTGATAGGTCAATAGCCTGATTTGTGTTTTCATCACATTGTAGCAGTGGTTGGATAACTAAGATAAGCCCCCTGCACATGTGATAGTCGTGTGTCGGCCAAATGTCACCCCCCTTTTCGTGACACCATTTAAGACAATATCAGTGGGTGATACCTTCTACTCAGGTTGACCCCCTAATAGCATTTATAACAATTCAGTAGAAGACTTTGCCAAAAGAACTGGAGCTCGAACAGCATAGTTTTGGAATACCATGTTCAACAAGCATATGTAGTATAGCAGAACAGAAAGTTGAACAGTTCTTTATGTGGCTCAAGAGTTTATTCGGACCATGTTTTTTTTATTTTAATATATAGTTACTTTATCAAGGCCTCAAGCAGTACAATAGAACTACCATTACATTTCCTAATCTCTTCTGTCCCAGCCTACACAGTAAAGCCAACAAACAATCTCCAGAAAACCAGGATTGTCATCATATTTTTCAGAAAAGTAACGTGAAAATAATATTATCTGCTAAAGCTTTTTCTTTATATATAAATTATTAAAAATGCAGAAAATTTCATTTGCTGGAGATTCACCCGGGTGCTCTTAGTCCACTTTGTTGTTCTAGACTCATAATACAAAATGGACTAACTGCACCCTGGAGAATATGCATCAAATGAAATTATATGTATAGCAAATTATATATATAAAGGAGAAGCTTTAGCTAGAAGTAATATTGTTATTTGAATGTTACTGTCACGGTCAGCTGCAGTCGCAGATGCGGCCCAGCCCATAGACGCCCCCAAGCCGACAGACCTCAGAAGGCGTGGGGCGCGCATCTCCCGGGGACGCAATACGGACCCTTTAAACTGCAGAGGGGGACCCGGGCCTACCCGAACTAGGGGAGGGCAGAGACCAGGGTTCTGTGGCAGCTGAGCATGTGGACAAAGAAAGAAACACGTAGGACTTGATTACACCGATACTTCAGGTATAGAGAAAGTAAAGTTTACTAAAGTAAAGTCACACAGTACATAAACAAAACATGACGATGTCAGGCTCCTGATTCCACACCTCAGAAGGGTACAACCCAGTGGACCCCAAGGCACCAACGGATCAACGAGGCACACATAGGCAGGACATCAGGGTACAGGCAAGACATCAGGATATAAACAGGACATCAGGACATCTGGACTCAGGAAAGACCTCAGAACATCAGGACACAGGCAGGGCATCAGAACACAGGAATACTGGACAGACATCTGGGACTCTGGCGTGGCAGCCCAGGTCATTAGCTGGGACACTGGCGTGGCAGCCCAGACAATCAGGTTACATCAGGACATCAGGAATACCGGATAGACATCTGGGACACTGATGTGGCAGCCCAGGTCGTCGGCTGGGACACTGGTGTGGCAGCCCAGGGCATCAGTTACATCAGGATATCAGACACAGGGGGGACATCAGGACATCAGGGAACAGACAGGATATCAGGACATCAGGGTCCATATGGTCATCAAGACACAGGCAGGACATCAGGGTACAGACAGGACATCTGGACCCATGGTCACTGGCAGACATCAAACAGGAGTCGTTCGGTTCCGGACATCCGACATGACCTACAGGCACCACCAGAGTCATCAGGCTCCAAGCTCCAGACAGTAGTCATCAGGTTCCGGGCATCGGACCTAGGAAGGAACTCAAGCGTGATGGTGCAAACACCGCCGTACTGGACATGAGCCAGACGGGGTTAACACCGCATGGAAGTCAGAGCACAGAGTAGTAGATGCTCAGCAGAAACACCGGTTTCAAGAGACTCAAAGTCACTGGTAGAGTTGAGCGACCTTGACCTTTTTAGAGTCGAGCCGGGTTTCGCGAAACCCGGCTATCTCAAAAGTCGGGTCGAGTGAAATCGGCCGATTATGACGTAAAGTCGGGATCGACCGAAACACGAAACCCAATGCAAGTCAATGGGGCAGCATAGTCGGCAGTGAGTGGGGGCCAGGAAAACACCTAGAGTGCCCATTTTAATGTCAAAACCATCCATTCTTCTTAATGAAGCTTGTCAAGCGTAATTTACCTTATAATAATTGGAAGGCATTTGAAATTGGGGGTCATTTGGCTAAAGTTGTGGTGGGTAGGGCTGGTTCAAGTAATTAGTGGGCTCAGGAAATCTGGACCACGTCACGGCAGTGGAGCAGGGAGAGGTAAGTATTTCAACTTTGCAAGTGCTGTGAACCTGAGCAAGCAGGGGGGGCCCACTCGTTGGCATTGGCACTGGCACAGGGCCCCTCAAAGTACAGCGGTGTGTTTGCACGGCGGGGGCGCCTCCCACCGGCAGCAACACTTTTGCGTACTATGAGAGGCCCTGTGCCAGTGACGTCGCCAACTAGTATTCCTCCCCCCCACCTGATGAAGGAACCTGCACTTTCATCTGCACCTTCCTCTTTGTCCCCGTGTAAGGTGGTATGGTATGCGGGAAGAGCAACCTGACTTTCAGCAGGGTCACAATGTTGTTGTGTAGCGTGCACGGGGAATGTTGCGTTATGGGTCAATGTACCAGCAGACTCATCTATCACTGGCTGGGCAATGGGCAGGATGAGGAGGAAACACAGATATAGGCCCAAAGAATAAAGTTGGCTAAATGCAGTTCAAAATTGGTAACACAGGAATAACCAGGGGGCATTGCAGTGGAGGACAACTGGAATGAGAGGCTGACACAGAGAGTAGGCCCAAATCAGTAAGTAGTCGAAATGCAGTTCAAAATTGGCAACCGTAGTAAACAGGCGGCACAGCTTTGTTCAGTGGAGGAGAACAGCAAGGAGTGGCAGACACCGATAGTAGGCCCCAACCCAACTAGTAGGCAAAATGCAGTCTAACATTAACAACTACTTAACGAGCGCCTGAAAACGGAATTTCAGGACAGGAAACCAGGAGAACAGCAAGGAGTGGCAGACACCGATAGTAGGCCCCAAACCAACTAGTACGCCAAATGCAGTTGTTCCGTTTAACCACAATTTAATGAGAGCCTGAAGATAGAAGTTCAGGAAAGGCAACCTGGAGAACACCTTGGAGTGGAACACACCATCTCTCTACACCCCATACCCAATTTGTAGGCCTAATGCAGTGTAGTTTCCAAGAACTACTAAACGAGAGCCGGAAGATCGAAGCTCAGGAAAGGCAACCTGGAGAACACCTTGGAGTGGAACACACCATCTCTCTACACCCCATACCCAATTTGTAGGCCTAATGCAGTGTAGTTTCCAACAACTACTAAACGAGAGCATGAAGATCGAAGCATTGGCGAGGAAACCTGGGGAACACCTTGGAGTGGAACACACCATCTCTCTACACCCCATACCCAATTTGTAGGCCTAATGCAGTGTAGTTTCCAAGAACTACTAAACGAGAGCCGGAAGATCGAAGCTCAGGAAAGGCAAGCTGGAAAACACCTTGGAGTGGAACACACCATCTCTCTACACCCCATACCCAATTTGTAGGCCTAATGCAGCGTAGTTTCCAACAACTACTAAACGAGAGCATGATGATCGAAGCATTGGCGAGGAAACCTGGGGAACACCTTGGAGTGGAACACACCATCTCTCTACAGTGGAACACACCATCTCTCTACACCCCATACCCAATTTGTAGGCCTAATGCAGCGTAGTTTCCAACAACTACTAAACGAAAGCCGGAAGATCGAAGCTCAGGAAAGGCAACCTGGGGAACACCTTGGAGTGGAACACACCATCTCTCTACACCCCATACCCAATTTGTAGGCCCAATGCAGCGTAGTTTCCAACAACTACTAAACGAGAGCCGGAAGATCGAAGCTCAGGAAAGGCAACCTGGGGAACACCTTGGAGTGTAACAAACCCTCTCTCTACACCACGGAAGGGCTGATTCTTAGGAAGGAAGGCTGTCGGAAAGAAGCAGGGCGCGTCCGAGGGTGATTATATTCTTATTAGGTATATACTCACCCTCGGACGCGCCCTGCTTCTTTATTTGTAATGAATGTTTATTTGCAATGTGGTTTTGACTTACTCTATTTTTTTGGTAAATAATGATTTTATTATTTTCATTGTTTTGCATCTTCTTGGCAATAATATAAAGAAGACGCGACAGGACAACACTCGGTGGATGCCATATCTGTGTTTAAAATTGAAAAAACTTTTCAGTTAACTACTTGCAGGAGAAAGTTATTGTAGCTGGTGGCCATTTTTAGTACTGTACCAGATTTTTGTTGTATGTGTTTGTTTTTAATGTTAAAATGTCTGCATTTGATATCTCTCCAGTATTTTCTTTTTTATAAGCAAAATACTTATTTTTATATTTTCTGATGTTGGTTCCAGGGGTACACGGGCAGCAGTGGTGTGGTCAGTGGAGGCCTAGTGGAAGGAGTGACCGCAGACAGGCATCGAAGGCCTAAAATAATAACACATGGCTGTAGGCAATTTTAAATTGGTTCCAGGGGTACACGGGCAGCAGTGGTGTGGTCAGTGGAGGCCTAGTGGAAGGAGTGACCGCAGACAGGCATCGAAGGCCTAAAATAATAACACATGGCTGTAGGCAATTCTAAATTGGTTACAGGGGTACACGGGCAGCAGTGGTGTGGTCAGTGGAGGCCTAGTGGAAGGAGCGACCGCAGACAGGCATCGAAGGCCTAAAATAATAACACATGGCTGTAGGCAATTTTAAATTGGTTCCAGGGGTACACGGGCAGCAGTGGTGTGGTCAGTGGAGGCCTAGTGGAAGGAGTGACCGCAGACAGGCATCGAAGGCCTAAAATAATAACACATGGCTGTAGGCAATTTTAAATTGGTTCCAGGGGTACACGGGCAGCAGTGGTGTGGTCAGTGGAGGCCTAGTGGAAGGAGTGACCGCAGACAGGCATCGAAGGCCTAAAATAATAACACATGGCTGTAGGCAATTTTAAATTGGTTCCAGGGGTACACGGGCAGCAGTGGTGTGGTCAGTGGAGGCCTAGTGGAAGGAGTGACCACAGACAGGCATCGAAGGCCTAACATAACAAAAATGTCAATACAATGGTATTGTCAGTGGCAGGCATTGAAGGATGTCAGCGCATAGACTAAACATTGGTGGAGCTGTGAGATAATTTTGCAAGTGGTAGAGCACTGTTTGAGCTGGGGTGGGGGGAAACTGTCTTGTGGCCGGCGGTACAGGCCCAGGGCCCCTCATATTACAACGGTGTGTCTGACGTTGGGTGCGCACCACCACCGCCAGAGACACTTTATTGTACTAGGAGGGACCCAGTGGCAGTGCCGTCGACCAAAAGCGGGCTCACCCACCTCTTCAGACAAACTGCACTCTCACGGGTGCTGTCGCCAAGTGTCGATACCACGGCCCCGTGTGGGGAGTTTGGCCATTTAGTGAGGTGTAAACATGTCGTATGCTGGACAATCAGGTGCAGAAAATTACGAGATTGGAAAAGGCATTCAGAATAGTCCACAGGCAAGACCTTTTCATAGGAAAGCTAGGTGTCAGCCGGGCAAGGTGGGGCAAAAGATTTCGAAATCCAGTTGTGGTTCATTTTAATGAAGGTTAGATCATCTACATTTTGGGTAGCCAGACGAGTCCTTTTTTCTGTTAGTATTGAACCTGCAGCACTGAATACTCTTTCTGATAGGACACTAGCTGCCGGGCAAGCAAGCTCCTGCAATGCATATTCTGCCAATTCTGGCCAGGTGTCTAATTTTGATGCCCAGTAATCAAATGGGAATGACGGTTGAGGGAGAACATCGATAAGGGATGAAAAATAGTTTGTAACCATACTGGACAAATAATGTCTCCTGTCACTTTGAATTGATGCTGCAGTACCTGTCCTGTCTGCGGTCATAGCAAAATCACTCCACAACCTGGTCAGAAAACCCCTCTGGCCAACGCCACTTCTGATTTCTGCCCCTCTAACTCCTCTGGTCTGCTGGCCCCTGCAGCTCGTGTGAGAACGATCACGGGCGCTGTGTGCAGGGAATGCCAGAAGCAAACGGTCAACAAGAGTTGATTGTTTGGTTGCTAATATTAGTTCCAAGTTCTCATGTGGCATTATATTTTGCAATTTGCCTTTATAGCGAGGATCAAGGAGGCAGGCCAACCAGTAATCGTCATCATTCATCATTTTAGTTATGCGTGTGTCCCTTTTGAGGATACGTAAGGCATAATCCGCCATGTGGGCCAAAGTTCCAGTTCTCAAATCTGCGGTTGTGCTTGGTTGAGGGGCAGTTTCAGGCAAATCAACGTCACTTGTGTCCCTCAAAAAACCAGAACCCGGCCTTGCCGCGCCACCAATTTCCAGTGGCCCCGGAAAAGCTTCCTCATTAAAAATATAATCATCCCCATCATCCTCCTCGTCCTCCTCCTCCTCTTCGCCCGCTACCTCGTCCTGTACACTGCCCTGGCCAGACAATGGCTGACTGTCATCAAGGCTTTCCTCTTCCTCAGCTGCAGACGCCTGATCCTTTATGTGCGTCAAACTTTGCATCAGCAGACGCATTAGGGGGATGCTCATGCTTATTATGGCGTTGTCTGCACTAACCAGCCGTGTGCATTCCTCAAAACACTGAAGGACTTGACACATGTCTTGAATCTTCGACCACTGCACACCTGACAACTCCATGTCTGCCATCCTACTGCCTGCCCGTGTATGTGTATCCTCCCACAAAAACATAACAGCCCTCTGTTCACACAGTCTCTGAAGCATGTGCAGTGTTGAGTTCCACCTTGTTGCAACGTCTATGATTAGGCGATGCTGGGGAAGGTTCAAAGAACGCTGATAGGTCTGCATACGGCTGGAGTGTACGGGCGAACGGCGGATATGTGAGCAAAGTCCACGCACTTTGAGGAGCAGGTCGGATAACCCCGGATAACTTTTCAGGAAGCACTGCACCACCAGGTTTAAGGTGTGAGCCAGGCAAGGAATGTGTTTCAGTTGGGAAAGGGAGATGGCAGCCATGAAATTCCTTCCGTTATCACTCACTACCTTGCCTGCCTCAAGATCTACAGTGCCCAGCCACGACTGCGTTTCTTTCTGCAAGAACTCGAACAGAACTTCCGCGGTGTGTCTGTTGTCGCCCAAACACTTCATAGCCAATACAGCCTGCTGACGTTTGCCAGTAGCTGCCCCATAATGGGAGACCTGGTGTGCAACAGTGGCAGCTGCGGATGGAGTGGTTGTGCGACTGCGGTCTGTGGACGAGCTCTCGCTTCTGCAGGAGGACGAAGAGGAGGAGGAGGGGATGCGAACGGCTACAGCCAATTGTTTCCTAGACCGTGGGCTAGGCAGAACTGTCCCAAACTTGCTGTCCCCTGTGGACCCTGCATCCGCCACATTTACCCAGTGTGCCGTGATGCACACGTAACGTCCCTGGCCATGCCTACTGGTCCATGCATCTGTTGTCAGGTGCACCTTTGTGCTCACAGATTGCCTGAGTGCATGGACGATGCGCTCTTTAACATGCTGGTGGAGGGCTGGGATGGCTTTTCTGGAAAAAAAGTGTCGACTGGGTAGCTCGTAGCGTGGTACAGCGTAGTCCATCAGGGCTTTGAAAGCTTCGCTTTCAACTAACCGGTAGGGCATCATCTCTAACGAGATTAGTCTAGCTGTGTGTGCGTTCAAACCCTGTGTACGCGGATGCGAGGCTAAGTACTTCCTTTTTCTAACCATAGTCTCATGTAGGGTGAGCTGGACTGGAGAGCTGGAGATCGTGGAACTAGCGGGGGTGCCGGTGGACATGGCAGACTGAGAGACGGTGGGAGATGGTATTGTTGCCACCGGTGCCCTAGATGCAGTGTTTCCTACTACGAAACTGGTGATTCCCTGACCCTGACGGCTTTGGCCTGGTAAAGAAACCTGCACAGATACTGCAGGTGGTGCGGAAAATGGTGGCCCTACACTGCCGGAAGGGATGTTGCGTTGCTGACTAGCTTCATTGGCCGAGGGTGCTACAACCTTAAGGGACGTTTGGTAGTTAGTCCAGGCTTGCAAATGCATGGTGGTTAAATGTCTATGCATGCAACTTGTATTGAGACTTTTCAGATTCTGTCCTCTGCTTAAGGTAGTTGAACATTTTTGACAGATGACTTTGCGCTGATCAATTGGATGTTGTTTAAAAAAATGCCAGACTGCACTCTTTCTAGCATCGGATACCTTTTCAGGCATTGCAGACTGAGCTTTAACCGGATGGCCACGCTGTCCTCCAACAGGTTTTAGCTTTGCCACGCGTTTTGGGCAAGATACGGGCCCGGCAGATGGAACCTGTTGCGATGTTGATGCCTGCTGCGGCCCCTCCTCCTCCGCTTCAGAACTGCTGCCGCCTGCACCCTGTTCCCCCAATGGCTGCCAATCGGGGTCAAGAACTGGGTCATCTATTACCTCTTCTTGTAGCTCGTGTGCAACTTCGTCTGTGTCACCGTGTCGGTCGGTGGTATAGCGTTCGTGATGGGGCAACATAGTCTCATCAGGGTCTGATTCTTGATCAGCACCCTGCGAGGGCAATGTTGTGGTCTGAGTCAAAGGACCAGCATAGTAGTCTGGCTGTGGCTGTGCATCAGTGCACTCCATGTCAGATTCAACTTGTAATGGGCATGGACTGTTAACTGCTTCACTTTCTAAGCCAGGGATGGTATGTGTAAAGAGCTCCATCGAGTAACCCGTTGTGTCGCCTGCTGCATTCTTCTCTGTTGTTGTTTTTGCTGAAGAGGACAAGGAAGCGACTTGTCCCTGACTGTGAACATCCACTAACGATGCGCTGCTTTGACATTTACCAGTTTCACGAGGAGGCAAAAGAGCTAGAGGCTGAGTCAGCAAGATAAGCCAAAACTTGCTCTTGCTGCTCCGGCTTTAAAAGCGGTTTTCCTACTCCCAGAAAAGGGAGCGTTCGAGGCCTTGTGTAGCCAGACGACGAACCTGGCTCCACAGCTCCAGACTTAGGTGCAATATTTTTTTTCCCACGACCAGCTGATGCTCCACCACTACCACTACCCTCATTACCAGCTGACAATGAACGCCCCCGGCCACGACCTCTTCCACCATACTTCCTCATTGTTTTAAAAACGTAAACAAACTAACGGTATTTGTTGCTGTCACACAAATTACACGGTGAGCTATAACTTCAGTATGATTTAGCTACCCCTTTACAGGTGAGTGAGACCACAACGAAAATCAGGCACAATGTTACACACTCTGTTGTTGGTGGCAACAAATGAGAGAGATGCCACACACGCAGGACTGTCACTGAAGCACAAATGTAAATATTAATCTCCCACTGATTTGATTTTTTTTTTTTTTTCAGGGAGACTTTAGGAAAAAAAAAAATAGAATAAAATGATTTTTTCAGGAAGAATTTAGAAACCAAAGAAAATAAAATGATTTTTTCAGGGAGAATTTAGAAAACAAATAAAACAAAAAAAGGCTTTCTATGGCCCACTGAGTGAGAGATGACGCACACAGGAGTCAGGAGTGGCACACAAGCCCAGAGGCCAATATTTATCTCCCACTGATTGATGTAGTGATTTTTTCAGGTAGATTTTGGAACGCAAATCAAGCTAAAAAAAATAATAGGCTTTCTATGGCCCACAATTGGAGAGAGAGAGAGAGAGAGAGAGAGATGGCACACCCAGGAGTCAAGACTGGCACACAAGCAGAAAGGGCAATATTAATCTCCCACTGATTTGTTTGTTTTTTTTTGTTTTTTCAGGGAGACTTTAGGAAAAAAAAATAGAATAAAATGATTTTTTCAGGAAGAATTTAGAAACCAAATAAAATAAAATGATTTTTTCAGGGAGAATTTAGAAAACAAATAAAACAAAAAAAGGCTTTCTATGGCCCACTGAGTGAGAGATGACGCACACAGGAGTCAGGAGTGGCACACAAGCCCAGAGGCCAATATTTATCTCCCACTGATTGATGTAGTGATTTTTTCAGGTAGATTTTGGAACCCAAATCAAGCTAAAAAAATAATAGGCTTTCTATGGCCCACAATTGGAGAGAGAGAGAGAGATGGCACACCCAGGAGTCAAGACTGGCACACAAGCAGAAAGGGCAATATTAATCTCCCACTGATTTGTTTTTGTTTTTTTTGTTTTTCAGGGAGACTTTAGGAAAAAAAAATAGAATAAAATGATTTTTTCAGGAAGAATTTAGAAACCAAATAAAATAAAATGATTTTTTCAAGGAGAATTTAGAAAACAAATCTAACAAAAAAAGGCTTTCTATGGCCCACTGAGTGAGAGATGACGCACACAGGAGTCAGGAGTGGCACACAAGCCCAGAGGCCAATATTTATCTCCCACTGATTGATGTAGTGATTTTTTCAGGTAGATTTTGGAACCCAAATCAAGCTAAAAAAATAATAGGCTTTCTATGGCCCACAATTGGAGAGAGAGAGAGAGATGGCACACCCAGGAGTCAAGACTGGCACACAAGCAGAAAGGGCAATATTAATCTCCCACTGATTTGTTTTTTTTTTTTTTTTTTTTTCAGGGAGACTTTAGGAAAAAAAAAATAGAATAAAATGATTTTTTCAGGAAGAATTTAGAAACCAAAGAAAATAAAATGATTTTTTCAGGGAGAATTTAGAAAACAAATAAAACAAAAAAAGGCTTTCTATGGCCCACTGAGTGAGAGATGATGCACACAGGAGTCAGGAGTGGCACACAAGCCCAGAGGCCAATATTTATCTCCCACTTTTTTTTTTTTGTTCCAGGGAAAATTTATAAACCCAATAAAAAAAATAATAAATAGCCTTTCTATGGCCCACTATCTGAGAGACAGAGAGAGATGGCACGCTTAGGACTGGCACACAAGCCCAAAGGCCAATATTAATCTCCCTTTTTTTTTGTAAGGGAGAATTTATAAAACCAAAAAAAAATAAATAAATAGGCTTTCTATGGCCCACTATTTGTGAGAGAGATGGCACGCTCAGGACTGGCACACAAGCCCAGAGGCCAATATTAATCTCCCACTTTTTTTTTTTTTTCCAGGGAAAATTTATAAACCCAATAAAAAAATAAAAAAATAAATAGGCTTTCTATGGCCCACTATCTGAGAGAGAGAGATGGCACGCTTAGGACTGGCACACAAGCCCAAAGGCCAATATTAATCTCCCACTGATTCATTTATTGATTTTTTCAGGTAGAATTTAGAACCCAAATAAAGCAAAAAAAAAAAAAAAAATGGGCTTTCTATGGCCCACTGAGTGAGTGATGATGCACACAGGAGTCAGGAGTGGCACACAAGCCCTGAGGCCAATATTTTTCTCCCACTGATTGATGTAGTGATTTTTTCAGGTAGATTTTATAACCCAAATCAAGCAAAAAAATAAATAGGCTTTCTATGGCCCACTGAGTGAGAGATGACACAGACAGGGATGGCACTCTAGCAGAAATGTCAATCTTAATCTCCCACAAAAAAAAAAAAAAAAACAGGGAGTGTCCTTCAATTACTATCTCCCTGCAGTAATCTCAGCCAGGTATGGCAGGCAGCAATAAGGAGTGGACTGATGCACAAATTAAATAAAAAGTGTGTACAAACCAAAAAGATAGCTGTGCAGAAAGGAAGGAACAAGAGGATTTGTGCTTTGAAAAAAGCAGTTGGTTTGCACAGCGGCGTACACACAGCAATGCAGCTATCAGGGAGCCTTCTAGGGCAGCCCAATGAGCTACAGCGCTGAGGGGGAAAAAAAAAAATGTAGCTTCCACTGTCCCTGCACACCGAAGGTGGTGTTGGGCAGTGGAAATCGCTACAGCACAAGCGGTTTGGTGGTTAATGGACCCTGCCTAACGCTATCCCTGCTTCTGACGAAGCGGCAGCAACCTCTCCCTAAGCTCAGATCAGCAGCAGCAACATGGCGGTCGGCGGGAACTCCCCTTTATAGCCCCTGTGACGCCGCAGACAGCAAGCCAATCACTGCAATGCCCTTCTCTAAGATGGTGGGGACCAGGACCTATGTCATCACGCTGCCCACACTCTGCGTTTACCTTCATTGGCTGAGAAATGGCGCTTTTCGCGTCATTGAAACGCGACTTTGGCGCGAAAGTCGCGTACCGCATGGCCGACCCCGCACAGGGGTCGGATCGGGTTTCATGAAACCCGACTTTGCCAAAAGTCGGCGACTTTTGAGAATGAACGACCCGTTTCGCTCAACCCTAGTCACTGGGAGTGAGGCTCCAGATGCAGAATGATTCCAGGAACATAATCACAGCAGACACAGTTCAGACAGGTTCAGGTACAGGACAGGTACAGGATCAAGGATTCTGGCCTGGATATACCACCTCCAGGACAGGCGTCAGAACAGGACAAAACAGGAATCAAGGCAAGGACTTTGGTACCAAATCATATACAGGAGAGGTGCAGGAACACAAACACATATAGCAAAGTTCAGGAGCTTTGTGAGTAGCTCAGGCCCTGCCCATAGGGCAGGGGAACGTTATATACGAGCTGCCCCTCAGCAATTGGCTGGGGACAGCATTTGGAGTACACACCCTCACCCTGATAAAAGCAGGGAAAGTGTGGCCGCGCACGCCCTAAGCACAAACAGAAACCATTACAGTACACACAGTGCAGGATCTGAGGCTCAGGGCACCTGACTGAAACTGCATGCACTGACCCACGTGGAAAGTCATGCACCAGCTGCAAATGACCTCACAACCTGCGGACAGCTTCACAGCAGCAACCAGGGACCGCACATGAGGAAGGTATGCAGCAGGGCAAATACCTAAACACCCATGTACGACTGCGCAGCAGAGCAGGGAACTACCAAATGAAGAAGAAAAGAGACATTGCATAAATGCGTGCACACCTATATATATGAATAATAAGATACAACTTTATTAGAGAACCAACACATATAAAATGTAAAAACATTAAAAACATAGCCAATAAGGATAAAAAAAACAACAAACACACCAATCACTTATATGATGTAAACCAGAAACCCACAGCAAAATATAATTATATAAATATATATGTAAACCCAAGTGAGCCGAGTATACGCTGTAGGTTCAACGATCAGACCACAAACCCTGATAGCATAAGGGCGTCCCCAGAGCTATCATAGAACAATGGTAATAAGGTCAGGTGACTGCAATAACGCATATAGATAACCAAGGGCAAATAGAAAAATAATGGTCAAAAACCAGCAGGGGGCGCCACCTAAAAGGCAATTGCCAATAAGTATATAGCAAGCAGCTATAGTATAAGCATGCTATGGCAGTAACTGAAGAATAGCATGACCCAAAAAAAAATCAGAAATATTCACCAATGCAAGAGTGGCTAGATAGTAAGAAAGCAAAGGGAACCAGGTCTGCTCACCAGTTACAAGAATGGAGGCCAAAGTAGTGACATGCCTGTGGCTACCATAAAGAGAATCCCCGTGCTGGCAGGTCTGAGGGCAATAAGCAAGGAGGTGTGGGAGAATCCCACGCGTATCGCTGCGCTAGGCAGCTTCGTCAGGGAACTGAGAAAGCTCCATCCAGGTAACAGCCAACAGTATCCCAGCTCAAATTAGGGGGAAAAGAGTAAAGGGTTAAAGCAAACATATGCATTGTCATGCCGAAAACCAGATACAGACAGTACGGCGTGACAGTTACTGTTTCTAATGCTAAAGCTTGGAACAAATGAGACAGATCGTGTGCAACAAGAACGAGCATCTGCAATATATGGGTCTTGAAATTTACATTTTTTTGCTTTGCCCTATGATAATTGTTCCTGTGACCAGTGTGAAATATTCAATATTTTAAGATTTTTTAGGTTAGTTGATTAAAAAAATCACCATCACCAAAAGTGTTCCGAAAATCACCAAAACTTGATTTGCACGTAATTTTCTAAAAATAAATTATTTTTAAGGCTTCATCAGTGGTCAGTTGTGGAATTGCAATATAGGCAATCTGTTGTATTGAGGTCAATAGAATTTTCCTTTTATTGTAATACCAGTCCTACGTGGTTTGAAAGCATGTCAGAGACTAGCAAAATAGTTCAGAATAAAGGCAGGGTAGCTTTTTACATCTTATTGATCTTCTAAACATTGATCTTCAAGCTATGGTTGCCTGCAGATTTTGTGCAAAAATTAGATAGAAATAATGTACTGTCTATCTTCATTCATTATCTGCGCGGAGCGTTATTTCATTAAAGTGGACTTGAAGAGAAAATTGTGCTTTCCAACAATTTCCCAGTCAAACAACTTAGCACTGAATGGAAACGTTGAGTGTTACAGATCAATAAGCGGTAGACAAAGAAGCCAAGCTTGGAAGGTAACAGAACCTCAAAGTAAGCTAAAAAATTCCACAGTATGCCAAGACAACCTTTCTATCACAAGAGGAGCAATTTCACTCTCCAAAACATGTCAGATGAGGAAGAGACATCAAAGCAAATTCTCCTACAAGAGACGAAGAGAGGAACACAGAGCTGCAGTGGCAAATTCCATATCACAACTACCTCAGCAAATAAAACATTCAAGAATTCACTCCTCTGAGCATGGATAGAAGGGAAAAGATTTTCTGTGGTGTCGTTGTTGGGAGTCTATCAGCGATATTATTGTCTGCCTCTTGGCTGGACAACACAGAGGTCTAGTCAAAGTTACATCAGAGGAATATTTCTTGTCTTTCTTTTTGATCCTCTCTTTGTTGTTGGCCATTGTCCAGCAAAAATAAAGCTTTAATGGGTCATTTTAGAGTAGAATTTCTAAGATGACTATTGCAAAACATACCATCTGTCTGTCTCTGGCTGTATCACAATGTAAAACAATTAATCCAATGAAATAAGGGGCGTGTTCGGGCGAATTTCATATTTTTCTTCAGTTTCAGAGTTCATGAAGGTTTTGTTTTATCTTTTCTACTTTATTCTTTAGAGGCAAAATTAACATATTAATGTACTACCAATTTATCGACTGCTGAAGGACATTTGACTCCTTTTTGCACCATGGATGAACATGCCATAGGACCAAGTCATACTAGTGAGCAAGATGGAATATATCGTTATGGGTGTCAAAGCCACTCTGGAGTAAAGCTGGATGAATCTGACAGTTTTCCTGGAAACAACCACGTGATGTATATGGAGTCTTCAAAACTCTTTCTTGACTGATCATGTCCAGGGAGAAAACTGGCATTTTAACTTTAAGCACAAGACCCTTTTAATCTCCCTGGAGAGGTGTCGGAAGCTCATTACTCTCCCTCCATCATATGCAAGCATATCTAACCTTAACGTTTGTCTGGGAATTGGGTCAACAGCTATCTGATCTGTATGGGCACCTTTAGTGTGTCAACTAATTTTTGATACCCTTAGGCCGGGTTTACATGAACATATTTCATGTTATGTATAAGGACTGCAATATCCATGAATAAGGAATAAGTAGCAGTCTGAAACGCATAGGACAAAGATACAGTGCCATGCGAAAGTATTCGGCTCCCTGGAACTTTTTGAACCATTTCCCACATGTCATGTTTCAAACATAAATAATATAAATTTTTGGTGAAGATTCAACAAGTGGAACACAATTGTGAAGTTACAAAATTAATTGGTTATTTTACATTTTTGTGGAAATTCAAAAACTGAAAAGTTTATTTGGCCCCTTTACTTTCAGTGCAGCAAACTCACTCCAGAAGTTCATTGTGGATCTCTGATAGATTCAATGTTACCCTAAATGCCTAATGATGATAAATACAATCCACCTGTGTGTAATCAAGTATCCGTATAATTGCACCTGCTCTGTGATAGTCTCAGGGTTCTGTTTGAAGCACAGAGAGCATCATGAAGACCAAGGAACACAACAGGCAGGTCCGTGATACTGTTGTGGAGAAGTTTAAAGCCAGATTTGGATACAAAATGATTTCCAAAACTTTAAACATCCCAAGGAGCACTGTGCAAGCGATCATATTGAAATGGAAGGAGTATCGTACCACTGCAAATCTACCAAGACTCGGCCGTCCCTCTAAACTTTAATCTCAAACAAGGAAAAGACTGATCAGAGATGCAGCCAAGAGGCCCATGATCACTCTGGATGAACTGCAGAGATCTACAGCTGAGGTGGGACACTCTGTCCATAGGACAACAATCAGTCGTACACGGCATAAATCTGGCCTTTATGGAAGAGTGGCAAGAAGAAAACCATTTCTCAAAGATATCCATAAAAAAGTGTTGTTTAAAGTTAGCAACAAGCCACCTGGGAGACACACCAAACATGTGGAAGAAGGTGCTCTGGTCAGATGAAACCAAAATCGAACTTTTTGGCAACAATGCCAAACGATATGTTTGGCGTGAAGGCAAAACAGCTCATCACCCTGAACACACCATCCCCACTGTCAAACATGGTGTTGGCAGCATCATGGTTTGGGCCTGCTTTTCTTCAGCAGGGACAGGGAAGATGCTTAAAATTGATGGGAAGATGGATGGAGCCAAATACAGGACCATTCTTGAAGAAAACCTGGTGGAGTCTTCAAAAGACCTGAGACTGGGACGGAGATTTGTCTTCCAACAAGACAAAGATCCCAAACATAAAGCAAAATCTACAATGGAATGGTTCACAAATAAATGTATCTAGGTGTTAGAATGGCCAAGTCAAAGTCCAGACCTCAATCCAATCGAGAATCTGTAGAAAGAGCTGAAAACTGCTGTTCACAAACGATCTCCATCAAACCTCACTGAGCTCGAGCTGTTTGCTAAGGAAGAATGGGCAAGAATTTCAGTCTCTCGATGTACAAAACTGATAGAGACATACCCCAAGCGACTTGCAGTTGTAATCGCAGCAAAAGGTGGCGCAACAAAGTATTAAGTTAAAGGGGCCGAATAATATTGCACGCCCCACTTTTCAGTTTTTGAATTTCCACAAAAATTTACACTTGGTATCTTTATGTTTGAAGCATGATATGTGGGAAAAGGTTGAAAAGATCCAGGGAGCCGAATACTTTCGCAAGGCACCATATATCATTTTGGATCTGCTATTGAAAGACTACCTTTTAAACTTGTTGGAAGAAAGATAGTTCACCTGGAACACGGCTGGAGGACTTTTTATCTTGATAAGGTCTGCAATGCATTGTCTGACTGTGGTGTAAAGTGGCAAGGTCGCTACGCCCTTGCAGGCCACGTGTTACCGATGGCTTGGGTTGGCCAGGACCAGATGTTGAGTAGTTCAATGAGGGAGACCACCAGTCAAAAATAAATTTTTTGCTAAACAATAACTTGGTGGGGATTATGTACAACAGATAGCGGGCACATACTTGATGAGCATTTCCTTCATAATATGAAGCATTTTCACATACAGTCTCAGTTCTTTTCTCTTCACTCACTTGGTCTCTGTCACTACTACTTCACCTTCCTTCATCACAACCAAGCTCAGTTCTACAGTCCAGTTACAAAGAGTCATATTCTCAACCCGCGGATTCGCATCTTCTTTCCCCTCAAGGGGACCTAACTTCTGTGCTATTGATGCCTTGGAACTCACGCCGGGGCATTCTCTTCTCCCATCCTGGCCTGCTACCTCTCTGAGTTATAAACTCTGGGCCGTACTGCTAGGTCTCTTCTACCAGAAACTGTCTCCGGTTAACCACTCTGTTCTGTAAGTTTTCCTTCCTCTTTACTATGGCTCATGCTCTTCACTGCCTCAGACTCCTTTCACTTTTGGACACCCATATCATACGGCACTGCTTAACGTCCAGACCTTAGGTCTGCTTCTGATGCACACTGGGCCCTAACGGACTTAAAGTCAGGAAACTGTCTCTGTCCCTTCACCTTAGCCCCTTGCACTTTAGGCTAGACCCAAACATTAACTCTAACTTCCCTTACTGTCGGACAGAACACAACACTATTACCGATAACACCCGTCACAATATACATTACATTGAAGCACTACCACAATACACTTGTCTTCAAGGGGGAATGTGGGCAATATGTCCATTTCCTTACAGTGGGTCTTGCCAAACTTACAGCTTCATAGACACATATTGGGTTCTAAGTTCGAGTCAGGAGGCCCACCGTCAGACCAGGCATTGCAGTCTGTATATTGACCGTGAAATATGCTTATGTGAACCAGACCTTAGAGACCAAAGTTTTGTTGATTTAACAAATGCTCATTTGTGATTATAGACTCGTCTATGTGCCTTAACCCCTTCACAACCTTTGACGTACTTGTACGTCAAAAATCATGTCAATGCATAACATGCATTCAGACTCGCACACCGAGACCATATCTTTTCCTGCCCATGATGACTGACTTAATCAGCCATCATGTGCCTTTAACAGCTGTGAGTGGAGCGGAGCTCCATCCGTGACTGATAACCTGTTAAATCCCACTGTCAATCTCTGACTGCGGCATTTAACTTGCGCTCATAGGGGTGAATGCCATTCCACACTCCCATTGACAGACCTGTGGCCGGCATTCATTGGAGATTGTAAATTTCTGCTATACATAGCAGTGCTGATACACTGCTTTGTGTAGCACAATCAATCGGACAATCGCAGCTTCAAGTCCCCAAAGGGCACTATTAAATACAGTAAAAAGTGAAAAAAATATTTTTGAAAATGTGAAAAAAATAAAAAAAGTTTAAATCACCCTATTTTGCCCCATTGAAAGTAAAACAAAAAAAAAAACATAAATTTTAAACGCGGTGTAACGCATTCTGTTAACGCTGCTATTAACACTGTGTGACGAACTTTTTACTATTGATGCTGCCTATGCAGCATCAATAGTAAAAAAGATATAATGTTAAAAATAATTTAAAAAAAAATAAAAAATGGTGCTATTCTCACCCTCCGGCGTCCAGCTTCCGTTCCCAGAGATGCATTGCGAAATAACCCAGATGACTTAGCGGTCAGAGATATGGTGCCCACACTGCTGTATACTACGTGGGCTATGTTATATACTGTGTGACTGATATATACTACGTGGGCAGTGTTATATACTGTGTGGGCTGTGTTATTTACTGCGTGGGCTGTTATACACTACGTCGCTGCTATATACTACGTGGCTGCTATATACTACGTGGCTGCTATATACTACGTGGCTGCTATATACTATGTGGCTGCTATATACTACGTGGCTGTGCTATATACTACAAGCTGTGCTATATACTACGTGGCTGCTATATACTACTTGGTTGTGCTATATACTACATGGTTGTGCTATATACTACGAGCTGTGCTATATACTACGTGGCTGTGCTATATACTACGTGGCTGTGCTATATACTACGTTGCTGTACTATATACTACGTGGCTGTGTTATATACCACTTGGCTGTACTACATCCTGCACCCCGAACCCCTGACATCCAGTGCCCCGAACCCCCGACATCCTGCGACCAATCAGTGACATACGCAGTCCAGCCACGAATTGATGCAGGATTTAAACCACACTTCGCTGATTGGTCGCGCCCGGCCAACCGCGACCAATCAGCGATATTGGCATAGGATTTAAACACTGCTTCAGTGATTGGTAGCTCACGGCCGGCCGCGACCAATCAGCGATATTGGCGCTGTATTTAAACACCGCTTCAGTCATTGGTCGTGCCCGGCCGGCCGCGAACAATCAGCGACAGGCGCAGTCCAGCCGCGAATTAGCGCCAGATTTGAACCACACTTTGCTGATCGGCCAGCCAGGCGCGACCAATCAGCGATATTGGCGCGGAATTTAACCCCCACTCACAGCGCGATGTACATACATACATACATATTCTAGAATACCCGATGCATTAGAATCGGGCCATCATCTAGTATATATATATATGTTATATACATGTTTGTTATATACTCACACTGATCTCGAGAATCATATTTCCTCGTCACTTTGCCCATATAATGAACACGGTACATGAAAAGCCCGAAACACAATTGTGGAATTGCACTTTTTTTGCAATTTCAACGCGCTTGGAATTTTTTTTCCTGCTTTCCAGTGACATGATAAAATTAATGATGTCATTCAAATGACAATTTGTCCTGCAAACAACAAGCCATCATACAGCTACATTAACGGAAAAATAAAAAAAAGTTATGGCTTTTGACATAAAGATAAATTTTGAAAAAAAGGGCACATATCAACGATACAGCGAGCGAATTAGCATTCCATAGATATACATTTATAGAAAACAACTGAATTTTTTTTTAATTTCTGTATTTTTTCTCATTTTGTAATTTTCTTCAATATCTACTACTTGCCTCTTTACTTAAGAAAAACAATAATTAATCTATGTAAGACTCAATCAATGACAATCAAATTTTACTATTTGACTATTCTGGCTGTAATGCAACTGCAGAGCAGTTGCTCTAAGCCACCACCAGGGGGCGATGTTATGGGAAAAAAGGGTTGCACTTATTGTATAGCACTTCGGTGCAGAAGTGCAGGCCGCCACCAGGAGGTGGCAGAGTAGTCAGACAGGCCGAAGTCAGCAACGAGCAGGGAGATGAAGTGCCAGAGGATTCAGCAAAGCACAAGGTCAGAGACAAGCCAAAAGTCAGAGCCAGACGGGAGCGCAGTATCCAAAACGTGAGATGGAAAGAGTCAAGGTACAAGCCAGAGGGGGAAAAGCCAGTTGAGGAACGCAGTACCAGAGACAGAAAAACTGGAGGTGGAGTTCAGAATTCAAGCCGAGTCATACACTGTAGGGAAATCACCAAACGTACACTGAGTCAGGGATAGGGAACAGGTCAGACACAGGGGTGAACCTAGCCTCTCTGCTGCCTGAGGCGAACGGCAAAATGGCGCCCCCCCATAGTAAAATCAGTACAAATAAATCTGGTTTACTCTTTACTAGCCTAACCTGACGCACATGGAAAAAACATACACTTTTAAATAGGAATATATTTGAAACATCGATCTTTACACTTCTTCAGGGACTAAATGCCTCTGAGGTGAAGTGATCAACTTGCTTCATTTTAAGTGTGCCCTTGGCCGGGGAACAGTACTTACTGTAGCGCTTCTTCCCCGGCAGGCGTCCGTGTCGTACAGATGCGGCACACAGTTGCCACACGTATTACACACACGGACACGAATATCTCCAGTACCGTTTTTTCCGGTACTGGAAATATCAGGATGTGTGAAACCAGCCTAAAGCCATATTCACACGTTCAGTATTTGTAAGCCAAATCAGGAGTGGGTGAGAGATCCAGAAGTGGTGACGTGTTTCTTTATACTTTTCCTCTGATTGTTACTCTCCTGGTTATGGCTTACAAATGCTGAGGTAACATACTGAACATGTGAACGTGGCCTGATAGCGTGTTTCTGTTACTTCTGACTTCCCACAAACAGCTGGAGCGGACCGCGACGCCCATCTGACCCGTAACGGACCCGGACCGCCCCTGGGTGAGTATAATATAACCTCTTTTTCTCATCTTTCAGGATACATGGGGGGGGGGGGGGCCTTATCTACAGCATTCCAGAATGCATTACAGAATGCTGTAGATAAGCCCCTGATGCCGGTGGCCGCAGCTCATATACGATTTTTGGGGTGACAGACGCCCTTTACTACTGGCCTCTTAGATCCTCAATATTAATCTGACCTGATAGCAAAATGACTTTAGTTGCCCATAGGATATGTCCTCCACTTGCCCAAGTAAGTCACAATAACATGTATGTTATCTTATAAGCATCACTATTCATCCTATGGGCAACTCTAGTAATTTTGCTATCAGGTCAGATTAATATTGAGGATCTGAGAGGCCAGTAGTACCTTTTTAAGACCCCCGTCCCCTTTTTCTGTTCGTTGGTTATAGGGAAAGGAAGAACAGAGAGAGAAAGAAAGAAATGAGAGAGGGAGAGAAAGAAAGAAAGAACAGAGAGAGAAAGAAAGAAAAAAAGAATGAAAGAAAGAACGAAAGAGAAAGACAAAAAAGAAAGACAAGAAAGAAAGAAAGAAAGAAAGAAAGAAAGAAAGAAAGAAAGAAAGAAAGAAAGAAAGAAAGAAAGAAAGGAGAGAGAAAGAAAGAAGAGAGAAAGAAAGAACAGAGAGAGAAAGAAGGAGGGGAAAGAAAACAGAGAAAGAAAGAGGGGAAAGAAAGAACAGAGAGAAAGAAAGAAAGAAAGAACAGAGAGAAAAAGAAAGAGAGGAAAGAAAGAGGGGAATGAAAGAAAGAACAGAGAGAGAAAGAAAGAGGGGAAAGAAAGAGAGAGAGAGAAAGAGAGAGGGTAAATAAAGAACAGAGAGGGAGAAAGAAAGAGGGGAAAGAAAGAAAGAACAGAGAGAGAAAGAAAGAAAGAACAGAGAGAGAGAGAGAAAGAACAGAGAAAAAAGAAAGGAGAGAGAAAAAAAGAATAGAGAGGGAAATAAAGAACACAGAGAAAGAAAGAACAGAGAGAGTAAGAAAGAACAGAGAGAAAGAAAAAGAAGATTAGAGAGGGAAAGAAAGAACAGAGAGAGAAAGAAAAAAAGATTAGAGATGGAAAGAAAAAACAGAGAGAGAAAGAAAGATTCTATAAAGATACTATATACTGAGCCTCCCGCTGCAGGACATATCATGATCCGCTCACATGGCCGGCATCTCCGATTCAAAGGCGATCCCGCTGTCCGCGCTGTCGGAGGAGGACACGGTGATGGATCTGAAGCATTCCCTGAAGTGCCTCCATGGTTCCGTCACAATCTCCTCCTGAAATTACATCATTTCTGGTCGGCTTCCAGCACGTCACTTCCGGTGGAACGTCACGTGCGAGTTTTAAAGTGCTCCTCGGGGCTCCGCCGTGTACTCCTGTGTCCACAGCAAAAGTAAGCTCCCGGCCGGGACAGTGGGGCAGACTCTCAAAATCGGGACTATCCCGCTGGATCCAGGACGGTTGGGAGGTATGAAATTTGCTCCCCACCATACACCGACCTCGTACACGCACGGCTCCACACACCTCATACACACACGCTTCCACTTTGTATGCCTCTTACACACACGGCTCCGCTCCGTACACCTCGCGCACACACACGGCTCCACACAGTACACACATGGCTCCACTCCTTAAGCCTTGTACACATGCGGCTCTGCTCTGTATACCTTGTACACATGCGGCCACGCTACGTACACCTCCTACACACATGGCTCCACTCCGTAAACCTTGTACACATGTGGCTTTGATCCATACACCTCGTACTCATGCAGCTCCGCTCCGTACACCCCATACACACATGGCTCCGCTCCATACACCTCGTACATACACAGCTGCACTCTGCACACCAAGTACACACATGGCTCCGCTCCACACACCTCGTACACACACGGCTCCGCTTCACACACCTCGTACACACACGGCTCCACTCCGTACACCTCGTACACACACAGCTCAACTCTGCACACCAAGCACACACATGGCTCCGCTCCACACACCTCGTACACACACGGCTCCGCTTCACACACCTCGTACACACACGGCTCCACTCCGTACACCTCGTACACACACAGCTCAACTCTGCACACCAAGTACACACATGGCTCCGCTCCACACACCTCGTACACACACGGCTCCACTCTGCACACCAAGTACACACACGGCTCCACTCTGCACACCAAGTACACACACGGCTCTGCTCCGTACACCAAGTACACACATGGCTCCGCTTCACACACCTCGTACACACACGGCTCTGCTTCACACACCTCGTACACACACGGCTCCACTCTGCACACCAAGTACACACACGGCTCTACTCCGTACACCAAGTACACACACGGCTCCGCTTCACACACCTCGTACACACACGGCTCCGCTCCGTACACCTCGTACACACACAGCTCCACACCAAGTACACACATGGCTCCGCTCCACACACCAAGTACACACACGGCTCCGCTCCATGCACCTTGTACACAGGCATCTCTGCTCCGCACAAATCGTACACACATGGCTTCGCTCCGTACACCTCGTACACATACGGCTCCGCTCCACACACCAAGTACACACACAGCTCCGCTCCATGCACCTTGTACACAGGCGTCTCTGCTCCACACAAATCGTACACACACGGCTCCGCTTCACACACCTCGTACACACACGGCTCCGCTCTGCACACCTCGTACACACGACTCCGCTCCGTACACCTCGTACACACACGGCTTCGCTCCGTACACCTCGTACCCACACAGCTCCGCTCCGTACACCTCGTACACACACGGCTCCGCTCCGTACACCTTGTACACACACGGCTCCGCTCCGTACACCTTGTACACACACGGCTCCGCTCCGTACACCTCGTACACACACGGCTCCGCTCCGTACACACATGGCTCCGCACACCTCGTACACACATGGCTCCGCTCCGTACACCTCGTGCACACGGCTCCACTCTGCACACCAAGTACACACATGGCTCCGCTCCACATACCTTGTACACACACGGCTCCGCTCAATACACCGAGTACACACACGGCTCCGCTCCACACACCTTGTACTCATGCGTCTCTGCTCCGCACAAATCGTACACATATGGCTCCGCTCCGTACACCTCGTACACACACGGCTCCGCTCCATACACCAAGTACACACACGGCTCTGCTCCATGCACCTTGTACACACGCGTCTCTGCTCCGCACAAATCGTATACACATGGCTCTGCTCCGTACACCTCGTACACACTCGGCTCCACTCCATACACCAAGTACACACATGGCTCCGCTCCGTACACCTCGTACACACACGGCTCCGCTCCATACACCTCGTACACACACGGCTCTGCTCCATACACCAAGTACACACATGGCTCCGCTCCGTACACCTCGTACACACACGGCTCCGCTCCATACACCAAGTACACACGGCGCCGCTCCATACACCAAGTACACACATGGCTCCATTCCGTACACCTCGTACACACACGGCTCTGCTCCATACACCAAGTACACACACGGCTCCGCTCCATACACCTCGTGCACACACGGCTCCGCTCCATACACCAAGTACACACATGGCTCCGCTCCATGCACCTTGTACACACGCGTCTCTGCTCCGCACAAATTGTACACACATGGCTCCACTTCACACATAGCTCTGCTCCGCACACCTCGTACACACACGGCTCTGCTCCGCACACCTCATACACACACACGGCTCCGCTCCGTACACCAAGTACACACACGGCTCCGCTCCATACACCTCGTACACACACAGCTCTGCTCCGCACACCTCGTACACACACGGCTCTGCTCCGCACACCTCGTACACACACGGCTCCGCTCCGTATACCTTGTACACACACGGCTCTACTACATCCACCCTGCAAACCCCTCCTGACTGCACACATCAACTTCCCCTCATCCAGCACCATGATAATCACCTCACCACAGCAGAGTCCTGCATACACGAGGACCCTGATCATGTGACTGCTGACTCCTCCTCTCCTGTGACCTCATCACAGGTCCTGTGTGCACAGAGAAGCCATCCATGAGCAACCCGAGGAGATGCATGGATAAGAGCGACTTCAGCGTCAGGACCTGTGATGTCACGTGAGTTGGGGAGGGCAGTTGGGGAGGGCTGGATGAGGCGATCTAGGACGGAGCAGACTCAATAGTGTGGTAACTGAACCTGCGTCTCCGACGCAAATTCAGTTACTACACCAACAGATTCTGACGCCCCCTCTCTTCAGGGACGGCAGTGCCACCTGAGCCAAAGGGCTCAACTCGCCTAATGTTAGCGGCGCCAGTGGTCAGACACACGGGAAGTCAGAGGCAGAAGGATCACTAGGGTATACGGATCTGCTGCTCTAGCCTGGAAGCATGAACTATCACTGACAAAGGCTACCTAAAATAGCACCAATAAATAGCCACCCAAGAACCAAAGAGAGGCAGGAAAAGTTAATCCCTCCATGACCAGGCCAGGGATAGAGAAGCAAGAAGCAAACCCCGACCTGGATCATGACCCTGGCCATCTGGTTGAACAAAGCATGTATAATAAACACGTATAAATTACAGAAATTAAAAATATGATCATTGTTACATGTAAAGGAATATATTTGGAACAATTGTTTTGAGCACAAAGAATTCTGGTTGGCCAGTCTAAATAGGCCCACTGATCAGCTGGTATATGCTGTAGGACCTTACAAAATCATAAGTCCAGATGCACTAAATAGGCATTAGGCACTTCAAAAATTCATCAGAAAAACAAAAAAAAAGGTGTTACATGAATCCACCTGATAAGAATAGATTCCCAACATTTTAAAAGTGAAGCAATATATTTTTATTGATTCACCAAATTAAAACTATTTGAAAAGACAGGGGATATAACCTCCAAAAAGGGAGGGGAAACTACAGCAAGCCGATGGATAGCCTGTAAATAATGGCGAAGTATAAAGAGAGGAAGGGGGGAGGCAGGATGGTAAAATAAGGCTGTAAGTTTATAGCAGGTGAATAAGTGTACTATTTGATGCCATGCAGTCCTCTATAGGGCTCTGCAGAATGTGCACATCCAGGTTCTCATTACCACATAAACACCCATAAAGTGGTTATCAATGCAATCACTTCCCTCAGTAGTGCATACAATGCTGGGCCACCGCCAGGAGAAGCAATAGCGAAACGGCGCCCATCGGGTGTGATGGGAGGGAACACTGCACGCCATCCTGATATTACTACTATCTTTGGGCAGGTAAATACTCACAATTCCATGTATACACAGCATTTTATCCTCCCTCCCCCCTTCCTTTCTTTTTACCTCCCCATTATTACCTGGCTATCCGTCGGTTTGCAGTAGTTTCTTTTTTTTGTGGTTATATCCCCTGTCTTATTAAATGGTTTTAATTTTGTGAATCAATAATATTGTTTTACCTTTAAAATGTTGGGAATCTTTTCTTATCAGGTGGATTCATGTACCACCTGTTTTTTTGTTTTTCTGTAGGATCTTACAATATAATGGGCTCTTACATTGTAATCATTCTCCTGTTTTTATTATTGTTCAGCAGGCCTGCAATACATGTACAATGTAATTTACAGGCATTGGTATAAGGAGTGCAGAAGGGGAGCTGAATAATATTCGCCTTATCATTTACAGCCATCTGGTCACCTTAACTAGAGATAAGAAAGAATGTATTCTTTCTATTATCCCTGAAAGTAACGCTCTGCAGGAGCCAGACTGCAGCAGAACTGCTTACAATTGTTTGACCGTACACCTGTTTATGAGAACATAGGAATGTTTTGCAGGTATTTCACCAATGTGTTTGGGATTTAGAGAAACCATTATTTGCACATCTGCTTTTTTTCCTGGTGTATCGAAAACACCTTGGGAAAATGCTTAGATTTCTTTTTAGAACATGATGCCCCAAAAATGCCTCTATAAACTATGATACCCACACAGTGATCTCCCCCTGCTCACATGGTAGCCCCAGAATATACAGGATGATGCCCCCCATAATGTCCTCATAATAATAATAATCTTTATTTATATAGTGCCAACATATTCTCCTCATCCTCATAACATTATGATGTCCCCACAGCCCTGCAACACAGCATAATGCCTTTGAAGCGATGGCCGGGGGACCACCACGGTGCAGGAAGACTACTGTACACAAGATGAGGTGCGAACAACAAAGGGTAGATTTATTGGAAGGCAAGGAATGAAGTGAATGAGGAAGATGCAAGCAGGGGTATACAATGGCAAAAGACAATTTACAAGAGTTATAAACTTTATCTTTTCCGTAAAATAGCACGGTGCTCCAACTATTACAGACTCAAAATATGTCTAACAAGCAAATGTAAACAATAATCAAGTGATGATGCTACTCTACGTATAACCTCCCAGGCCTTTACTAAGCAGGCCACACGGCTCCAGTGTACTGACTATTGAAGCCTACACTAGGCCCTAACAGGTGCACCAAACAGGAACAAACTCACGGTGATGTTGGGGAATCAGATCCAGTCCCAGGGGGGCCCCCAGCAGTCTAATACGGTGGTGCGCACGGCTTTCTGTCAGCTCTGTGAAACGTGGTCTTCTCCTTGCTTCTGGATCCTAGGGATGCTCCTGAAACTGTGAATCCCTTTCTCTGTATCTTCGTGGCTCTCTTGCAGCTATATCAGGACACAGTTCTCTCTTTCAGCGATCAGCACAAAAAGCCCTCTCTGCAGCAGCCTCAGCTCACACAGGCTGCTCCAGCTCTACACCTGCACTCTGCAGACTAGTTCATTACACCGACTACTGCAGGGGAGAAGCAGAACATTCCATCACGCCCGACAAGGGGGTGCAGCCTCTTAAAGTGACAGAGTGTTCCCTACTGTCCTTAACAGCACCACCCTCTTACATGCCTCCCTTCTTAATGATGGTCGTCCTCGGCCATCACAGCATCAGGGACACAGTGTAATGGAGAAACGTGCAATGCAGAAACAGCACCTATAGAGGAGGCAACAAAGTAGTAAAAACAGACAAAGCACACAGTTCTACATATCAGACTGGTGGAACCCCTGCATTAGACCTCTGGGATCTCCAAAGCTCTTGGCTGTCAGGCAAGGTTTGACTATCTTCCAGAGGAACACTTGTTGCAGGAGACATTGTGAGCTCTTGTCTGGTCTCGTCCTCGCATGGTGGTACTGGTACATCCATGGGACTACTGTCTCTGTGTGGCTGAGGACCCCCTACTGTGTCAGGGACAGTCCACCACTCATCATCGATTTCACCATCAGGCATGACAGATTCAGGAAGTGGAGTAGCGCCTTCAGGCGACAATGGCGTAGAACAGACCTCAGACCGGCAAGGCCGCAGCATATTTCTGTGAAGTACTCTAGGGGCGGATGCCCCAGTCTGAATCTGCACCTTGTAGACAGGGCCGTTAGCATACACTCGCTCGATAACTTTGTACAGCTGTACTTCCCATCTCTCACTTAGTTTTCCCTTGGGGCGTTTCTCTCTGACTAATACTCGGTCTCCAGGTTGGAGCGGTAACTCTTGAGTCAGTTTGCGGCCCGTATGTTCTTTTTCTTGCAGCTGCTGACTCGCCAATCGCCGTATCGTTTGCAATCGTTGCCGATGCTCTTTCACTCATGAGGTGACAGTTTGCTCCATCAGCTCCTCTGGCTGTTCCAAATTCAGCTCAATGATCTCTCGTCCAGCTCTTCCAAACAACAGTAGATAGGGGGTATAACCCGTGGTGGAGTGGACCCGATTGTTGTAGGTCCAGACCAATTCCGGCAGATAGTCTGGTTAACACACCTTCTTATCCTCCTCCAACATTCTCACCATTTGAAGTAAGGTTCGGTTGAAGCGTTCACAAGCTCCGTTGCCTTGAGGGTGGTAAGGGGTGGTCCGGCACCGCTCGATGCCATACATATGATACAATTCTTCCATCACCTTGCCTTGGAAACATGCGCCTTAGTCAGAGTGGATGCGCTTTGGGCACCCATACACCTGGATGAAGTCTTGACAGATTGCTTGCGCCGCCGATTCCGCAGTCTGATCTCTAGTCAGAGTGACTACTGCGAACTATAGAGAAATGATCGGTCATCACCAAACAGTATTGCAGCCGTCGGGCCGAGTGTCCCATGAGGAGATAGTCGATCATCAAGACTTCTAGCTTCTTAGTCTGTATGGTCTGGATGGGTGCCCTCTGTTCAGTACTCTTAATGAGGTCACATACTCGACATTGCCGGCAAACCTCTTCCACCACAAACTCCAACCGGGGTCAATACACGTACCGCTGTAACCATTGGTAGGTCTTTGTGGGGCCGAAGTGCGCTCCAAATTCGTGGGCTTCTTTAGCTACTTCTTGAGCCATTCTTCCTGGGATGACCACTTGCCACCTTACTTCCATATCTTTTGGCTGTTGCCTCTTACGATATAGCACTGACTCTCGCACTTTCAGTCTATCCCACTGGTGTAACACACTCCTTATTTCAGAGTCCAGATCATCTCTCTCTTGTTTGCCAGGCTTCTGCTTTTGAGTTACCCACCATTTCATCTGTCTCAGCCCTTCGTCCTCATCCTGAACGTGTCCCCATTCCTCATTGGTTCTCCCCAGGGACCGGGGTAATGCGCAGGCCTCCCTTCTTGACTGGGCCGCAACCATTGTGGGCTTAAACTTACAAAAGTCTGGGGTTTCCTCCTCTTCGAGTTGCTCAAGATCCCTCACTGGAGTCTCCACAGTCACTCTTGACAGCCCATCAGCATTTGAGTTTTAGGTAGCAGAGTGATAACGGATGGTAAAGTCGAACTTGGCTAGGCGAGCCACCCACTGTAGTTCTAAGGCCCCCAATTTAGCATTCTCAAGGTGGGCCAGGGGATTATTGTCTGTTCGAACTTGAATCTTGGTACCTGTCAGGAAGCCTGCAAACTTTTCTGTCATGGCCCACACCAGGGCCAGGAGCTTTAACCGGAAGGAGCTGTAATTGTGAGGGTTTCTTTCGCTGTCTCGCAGGGACCTGCTGGCATACCCGATGACTCTCTCATGTCCATCCTGTATCTGAGAAAGTACTGCACCGAGTCCATGAAGGCTACCATCTGTGTACAACAGGAATGGTTGATCGAAGTCTGCACAGGCCAAAATCGGGGCTGAGGTAAGGGCATTCTTTATAGCCTGGAAGGCCTCGTCTTGTCCCTGTGCCCAGGGGATGCGCTGGGTCTTCGGCACTCCAGCGGTCCCTCCCAGCAACTCATTGAGAGGACCCGCCACCTTCGCGAAGTCGTTAACAAACCGGCAGTAGTACCCAGCGAGTCCCAGGAAGGCCTGGAGTTCTCTCACTGTTCGAGGGACTGGCCACTTCTGGATAGCAGCCACTTTTTCTGGCGAGGGTAGAACTCCATCTTGTGACACTATGTAGCCGAGGTACTCGATTTGTCTCTTGAAGAGGTGGCACTTCTTTGGCTTCACTTGCAGGTTATGAGCCCGCAGTCTTCCGAGTACCTGTCCAAGCCGGGCAAGGTGTTCTTCGAATGAGGCCGAAAACACAATGATGTCATCCAGATAGATCAGGGTAGCCTCAAAATTTAAGTCTCCCAAACACTTTTCCATCAGCCGATGAAATGTGCCTGGAGCATTGGAGAGCCCGAAGGGCATCCGGTTAAACTCAAACAGCCCCATAGGGAGGATGAAAGCGGTTTTCTCTTTGTCTTTCTCTGCCACGGCTACTTGCCAGTATCCGCTTTCTAGGTCCAGGGTGAAGTACTTGGCTTTCCCCAACGCTGTCAAGGATTCCTCGATGCGGGGCAACGGATACGAGTCTTGAACAGTGCAGGCATTGAGTTTCCTGTAATCTACACAGACTCGGATGGTCCCATCCTTTTTTTTGACGAGCACCACCGGGGCTGCCCAAGGGCTCTGACTACTCTGCACCACTCCTGGATCCAGCATCTGCCTCAGTAATGTTTTCACCTCTTGATACATCTTGGGCGGGATCTGCCGGTATCGTTCTCGAATTGGACGAGCTTCCCCAGTCGGTATCTCATGCGTGATGGCTTCAGTACAGCCGAAATCTTCGGCATGACGGACAAATGCGGCCTGATTTTCCCACAGCATAGTTTTTATTGCTTGCACACGCTCAGGGCCCAGAGCCTTCACATCCACATCCATTTGATCAAGGATGACCCGTCCAGTCCACTCCGGGGATGGCGTCTCTTCGTCCCCCGCAGCAACTGCTAGGGTCCACCCCGCGCCTTTTGGTGATAAAGACATCTCTTTCTGACTCACCACTTCACCCTTATGTAGGTACACCAGGGCAAGATCTGTCCCTCGTGGCAAGGTGACCTCCCCGGGGCCCACATTCAAAGCTCTTATGGGGACATGTCCTCGCTGGACCACAGTTATCGTACGAGCTATCATGACTTCTTGGTCCACTCCTCCGCCTACCACAGGCTGAACAACCACTTCCAACCCGTCAAGGTTGCGGTCCCCACTGGAAGGTATACTATAGTTTCTCGCTCAGGAGGCAGGATTACAGGTTCTTTACCAGGAGCCCTGATGACCCCTACTCTCTGATAAGATGGCACACTCTTCCGCGTCCCACAGACGCGGATCAGTCTTTGAAGGGCTTCTTGAGTAGGCTTATGTGTAGTAGCCTTCTTCCAATATCCAGGTCCCAGTTTGGTAAACATAATCTGATCGAGTTCACGTAGAATATTCATTCCCAGTACTACATTCACATCTTCCTTGATAGGCTCAGGGACCAGCAGCATCCCTTTTCTCCCAACTTCTTGCCCACAGATTCGAATATTCATCCACACGACCCCTGTGATCGGGATCGGTTGTTGGTTGGCAGCAAACAACCGGATCAATGTCTCTTTTTCTGGCTTGGCCAGGTCCTGGAAATGCTGCTTGAAATACGCTTCTGGCATCGTTGTCACTTGTGACCTGGTATCTATCAGGCAATCCACTAGAACTCCCTCGAATTCAGCACGTAGGATGGGGCTCCCAGCAATCAAGTGTTCATTATGATATGGAGCGGCCTCTCTCCTCGCCTCCCCCGCAGAGTGCCGCACTACTGCGGGGGTTGGTAGTTTAACGGCGGCTTCCGCTGGCCTTGAGTATAGTTCCGACAGTCTCTGGCAAGGTGCCGCCGTCCTCCACATTCCCAGCATTGGATGCTTCCTCCTCGCCGGGGGGTACCTCGAGCCTGTCCTTGTGCCTCCGATGCCTGACTGGAGGGGGCTTGCTCCCACTGATCCCTTATTGGTCGGGCTGAAGAATGGTTGCATGAGTATGGTGGGTCAGACTGTTGTAGTTCCCCCACTCTTTGCTCCATCTGTGTCAGTTTCTCTTGCACGTTGACAAGGGACCGCTGCAAGTCTTGCACCACCTGGACCAGCACCTCCTGATGGTTTGGGTCCCCTCTGGTATTGGCACACTGGACACACATCACCCCAGACGCATAGCTCTCTTCTTTTCTTCGGGCCACTGTTTCCGCCAGGATTTGACAAAACCTAAGAGCCGGATCTGCTCGGACCCGTTCTGACAGTGCTCGCCTCAAGGATGTGCTGTGCAGTCCCAGAATGAATTGCTCCCGGAGTATGCGGTCTTTAGAGCCCATGCCACCAAATCCATCCGCCTCCTTTCTCTGCACCTCTGCTAACACTTCTTGCAGTGCTGTTGCATCCTGAGAAATTCCTTCTTCTTCCCGCTGCAGCCTAGAGAAAAATTTGGCGCGAAGGTGTCCGGCGCTAGCAGTCTCGCCGTAGATCTCTTCCAGGAACTTCACTAGCTCTTTCAGGGTACTGCGGGTGAGTTCTGGTTGTAGGCAGACATTTCTACGGGCTTCTCCCTCTAGGGCAGTTAAAGCAATGTCCACTTCAAGTTCTGGGCTGATGTTATAAATCTTCAGGGTGCTTTGCAGCCGGGACACCCAGTCGGACAGTGGCATATTCTTGCCGTCAAACTTTGGTAGCACACTAAATATGGTGCCCATAGGGAGTGTCCTTGCAGGGGTTCCACCAATGTCCACAGCATCTCCATTAACATTAGCATTCCCGCCATTGCTGTCTGCTGCCTCCATCTTGGTGACAGTACCCTGCTCACAGCGCCACTTGAAGCGATGGCCGGGGGACCACTACAGTGCAGGAAGACTGCTGTACACAAGATGAGGTGCGAACAACAAAGGGTAGATTTATTGGAAGGCAAGGAATGAAGTGAATGAGGAAGATGCAAACGGGTATGCAATGTCAAAAGACAATTTACAAGAGTAATAAACTTTATCTTTTCCGTAAAATACCACGGTGCTCCAACTATTACAGACTCAAAATATGTCTAACAAGCAAATGTAAACAATAATCAAGTGATGATGCTACTCTACGTATAACCTCCCTGGCCTTTACTAAGCAGGCCACACGGCTCCCGTGTACTGACTATTGAAGCCTACACTAGGCCCTAACATGTGCACCAAACAGGAATAAACTCACGGTGATGTTGGGGAATAAGATCCAGTCCCAGGGGGCCCCCAGCAGTCTAATACGGTGGTGCGCATGGCTTTCTGTCAGCTCTGTGAAACGTGGTCTTCTCCTTGCTTCTGGATCCTAGGGATGCTCCTGGAAACTGTAAATCCCTTTCTCTGTATCTTCGTGGCTCTCTTGCAGCTATATCAGGACACAGTTCTTCTCTCTTTCAGGTATCAGCACAAAAAGTCCTCTCTGCAGCAGCCTCAGCTCACACAGGCTGCTCCAGCTCCACACCTACACTCTGCAGACTAGTTCATTACACTGACTACTGCAGGGGAGAAGCAGAACATTCCATCACGCCAGACAAGGGGGTGCAGCCTCTTAAAGTGACAGCGTGTTCCTTACTGTCCATAACAGCACCACCCTCTTACACCTCCACTGTGATCCCAACGGTATGATGTCCCCACAGTTCTTCTTCACTTATTATGAAGCCCCCAGTGATCTACGAAACAGTGTGATGTCCCCATAGTGACTCCCTGCACAGTATGATGTCCCCACCTTGACCTCCCACACAGTGTGATGCCCTCCAATTCTCCCACACAGTATGATGATCCCACAACCCACCACACAGTATGATCCCCCACATCCCTCAACACAGTATAATCCCCCCAAAGCTCCCCAAGCAATATGATGGTCTTACACACTAGAATGGCCCTCAAAGCAAAGTCTTCTTATACAGTATAATGATCCTCATAGAGTAAGATGTCCCCACAAATCTCCCCACAATATGATTTCCCCCACAGCCACACCACACAGCTTAATGGTCCCCACAGTACCCAACACACAGTGAAAAGCCACTAAAGCTCCCCCAACAGAATGATTGCTCTCACCGTATGATGGCCCCCACAGTCTTCTATGCAACATGAAGGCCTCAGCAACACACCACACACAGTATGATAGCCCCCCACCAAACACCCGACAAACAGTATGATGCCTCTACAGCTCCCTATACAGTATGATGGCCTCCACAGGCCTCTACACTGTGTGATGCCCTGCAACCTCCACACAGTATGATGCCCCACAGTGCGCGGTATGATTTCCCCTACATCCCCTCCCACAGTATGATGTTTCTACAGTTTCTTCCCACAAGAACTGAAGAGAAATTAAAGAAAAAAGTGTTCATCTAGACATGATACGCTGGGTCACACGAGAACCGTCACCAAATTTGTTTAGTGTTGACTTTGACATCTGCCAAGAGACATTACATAATTACACATTTAGGCAACTTTTCTAGGTGGATGGTTGTATTGGGACTTTGTTGTGGACGACTTTAGCATGACCAACAAAATCAAATTATACTGTGTGAGGACTAATCATTCATTTGTCCATCCACATTAATCAGTTGTGGCTGAATCATAGGGTGTGTAAGGCGTGGAGGTTTCATATCAGCTTGATCATGGCGTAGAGTTAAGAAAAACTGCTTACTATGATGACATGTTTAATCCAACTATTTATACATATCATGAATATGATTAAAATTACTGATTTTCATTTTATGGGTCAAAATGGTGATTTCCTCTTTAATAGATAATGCTTAAAGGGAACCTGTCAGCAGGATTGTGCACAGTAACCTACAGACAGTGTCAGGTCGGCGCCGTTAAACTGATTACAATGATACCTGGTGATGAAATCCGTCTTGTGGTTGTTGTTTAATCTTTATTTTCAGTTTTGTGTTAATGATATGCTCGTGCTCCGGGGCGGCCTGTGGGAGTCTTCATGTGGTGCTCTGATTAGGTATTCATATATATGGCTTCTGACAGGTCACTGCTACCTCACTGACCTGCTCCCTAGTTTGCATAATGAATATCTGTACATACTTTACAAAAAAACCTTCTGCAGGCAGGTGCACCTGCTCTGCAGCATAAATCGCATTTTTAGTGTGCCAATAATACATTTTATTCACGTTATTCAGCTTGGAGAAAGAAATATCACTTTGAAAATAGCGCCCGCAGAGACTAGACACCAATAGCTGCTATTGGTGTCTAGTTGTGACTCGACAGCTGTTACTGCGCATGCGCCGGCAACGCCATCTTACTAGAGAAGAAAAAAAAATCAGCGATCGCTGATGGTTCTGCATACGGCTGGAGTGTACGAGCGACTGGCGGATGTGCGAGCAAAGTCTTCGCACCTTCAGGAGCAGGGCTGGTAACTCTGGATAATTTTTGAGGAAGCACTGCACCACCAGGTTCATGATGTGAGCCAGGCAAGGAATGTGTTTCAGTTCTGAAAGGGCTATGGCAGCCATAAAATTCCTTCCGTTATCACTGACTACCTTGCCTGCCTCAAGATGTACACTGCCAAGCCATGACTGAGTTTCTTGCTACAAGTACTCGGCCAGTACTTCCGCGGTGTGTCTGTTGTCACCCAAACACTTCATTTGTAGCACAGTCTGCTGACGCTTACCGCTAGCTGTTCCATAATGGGACACCTCATATGCAACACTGGCAGCTGCGGATGGAGTGGTCATGCGAGCTTTCACTTCTGGAGGAGGAGGAGGAGGAGGGGTGGTGAACGCCTACAGCAAACTGTTTCCTAGACCGTGGGCTAGGCAGAACTGTCCCACTATGGCTGTCCCCTGTGGACCCTGCATCCACCACATTAACCCAGTGCGCCACGCTATGACCTACCCAGTCGACACTTCTTTGCGAGAAAAGCCATCCCAGCCCTCCAACAGCATGTCAAAGACCGCATTCTCCATGCACTGAGGCAATCAGTCAGTAGAAAGGTGCACAACAGATGCATGGACCAGTAGGCATGGCCAGGGACTTTACGTGTCCATCACAATGTAAGTGGCAGAACGTGGCTGGAAGATGTACGACAAACTAACAGAACTGTGACGTAGTTCCACTTAGTGCCAATTTAAATCTCCCTTTTTTGGGGGTGAGACTGCAATAAATCTCAGGCCCAGTGTATTACACTACACAATGTAAGTAGCAGAACGTGGCTGGAAGATGTATGACAAACTAACAGAACTGACGTAGATCCACTTAGTGCCAATTTCAATCTCCCTTTTTTGGGGGTGAGACTGCAATAAAACTCAGGCCCAGTGTATTACACTACACAATGTAAGTGGCAGAACGTGGCTGGAAGATATATCAAAAAATACAAGGGCTGTAGTACAATTTCAATCTCCCTACAATGATCTCAGGACAAGTATGGCAGCAATAAAAAGGACTGCTGCACACAAAAGTGTGGACAAATAAACAGGAGAACTGTGCAGAAAGGAGCAACAGGATTTTTGCTTTTAATAAAGCAGTTGGTTTGCACAGCGGCGTACAAACAGCAATGCAGCTATCAGGGAGCCTTATAAGGCAGCCTAATAAGCTACCGAGCTGATGCACAAAAATATAAACTCCACTGTCCCTGCAAAGAAAAGGTGGTGTTGGACAGTGGAAATCGCTACAGCACAAGCAGCACACTAGGATCGGGTGGGGTTTCACGAAACCCGACTTTGCCAAAAGTTGGCAATTTTTTAATTTGTCCTATCCGTTTCGCTCAACTCTAGCCCTAGCCCATCTTTCGGAGCAAAAAAATAATATAAGACCCTGTATTATTTTCGGGGAAATATGGTATCTATGCAGATGTTTGGGGGATTTTCCCCAAAAAACGAATTCCAATTAAAAAAGTTGCTATCTATTGTGTTTCCTGACTGCGAAACGTATCTTTAAACCAACCCTAATTTTTATTTATATAAAATAATTTTTAATTATTAAATATTATATTCTACTACTTATCTTTGCTATCTTGTATTCATGCATAGAATGTTTATTTCCATCTCTAACATCTACATTTTGGACTAATCTGCACATCATGATTTCTCTTCGCCCTTCCCCCACTATCGTCAGCGCAGTAACTGATTGCGAGCAGCATCACTTATCGCAGAGCATCTTGCACAACCATCACTGATGCTAAGTGACTGCAGCCCAGCAGAGCTTTATTGATTCTTTACCATACCTAATGCAGCTGAGACTTCATTTTTATTTTACCCAGCCAGTATATTGTACTTCCACTGTGACTAAACCCCATCATTCTGTAATTATTAGAAATGTCAATGAAACTGACTTTGATCTTTTACTTCTTAACCCTATTATTATTATTATTATTATCTAAAATAATCATTTTGATACAAAGATTAAAAAAAAGAATATTTCTCAAAATATCTTTTTTTTTGTTAACTAAAGCAATTACTAATGATCTCCCAGAATGCTTTTCGGAAATCTGACAAGCTAAACTAATTATGATTATTTTGATGGACTACCAGGGAGCAGAGGGATGGAGCATCAATAAGGAACTCAAATTTTAAAACTGCAGGTCATGGAGAAGTATTAGGAGTTTGGTGAAATGATGTCAGGGGGGAGGAAGATGAATGAGGAGCTGGTAAGAGGAAATTGGTGTCTGTTGAAGGACAGAAGGGGTTATGAATGGATACTGGGACCTGGTGACACTGATCAGGAAAGACTTATGAGGAACATCTGTCCCGGGCTGCAGACATCTGGAGGGTGAGGGAAATAAGGGCGGATGGCTGTGGCCACCTTTTGCTTTCATTGGCATTGAGTCCCTCGAACTTGTCAGAAGTCTCCAATGTCCATGTGACCTGCAGAAGTGACGGCAAATCATTGGCAAGAGCTGATTAAGTAGATCCAGATTTCAGTTCTAAATTTTTCCATCCAGCTTGTGTACACAGGCAATGACCTCTGGAAATACTGTAACATTCAGCCAGTCCATAAACCGCGTACATAATATATGAACTGATAATACACAAATTCATGACGAGTTACTCGAAAGCTATTGATTGGGAAAGCAAACACAATCCTCCAATTCACAGTTGCTTGCCTGAGGAGGTGGTGATGGCGAACTCAGTCGAGGGGTTCAAGAGAGGCCTGGATGTCTTCCTGGAGCAGAACAATATTGTATCATACAATTATTAGGTTCTGTAGAAGGACGTAGATCTGGGGATTTATTATGATGGAATATAGGCTGAACTGGATGGACAAATGTCTTTTTTTGGCCTTACTAACTATGTTACTATGTATGTTACTATGTTACAGTTGTAGGATCTTTTTCTCTTGATCTTGCTTATACACGGTGGCTCAGTGGTTAGCACTGCAGCATTGCAGCGCTTGGGGTCTGGGTTGGAATCCCACCAAGACTATCCCATGATGCTACACAAAGAAGCAGTGTGTTTCAGGTGTGCATTAAAATACATCTACGGGTGTGTCTCTAATTAACTCAGATGTTGCCAAATCAGAAGTTTCCAAACACATGACATCATCCTATGGGCAGTCCACAATTGTTTAAAGGCAGAGTAATCTTAGTGTATGTAAACTTTTGACTTTGCAGTAAGTAACAAATATGCCTTAAAATATTCTCTCTCTCTCATTATTCTGGCATTTGACAAATATTAATAATTATGGTAATCCTCATTGACCTAAAACGGGAAAGGTTTATTCTGATTTTATGTGAGATATTGAGAAAAACATGCAGATGTGTCTTCTTATATAGTGTATGTAAACTTCTGGTTTAGAATGAAATAAAGACTGAATTAATATACAGAAAGGTATAAATTAAGTTTCAATGTCCTTTCATCATAATATCTTAAGTTCTTTGCTTTAAGTTGTGATATTTTAGAATTATTTGTTTCACATCATATTTATTACCTTTTAATTAACTTATATTTTTACAAACTTATTCCAGGGACATCCATACTGGAGGAACACACTCTTTGTTCCCATATTGTTTGTATTCACAGTGCAGCATGGCGTGCGTGCTTCATGGCAACAGAAATAAATGGAATCTCAAGGCTATGTACTTTTGAACACAATATTACTATTTGCATTGGATTTAGAAAGAAAAGAAAATTGCAATTGTTTTGCTTTTGTTTTATTAAAAACGTTCTAGCGTTTGGATTGTAGAGCTGGCACAAAAAAAAATCACATTGCAGGCTCCTCAATCCTCATATTACAACTCTGACATCCTTTGAAGCTGAGCTAAGCTAATTTATTTTATTCTACTTTTTTTTTTAAGTTTGCGCTTAGATTAGCTTCAGGAGAGGTCAGAAATTGGCTACAGAAAGCAGCTAGAGGGTTCAGCTAATGAAATGCTAGCAAAACATGTTTCAGCAGCCTGCATTGCACTGTATTACATGCAAGCTCTGCAAACCAAACGATAAAACTGATTGCAAATTTCTTTTATGTGTAATAATATAATTATAAAAAGCGATCAAAAAGACATAAAGAGAGTGTGTACAGTGTTGCATTTACTGCCCATTTATACTCCCACCTATGGGCTCCCAAGCAAACTATAGTTAATTTGCTTGCAGAGCGCTCTGCACCATGGGCAGAGTAATTTGCATATTTCCCAAATATCTCAGATTCAAGATGTCAAGACAATTTTACAAATATAGAAATAAAGAGTGGTACAGCCAAGGAATAAAATAACAAAATCTACTTTATTACATAACAAAAATACTGTATATACTCGAGTATAAGCCGACCCGAGTATAAGCCGACCCCCCTAATTTTGCCACAAAAAACTGGGAAAACTTATTGACTCGAGTATAAGCCTAGGGTGGAAATGCAGCATTTACCGGTGAATTTCAAAAATAAAAATAGATCATTATTGCCCCATAGCTGTGCCATATAGTGTTCTGCACCGTTCATTATTTCCCCATAGCTGTGCCATATAGTGCTCTGCACCATTCATTATTGCCCCATAGCTGTGCCATATAGTGCTCTGCACCGTTCATTATTGCCCCATAGCTGTGCTATATAGTGCTCTGCACCGTTCATATTTCCCCATAGCTGTGCCATATAGTGCTCTGCACCGTTCATATTTCCCCATAGCTGTGCCATATAGTGCTCTGCACCGTTCATATTTCCCCATAGCTGTGCCATATAGTGCTCTGCACCGTTCATATTTCCCCATAGCTGTGCCATATAGTGCTCTGCACCGTTCATATTTCCCCATAGCTGTGCCCCATATAGTGCTCTGCACCGTTCATATTTCCCCATAGATGCTCCACATAAAGCTGTGCCATTGCTGCTGCTGCAATAAAAAAAAAACGCCATACTCACCTCTCTTGCTTGCAGCTCCCAGCGTCCGGTCCCGGCGTCTCTCTGCTCTGACTGATCAGGCAGAGGGCGCCGCGCACACTATATGCGTCATCGCGCCCTCTGACCTGCACAGTCAGAGTGCAGATAGACGTCGGGAAGATGGAGCGGTGCCCGGCGGCTGGAACGGGGATAAGTAAATATGACATACTTTCCTGGTCCCGGTGTCCGGCTCCTTCTCCCGCACAGCTGGTCTTCGGTGCCGCAGCTTCTTCCTCTATCAGCGGTCACCGTTACCGCTGATTAGAGAAATGAATAGGCGGCTCCACCCCTATGGGAGGTGGAGCCGCCTATTCATTTCTCTAATGAGCGGTCCCACGTGACCGCTGAACAGGGGAAGAACTGCAGCACCGAAGACCGTGGGACAGGCAGAGAGCACCAGGATCGCTGGAAGCAGGTAAGTATGCCTCAGCGCCCTCACCCCCTCACCCGCCGACCCTGTCACCCACCTTGACTCGAGTATAAGCCGAGAGGGACACTTTCAGCCCAAAAATTTGGGCTGAAAATCTCGGCTTATACTCGAGTATATACGGTAGATTAAATTTTTTTCCAATGGAAATGGTTCACATGATAGCCATGAAAACTGACGCCTTTCCAGCATAATAAGAATGCCTTACTCATACACTACAAGGCCGGCATCACACTCGGCGTAAGACAATACGGTCCATAATTTACGGCCGTAATACGCAGAAAAGTCCCCAAAATAGTGGTCTGTATCTCCTCCGTAGGCAGGGTGTGTCAGCATATTTTGCGCATGGCATCCTCCGTATGTAATCCGTATGGCATCCTTACTGCGAGATTTTCTCGCAGGCTTGCAAAACCGACATATGGACATACAATGGATCCATGTGCTCAAAAAATCGTAACAACATATATACTGTCTATATATATATATATATATATGTCAGTAGACACATATATGTATATATATTAATATTTCATCCAGCGCGAGATAGCTTTAAAGCCGGTAATTCAATTGCCAGCTTTTGCTATCTCCTTCCTAAACCCGACATATGAGACATGGTTTACATACAGTAAACCATCTCATATCCCCAATTTGTTTTGCATATTCCACACTACTAATGTTAGTAGTGTGTATGCGCAAAATTTGGGCGCTCTAGCTATTAAATTAAAGGGTTAAATGGCGGAAAAAATTGGCGTGGGCTCCCGCGCAATTTTCTCCGCCAGAGTAGTAAAGCCAGTGACTGAGGGCAGATATTAATAGCCTGGAGAGGGTCCATGGTTATTGGCCCCCCCTGGCTAAAAACACCTGCCCCCAGCCACCCCAGAAAAGGCACATTTGGAAGATGCGCCTATTCTGGCACTTGGCCACTCTCTTCCCATTCCTGTGTAGCGGTGGGATATGGGGTAATGAAGGGTTAATGTCGCCTTGCTATTGTAAGGTGACATTAAGCCAGATTAATATTGGAGAGGCGTCAATTATGACACCTATCCATTATTAATCCAATAGCATGAAAGGGTTAAAAAAATACACACACACATTATTACAAAGTCTTTTAATGAAATAAAAACACAGGTTGTTGGAAAATTTTATTATCCTGGTAATCCACCTGAAGACCCTCGCTCTGTAACAAAGGAAAAATAAAAAAACAACAATATCTCATACCTTCCGATGATCTGTCACGTCCCCCGATGTAAATCCATCTGAAGGGGTTAAATTATTTTACAGGCAGGAGCTCTGCTATAATGCAGCTGTGCTCGTGCCTGTAAAACCCCAGCGAATGAATGGAAAGTAGGTCAATGACCTGTAGTTACCTTCATTCACAGTGATGCGCCCTCTGCTGGTTGTCCTCATATGAACTCAAGCGTGGGAACTTTTCAGAATATTTTCCCAGCCTCGAGGTCATATGAGGACATCCAGCAGAGGGCGCATCACCACTAAAAATGTGGAGTTTTTTAGTCTTTTCTTTTTAATCTGGGAAGAAAGGGTGATTTTAACATTTTATAAAAATATTTAAAAGATTTTAAAAACATTTATTTTTAATTTTGTACTTTATTTTTTAGTACTCTGGGGAAACTCGAATCTGTGATTGTTTGATCGTACGTACAATCTCTTTTGAAGCCAAGACAGAAAGCGAAGAAATGGTGTGAATGCACACCTACATATTGCACTTGTTTGCTTGTCCATTTCTTCAGTTTTGCGTCATTTTCATGTACTTTGTACATACATCGGTGTGGCTCCCCATTTTTGGGCTGTGCATCTGGTCAATATAGGGAAGGTGTTGGAAGAGTCAGACTTGGGTCTGCTCTGTACCATCTATTTTGGGGTCTACTTGTACGTAGGAAGGTGAACTGCGAGAGCTAGCTAAAATCTTGATTGGGTCACCTTGTCACGGTTGGATAGCTGATAGGCTCTTTTGATCAAAATAGTGTCAACTAAGTACCCATATTTATTTACATTTATTATAACTATTTACTTACTACAGTGTATATGCTCATTGTTTTTATTTTAGGTTTTGTCTGTTAAATGGTTACAGTGTGAATGCGCGCCTACACAGTGCACTTGTACCAACATGTGTGCCAGTCCATTTCTTCGGTTTTGTTTTAGTTTTTTTGTACTTTATACATACAGCGGCTGGCACCCTTTATGGACTGTTGTGCATGTTGTCTATATGCTAAATTTTTCGGACTATAAGATGCACTTTTTCCCCAAAAAAATGTGGGAGGAAAATGGGGAGTGTGTCTTATAGTGCGAATGCAGGCTTACCGGGGGATAGCGGGACAGGTGTGGTGATGCTGCGGCAGTGGGTGGTGCGGAGTACACCTGAGCAGGCCTGGTCCCTTCTTCAGGATGCTGGTGGCAGAAATGTGGCGGCGCCGTGGCCCGGTGTCCACGGTGAGCAAAGTGCATCACCAGTTTCCCTGCGTCCATCTTCCTGAAGCCGTGGGCCGCCGGAGGCCAGGAAAATGGCTGCTGGAGGCCACGCGTGCACAGATTGAGATCTCGGTGGCCATTTTCCTGAAGCCAAGTGCCGCCGAGATTTCAATCTGCGCTCTCGCGGCCTCTAGCGCCCATTTTCCTGAAGCTTCCGGCAGCCCACAGCTTCAGGAAGATGGCCGCAGAGAAACTGGTGATGCACTCTGCTCACAATGGACACCGAGTCACGGTGCTGCCACATTTCTGCCTCCAGCATCCTGAAGAAGGGACCCTGCTCAGGTGCACTCCGCACCGCCCACCACCGCAGCATCGCCACACCTCTGCTGCCGCCTGTATCCTGAGGATGGGACCCTGCTCCAGCTCTGCCTCACCGCTGACAAGGACCCGCAGTATCGCACCCCAGGACTGCAGCATTGACCCACTTTTGCTGCCGCAGGCTTCCTGAGGAAGGGACCCTGCCTTCTGTGACCACGCTGTACCACCGTCGGCTCTCAGGTAAGATACTGCACCTTAAATTCGGACAGTAAGATGGACCCCTATCTTATAAAAATATTTTTTCTGCTATTTTCCACCCCAAAATTTGGGGTGCGTCTTATGGTCTGGTGCGTCTTATAGTCCAAAAAATATGGCAGCTTTTCACAGGAAGGTGTTAAAACATTGAGGTCTGGGTTCTGCTCTGCCCCTGTATATTTTGAAGCCTGCTGAGTGCTGACACAGGGCGAACTACAAGAGTTAGATACCATCCTCATTGGGTTCACCTTGTTGCGGTGGGATTTTGATCAAAATAGTGCCAATGAAGTACCCTATGAAATTTATGTGTACTATTACTATTTATTTATTTATTTACTTATTACAGGGTATTTGTTTTTACCCTTGGGTTTTGGCTATTAAATGGCCACAGTATGAATTTGCCCCTATAAATTCCACTTATACCAACATGTCTGCCAGCCCATTTCTTCCGTTTTGTTATTGAGGACTAGAAAATACAATTTTCTTAGTTATTTTGGATGTTTTGCTCATAGTGCGCAATACCATCATTGTTCAGAAGCAGCACATAAATTACTTAAAAGATTTTTCCTCCAAATCAGTAGATAAGGACAACCTGCCTTCAGTTACGGCTGTTTTGTGGATGCCCTTGAGGCCGCTCTGCATTGTGTAGGTGACCTTGCCGTGTGTTTATCTCTTGCTTTATATCGCTTTTTTATGTAGTAGATTTTGTTTTACAGTATATATTCTATAAGAATGTAACAATAAAACAAACATATCTACTTTTCAATCATTATTTGATCAGGTTGGCCAGTAATTGTTTTCCTGGGACACGGCTTAGAATTGAAGCTGTTTTAGCTTGGCAACATAAAACTGCATAAAAATGTATATCGACGATTTTGGAATTTTTCTCCTCTGAGCGTTTCTTCTATAGATATAACAGCGATGTGTGTGATATGTTTAGCTCTTTCTCCTTATCGAAGAAACCAGAAGGCATATAAACATGGGTATTGTGCTTAGGGTTGCCGAGGGGAAAAGACATTTATGCATTTTTAGATACCAGTTTGCATCATGGCGCACTATGCTGACCTTTATGAAATGCCTTTGTTTTTGCCTGCATTTTTCAGCAGCAGCTAAGACTACATGGAAAAAAGAGAGAGTGGGAATGATGGCTACAGAATCTCAATGCTGGCTATTGTTCAGCCTTCTTTTGAGTGCAGGAATGGAAACAGAGGGGGCAGACATGTGATCGAAGGCTGCAGCTCCGAGGACATTTTGTCATGAACATGCTGCCTTTTATACGACATTATAGCTTTTGTTGGCAACTTTTTGTTTTTCCAATAAATCATTGTCAGACTGATTTATGAGATCATTTGCATATCGTTGCATCATACGTTTTCTGCACAAATCTGGTTGGTCAAAACCATTAGAATATTCAAGTTTTAGACCTAAGGAGATACTATGCAGATAGCATTCTTAAAAAAATAAAATATCAAACGTGCTCACGATTTTTTCTCTTTTCTTAGCGCTTATTAATTTATTTATAATTATTCTGCTTTTGCAGCATTTTTGTTTCCGCTCGTTTTTGCCGTGGTAAAAAACACAGCTTTGTTCAGTACTAGCAAAGTGAATTAGATTTCTGAAATCTCATGCGTCTGTTGCTTTTTTATTACAGAACTGAAACATCAAACTGTTTTTTTTAACCTGCAAAATGTCAATTCTTTCATCGTTTTGAAGCGTTTTCCACCCATTCAAATTAAATTAAAAATTAAAAACGCAAGAAAAAAATGCATTAAAAATACATGTATTTTATTAAACATTTTTTCTGCCTGTGAACTTTTTTTTTTGCAGAAAAATGTGCTGTAAAAACTCAACGTATGCACATACAACCCCTGGCAAAAAGTATGGAATCACCGGCCTTGGAGGATGTTCATTCAGTTGTTTAATTTTAGAAAAAAGCAGATCACAGACATGGCACAAAACTAAAGTCATTTACTGACTACCACATTTTTTGTTCTTGATTTCTTTTAGTGTTTCTTAAAGCCAGAAAGTTGCCATTTGAAATGACTTTAGTTTTGTGCCATGTCTGTGATCTGCTTTTTTCTACAAAACTAAACAACTGAATGAACATCCTTCAAGGCCGATGATTCCATAATTTTTACCAGGGGTTGTATACTTGGCTGTTCTGTATATATTGTGCCATTTAATGGAAAAAATAGCGCTGCAAGACTGATACTGGAGCTCAACAAATCCTATTTTATTTTCATGGAGAACAGTGGTATATGTCAAATGATCATTATGAACCGAAGCCACAGTGCAAGTGTTATCGCTGGGGTTCTGGGTTCAAATCCCACCAAGGACAACATCTGCAAAGAGTTTATATGTTCTCCTCGTGTTTGCATTGGTTTCCTCTGGGCACTCCGGTTTCCTCCCACATTCCAAATACATACACTGTGTGCAGCATTATTAGGCAAGTTGTATTTTAGAGGATTATTTTTATTATTGATCAACAACTATGTTCTCAATCAACCCAAAAGACTCATAAATATCAAAGCTTAATATTTTTGGAAGTTGGAGTGGATTTTTTTTTAGATTTGGCTATCTTAGGAGGATATCTGTTTGTGCAGGTAACTATTACTGTGCAGAATTATTAGGCAACTTAATAAAAACCAAATATATTCCCATCTCACTTGTTTATTTTCACCAGGTAAACCAATATAACTGCGCAAAATTTAGAAATAAACATTTCTGACATGCAAAAACAAACCCCCCCAAAATTAGTGACCAATATAGCCACCTTTCTTTATGATGACACTCACCAGCCTCCATCCATAGATTCTGTCAGTTGCTTGATCTGTTTACGATCAACATTGCGTGTAGCAGCCACCACAGCCTCCCAGACACTGTTCCGAGAGGTGGATTGTTTTCCCTCCCTGTAGATCTCACATTTTATGAGGGACCACAGGTTCTCTATGGGGTTCAGATCAGGTGAACAAGGGGGCGATGTCTTTATTTTTTCTTCTTTGAGACCTTAACTGGCCAGCCACACAGTGGAGTAGTTGGAGGCATGTGATGGAGCATTGTCCTGCATGAAAATCATGTTTTTCTTGAACGATACCGACTTCTTCCTGTACCACTGCTTGAAGAAGTTGTCTTCCAGAAACTGGCAGTAGGTCTGGGAGTTGAGCTTCATCCTCTACCCGAAAAGTCCCCACAAGTTCATCTCTGGTGATACCAGCCCATACCAGTACCCCACCTCCACCTCGCTGGTGTCTGAGTCGGAGTGGAGCTCTCTGCCCTTTACTGATCCAGCCTCTGGCCCAACCATCTGGCCCATCAAGAGTCACTCTCATTTCATCAGTCCATAAAACCTTTGAAAAGTCAGTCTTAATATGTTTCTTGGCCCAGTCTTGACGTTTTATCTTATGTTTCTTGGTGGTAGTTTTTCAGCCTTTCTAACCTTGGCTCCAGTAAAGTTGCAGCTCTGAAATATGGAAAAACTGGTGGCAAATAGCATCTTGGCAGCTTTACACTTGATTTTCTTCAATTCATGGGCAGTTATTTTGTGCCTTTTTTGCCCAACACGCTTCTTGCGACCCTGTTTGCCATGAAACGCTTGATTGTTCGGTGATCACGCTTCAAAAGTTTGGCAATTTCAAGACTACTACATCCGTCTGGAAGACATCTCACAATTTTGGACTTTTCAGAGCCCGTCAAATCTCTCTTCTGACCCATTTTGCCAAAGGAAAGGAAATTGCCTTATAATTAAGCACACCTTATATAGGGTTTTGATGTCATTAGACAACACCCCTCCTCATTACAGAGATGCACATCACTTGATTTACTTAATTGGTAATTGGCTCTCAAGCCTGAACAGCTTGGAGTAGGACAGTATGTATAAAAAGTATCATGTGATCAAAATACAACTTGCCTAATAATTCTGCACACAGTGTAGTGATAGGGAATTTAGATGTGAGCCCCATCGGAGACAGCGATGATAATGTGTGCAAACTGTAAAGCGCTGCAGAATATGTTAGTGATATATAAAAATAAAGATTATTATTACTAGAATTCCGGTCCAGTGTCCAGGTCAATGGAATCTGGCAGCTAGGCTGGAGGCCTGCGATTCTCTTACATCCCGCGTCCCTGATACGGCACGTGATTTGTCAGGGCTGTTATGTTATCTGTTCGTCCTGAAGCACAGATGATGTCGTCAATGTAATGCTGAGCTGTCAGTGTAGCAGGAATAATGACTAGAGGGGTCAGGCTACAGCACATTATTGCCCCACGCCTAATTGCTATGAGAAGGACTGGTGTGACATTCCCTAGTGAAGGCTTCTTCATGACATTGCTCACTTGGTCTTCAGACCAATCTCTGGCTATGATTGTATCCAAGACAAAATTGGGACACATCACTGAAGAGTTTATACCCCCATTCCAGCCATTATTGCTGTCTTGCACTGCACCATAATAGCCTTTGGGAGCAGTGATATGAGATCAATGGATTCTCTTTAGTTGGACATCTGACTCGTAGCACAATATCGTACAAACACCTTCAGTGTAGACACTGCCACCTTAGACTTGGTATTTATTGTCCAATTTAATTGCAGTACAGAATTGATCTATCATGGAACCAGCGGCACAGTAATATATCTAAAATGTTCCAGGTGACGATTTTTATCACATCAATGCCAGGCTGTATATTTCTCGTACTACTGTGACCAGCCTGGGTTGCCTAAATGTGCTACCACGGCCTGCAGTTTGTCTCCAATTGAGCACATCTGGGATGTCATAGGTCATGAGTTGCAAAGGCAGCTGTCAGCAGTGGATCTTGATGATTTGCACCCTAAGTGCATTCAGCGTGACAGGCAGAACATTTTTCAGTCAACCAGTAATAATCACCTTATTGACGGCACAGCAGCCGAGGTATGTAAATGGAAGTATTTCTGCATGTGGTGCACTTACTCCATACTAGCAAATCAAGATGTTTCAAAAATTTTGTTTCCATTTTTTCACAATTTGTATATCACTAACAAGTCAATTGATCCTGTAAATTTATTTCACGACTATGTGGACGGATGGATGGATGCAAGGATAGATAGATAGATAGATAGATAGATAGATAGATAGATAGATAGATAGATAGATAGATAGATAGATAGATAGATAGGTAGATAGAGAAAAATAGTTAGGAAGAAAGACAGATAACCCGGGAGAAAAACATATACATTAGAGATCTTTCTCACTGACTTCTATGACATTCAATCAGAAGGATTGAAGGTCATTACATTCTATCCATCTGTCATTCTGTCGCCAGGCATCATATACATTGTAGTCCTGTCACTTCTACATTAAAGGTATGTTTAGCGCATGAATAGCAAGGTATTCTCTATTTGCTAGCACTGAAGGTTTGAGATCCTGAGGCTAATGATAATTCCAAAAGGTGTGCTACACAGTGGTATTTGTCCGGTTGTAGATTTAACAAGGAATAATAAGCTCTAAGGGTTTCTTCTCTACAGCATAGCCAGCAGACATGTCAGACTAGATGTAGTGAAATTGATGGTAAATCTATATTGAATGTGACCACTTCTCTCTGAAATGAAAATCTGAAGGTTTTTGAAGATGAAATATTAAGGCATTGTTTGTAAGAAAGGTATAAGACAGTGTTTCTCAACTCCAGTCCTCAAGACCCACCAACAGGGCGTATTTTCAGGATTTCCTTAGTATTGTCCAGGTGATGGAATTAATGCTTGAGCAGGTAATGAAATTACCTGTTGGTGGGTCTTGAGGATTGGAGTTGAGAATCACTGGTATAAGACAAGTATATCCACAGTGGAAACACATTTAGATGTCCATAACCAGTGTCAGACTAGGGTGGCAAGGGTCTACCAGTAACATTGACTCTGGGGGGATTAAAAGAAACTTTTTTTTCAATAAAACAAATTAAATGAGGGTGGGAAAGAGCAAATAATAATGAACTGGGGGTGGGGGGTAGGAGAGATTAAATGATAATGAGTTGAGAGCAGGAGTGGGGGAGAGGAATTTATAATGCACTAAGGGTGGAGGGTGGGAGAGAGTAAATTATAATGAATTGAGGGTATGGTATGAGAGGAATTTCTGAAGAACTGAAGGTGAAGATGAGAGAGAGGAAAGTATAATGAATAAATTGTGAGGGTGGGAATTAAGAAATTATAATGAATCAATGGTCACTGCCACAGCATTTTCCCCCTCTCTGAAATGAAGCATCATCAGTGACCTCCATTTCAGGTGATGGGCTAGTCCCTGCTCTGTTGATTGTGACGCCCAGGAGACCGGGATACCCAGCACCGGACCAATGAAGTCTGTCTCTTGAGGGGGATGTCACGGGTGGCTTGACCCGGTGCTGTGGCCTCAGGCAATGCACAGTGTAAGGGGTATCGTGAGGGGACAGGCACTTACTTGATCAGCAGCAGGTTCTCCCAGCGGTGATGATCCTGATCCTGGATAGATGGCTATTGTCCAAATGAAAGACTGAGGCACTGAAACGTTTAACCAGTTTACTTTAACATAAAAGGATTTACAACCAGTCCTGTCACCGGAGTCTGTATGGGAACTCTGAGTTACTTTGACCCTGCCGGGGTCTTCGCCTCTTATTATGAGCAATTTCTGTGTGGCCCTGCTGCTGTATGTGAACTGGCTGCCGGCCCAATCTGTCCCCTCCGGGTCCTGGTTCAATGGGCAACCCGAGTCCTTTTATCGGCTTACCCCCTCCGGGAGTACCGCTGAACTCTGTGTCTGTTGCTGCGTCCGGCCCTAGTGAAGCTGATATCACCTCACGTTTTTCCGGTTGCTGTATTATATATAATGAATACAGCCACGGATCCGGTATCCGTCTTTGCGCCTGTTCTGGGTAGTGATTAATGCTACCCGGTTCTCACAATATCCTTTTTCTCTGTCCCTTTTCTCCTCAGGCCGGTGATTTTGGCCTGGAAACTGTCACAGGGCTGTTAGAGATTCAGCTGTATGACCTCTCACTATCAGCTCCTTAGCCCAACTGCCCAACTGCCAGTTCTTCTCTCAGACCAGAATTGATCAAGGGGAGTCTCTGGAGCTCCCCCTTCTGGCCGGAGGTGGTAGTGCAGTCTTGCTATTTTAGTATTTGTATTCAGTGTCAGTAACTATATTTGTGGCAAATACCTCTAGGGGTGCCACATTCCCCCTTAGTTAAGAACAGTACTCCGGGACTGTGGGACGATAACATTTTGAAATAACAATTAATATGTACAGAGTCTTAAAAATGAAAAGTTACAAAAACCACTCAAGGAAACAAAAATAGAGTTCTGTAAAAAGTCACTTCAAATAGCGTCCATTAATACAGTTCTATCCTTGAAGGTACTAGGAAAGGCACTGCACTTTGTGTCCAAGAATTTAGTTCCATTTTTCCAACGGAGTTATCAATATAACGTCTAAAGAAAGTTCAAAAAGAGCAAAAAGCAAAGTTCAAAAAGCAGTCTTTCCGGAGCTTTGATTTAGTGCCTCCGGGCTGATAAAAAGTGCAAGAATATGCAATAAGTTCATACAGACAAGTCTCTGTAGGTACTGGGCTTAAACGTTGCAGAATGATAACAATGACTATAGTTTTATAGTTGCTAATCCGCATACCTGGCCGGTAATTGACCCTGGGTACTACGCTGTGATCTACGTAATAGCGGTGTCTCTTCATGTGGTGTACTACTGTCTACTGCGGATGTAGTATCTGTCCGCTCTGCTAAAGATAATTCCACGACTATGGAGTTGGCAAGTCCACCGTGAATGGGATTACTCTGATCAGGAATCTGTTCTTCCTGGCCTGGAACCTCCCGTAGTACGGGGTCAGCCTCTTCCTGTCTTGGGACTTCTGGTATTGATTAATGCTACCCGGTTCTCACAATATCCTTTTTCTCTGTCCCTTTTCTCCTCAGGCCGGTGATTTTGGCCTGGAAACTGTCACAGGGCTGTTAGAGACAACACAACAAGCAACGGCTGACAGCACTCACAGTCCAGGGGCGCCCGTTCGACATCCAGGGAACCTTCCCGGATCCACTATAGCCATAAAAGATAAAAGGAACAGCGCTCCATCCGGGTGTAATATTTCTTTAGAAAAGGATTTATTAAGCCAAAAAAAATAAGCAACGTTTCGACCGGTAATCGGTCTTTGTCAAGCATGCTTGCACCCGGATGGAGCGCTGTTCCTTTTATCTTTTAGGGCTGTTAGAGATTCAGCTGTATGACCTCTGGGTAGTGATTAATGCTACCCGTTCTCACAATATCCTTTTTCTCTGTCCCTTTTCTCCTCAGGCCGGTGATTTTGGCCTGGAAACTGTCACAGGGCTGTTAGAGATTCAGCTGTATGACCTCTCACTATCAGCTCCTTAGCCCAACTGCCCAACTGCCAGTTCTTCTCTCAGACCAGAATTGATCAAGGGGAGTCTCTGGAGCTCCCCCTTCTGGCCGGAGGTGGTAGTGCAGTCTTGCTATTTTAGTATTTGTATTCAGTGTCAGTAACTATATTTGTGGCAAATACCTCTAGGGGTGCCACATGAGCATGTGTCAGTTTTGAATTCAGATGTATGCTCAGAAGATTCCTGTCACGGTGCACTGTTCTTCTCAGTGCATAGTGACAATGCGCTCTCTCTCTGGCGCTGATCAGAAGTTACGAGCCAGTAACAGAGTGCACTGTCACTGCACAGTGTAAGTAACTTGCGTCACTTGCGGGGGCATCGCTGTTCTTTGCTCACTCGTTCTCTCCTTACAATGTGCACTGAGAGTGCGTTCTGTGGTCGGATCGTAAATTCTGATCAGCATTCACTGAGATTCTTAAATGAAGCGTCATCAAAACGCTATTGTTTCTCCTCAATTTCTATGTAACAGTTTATATAAGAAGTTTTTAGAAAGGTGAGCAAGTTCATTAAATTGTTATGGCATTTCTGCAGTTTAGTATTCCTTAAATGGTCTTAAAGAGGGATAATCATTTTGATAAGACAGAAATGTGCTTATGACAACTTTCTTAAAGGGATTATCCACTATTCAACATAATAAGGACTATAATGAGAATTTTAGTTACAACTGCATCAGGGGCAATACTCACCCATGTAACAGCATATAAAATAACATACAAATATCATTATAAACATGTAATGATGATCTCTCTTAGTGGTCACCTGGCTTACATAGGCAAGTTTTGAGCTAGCTAATTTGACTATCAGGTCCTAGGGAGAACTTGGCTTTCAACCTTTAACCCCTATAAAGGAGTCAGACTTTGGATATGCATATGAACAAAATTGTCAGGCAAAAGAATGATCAGTAAACGATCCAAGACTTGAAACTGTAATATCTACTAGAATCACGGGAGCTGTGAAAAAGGAGCTAACCAGAGCTAGTATAACTACATAATATTCCAAATTATTATGCAAATTGGATTTAAGTGTCATAAAGATGTAATTTGTTGTTTTTTTCAAATAAAAAAAATTGTATTGATATTATGTCTTAGGTTTTTTTGGATCACTGAAATTAATCTCAAACACCTGTGATAGGTGAACCCAATTAAAGGAAAACTTCTTAAGAAAGATGCTCAACAGTATTAAAGGGACACTGTCACCTGAATTTGGAGGGAACAATCTTCAGCCATGGAGGCGGGGTTTTTGGGTGTTTGATTCACCCTTTCCTTACCCGCTGGCTGCATGCTGGCTGCAATATTGGATTGAAGTTCATTCTCTGTCCTCCATAGGACACGCCTGTGCAAGGCAAGATTGCCTTGTGCAGGCGTGTACTACGGAGGACAGAGAATGAACTTCAATCCAATATTGCAGCCAGCGGGTAAGGAAAGGGTGAATCAAACACCCAAAAACCCCGCCTCCATGGCTGAAGATTGTTCCCTCCAAATTCAGGTGACAGTGTCCCTTTAAGCAGGCCACAGGGTTCAAGCAATATGGGAAAGAAAATGGATCTCTCTGCTGCCAAAAAGTGTCAAATAGGGCAAGATATAAAAACTTTAGCTATTTCACAAAAATCTAAATGTGTTATCATAGTACTGTGAAGAGATTTGTGGCTGATAGAGAGCACAGATGCATTCTTGCAGATAAAGGCATAATGAGGAAGGTTTCTGCCAGAAAAATTAATCAGCTTAAGAGAGCATCTGCTAAAATACCATAATAAAGCAGCAAATAGGTATTTGAAGCTGCTGATGCCTCTGGAGTCCTGCGAACCTCAAGGTGTAGTATCCTCCAGAGGCATGCAGTTCTGCATTAACCTACTGTTTGGCCACCCCTAATCAGTGCTTGCAAGCAGAAATGTTTGCAGTTGGCCCAGACATACATGAAGAGTATTTTTAAAATATTATTTTTTACTGATGAGTGCCATGCAACCTTAGATGGTCCAGATGGATGGAGTAGTGGATGGTTGGTGGATTTTCACCATGTCCCAATAAGACTGTAATGTGGTGGAGTCATGTTTTGGGGAGAGCTGGTAGGCCTCTTAATGATGCAAATTCAAAAAATGACCATTTTAAGTTCTTTGCAACCTATAAAATATTTGGACAATATGTTGAGCATAATAATTTGGAACCTTGCATTTTGATTTTTTTTTAGTTTTTTTTTTTTTTTTAAAGCAATAAGGTTTAAAAACGTAAAATGGTCATTTGTTGAAGATGTCACATTTACTGAAATCAAAAGCTTTTTCAATCCAAAACATTTTAACAGGCCAAATTACATGCTAGCAAAGGACCCCTTTTTTGATAGTTCCTTCACAATTCTTGCATCCATTGAACTTGTGAGTTTTTGGATAGTTTCTGCTTGAATTTCTTTGCATGAAGTCAGAATAGCCTCCCAGAGCTGCTGTTTTGATGTGAACTGCCTCCCACCCTCATAGATCTTTTCCTTGAGGATACTCCAAATGTTTTCAATAGGGTTAAGATCAGGGGATGATGGTGACTACAGCGTGAGTTGCTCTCCCTTTATGCCCATATCTACAAAAAGTATTCTTTGAAGCATGAGATGGTGCATTGTCAAGCATGAAGATGATTTTGCTAAGGGTGGAATGGTTCTTCCTTATGTACCATGGAAGAAAGTGATTAATCAGAAACTCTATATATTGCTCTGAGGTCATTTTCACACATTCAGGAACCAGGAGTAGTCCTCAATCCTTCTGTCGCGATGAAGGCACTGTATATTGTACTTGGACATACCTGAATCTGGGTGGATTCACAAACCTTGCTCTTCTGTTTCTCTCCCTTAAGGGTATGTGCACACACTGCGGAATGGTGTGCGTTTTTTCCGCACTGATTTTGGTAAATCCGCAGGAAAACTGCACTGCGGCTTTACCGTGGAATTACTGCGGATTTACCGCGGTTTTTGTGCGGATTCCACCTGCGGTTTTACACCTGCGGATTCCTATTATGGAGCAGGTGTAAACCGCTGCGGAATCCGCACAAAGAATTGACATGCTGCGGAATGTAAACCACTGCGTTTCCGCGCGTTTTTTTCTGCAGCATGTGCATTGCGGATTTTGTTTTCCATAGGTTTACATGGTACTGTAAACTCATGGAAAACTGCTGCAGATCCGCAGCGTCAAATCCACTGCGGATCTGCAGCAAAATCCGCAGCATGTGCACGTAGCCTTAGGATCTTATCTTGACTTTTCTATTTTGTTATAATTTTCTACTAAAAGTTCTTTTCTTTCCTTTGTCAGGTTTGACAAAGACCCTTTTCATTGCAAGAAGTTAATGAATAATTTACCAAAAAAGGGAGATTTTGATATATAATTTGACGTTAACATTTTGTCTTGATATTTTTTGAAAATTTTTGACAGTATTAATCTGGTCTGTACCACTATAATGAAAACTAGTTCTTTGGTTATAGTTAGAAATGTTGTAACTATATGCTGTTCTCAATTAACCCCTATTCCCATATGACGTACTATCCCATCAAGGTGACCTGGGACTTAATTCCCAGTGACAGGATAGTACGTCATACTGCTTAATGCGACATCGCGACTGAAGTCGCGGTGATTGCATTAAATTTCCGGCGCAATCTTACCTGGAGAAAGATGGTGTCGGCATCCCAGGGCCTAGCTCCGCCCCCCAAGCCTCTCAATTGCTGTGATTGGCTGTTCAATTCTCAACAGTGTTTCTCATTGTTTCAGCCAATCAGATTGGCTGAAACAATGAGGTCCCAGGCTAGGATCGAGTACCGATGTACTCGATCCTAGGGCCGGTGCCTGGCAACGCCAGGCACCGACAAAATCCCCTCGAATTGGCGCGATCACCGATCGCATCGATTGCGCCAATCGCAGGGCACAGCGGCGGTATTACCGTGCTGTGCCCTGCTGTACCGGCCTGGATCGGTGCTGCAATAGCACCGATCGTAGGCCAGAGCCTAGTGCAGGCCCAGCAGGGCCTGCAGGAGCTGATTGGCGCAATCGATGCTATCGACGATTGCGCCAATCACAGGGCACAGTGGCGGTCACATTGTGACCGCAGTGAGCCCTGCTGGTGACCTGGCTGTTACCTGCCTAGGATCAGAGGGATCCTAGGCAGTTGCCATGGTCACCAGGGCCTGCAGGGATTGGTGGGATCGATGTTATCATTCGATCCTACCAATGATAGCTCACAGCAGCGGTGTGACCGCTCTGTGACCTGTCTGTCACCTGCAGGTGACCTGTCTGACCGCTCTGCAGGGGTCCCCACTCTAGCTGAGGACTCCTGCAGAGTGGTCACACAGCCAGATCTACTGTTGCTGGGCCTTGTGGTGCTACAATCCCTACCTCAGTGCATCAGAAAAGAAAGACCGAAGACAGAAGAAAGAAGAGAGACTACAAACGTAAGTGTTATCAACCCCTACCCGATCTCTCTTCACCCCCCCAATCCCCCCTTCCCCCTCATTTTTACCCCTCTGTTGTGAATTCTGCTTTTGGGCTCCCTCCGGTGGTTGTAGGTGGTAATGCAGTTGTCCCTGGGCTGCAGTCCTGGACAGGTGTATCTGCTGATTGCAATTCTGACTGGGGTATTTAGGTTTGCAGAACTCATTAGTCCTTGCCAGTTGTCAATGTTTCTTGGGAAGTGTTGGATCTCTGTCTGGCTTCTCCTGCTTAGCTGCCAATTCAGCAAAGATAAGTGTCTGTTTCTTTTTCTATGGCACACAAGCTGTGTGCTTGTTTTTTGATTGTATTCCTGCTCTGTGTGTAGGAGTCTCTGGAGTTGCAGATATACGTTCCACGTCTTTAGTTAGATGGAGGAATTTTTTGTATAATCTGCTGTGGATATTTTTGGTAGGGTTTTAATACTGACCGCACAGAACACTGTCCTATCCTTTCCTATTTTAGCTAGAGTGGCCTCTTGTGCTAAATCCTGTTTTCTTCCTGTGTTTGTCTTTCCTCTCCTACTCACAGCCAATATTTGTGGGGGGCTGCCTATCCTTTGGGGTTCTGCTCTGAGGCAAGGTAGTATTCCTATTTCCATCTATAGGGGTATTTAGTCCTCCGGCTGTGACGAGGTGTCTAGGGTTTGTTAGGTACACCCCACGGCTACTTCTAGTTGCGGTGTTAAGATCAGGATTTGCGGTTAGTATAGTTACCACCTACTCCAGTGAATGTTTTCATGCTGCTCCAAGGTCACCGGATCATAACACCCCTCTCCATCCCTCTTTGCGCCGCCTCCGTGCGCACTTTTAGCAGCCACCGAGCGTTGATTGGTAACGCAGTTCACCGATCAACACTTGTGCTCGCTTTTTTTTCATCAGCCCCCTTTGCCCAATTCCATACACCCATCCCGCAGCCGCCAAACTTTGATAAGTGACGCAGTTCACTTATCAGAGCATGTGCCTGCCGTTTTCCTTTTTTTTTCCACCACACCTGTGCACACAACCAGCAGCCGCCGAACTTTAATAAGTGACGCGGGTCACTTATCAAAGCTCTCGTGCCTGCCGTTTTCTTTTTTTTCACATCTCCGTGAGCTCACCCTACCGCCGCGTCTCACCCGTGCCTTCCTTTTCTTTTTTTTTTTCACATCTCCGTTCGCACACCCAGCAGCGGCCGAACTTTGATAAGTGACGAGGTTCACTTATCAGAGCTCTCGTGCCTGCCGTTTTTTTCACATTCCCATTTGCACACCCAGCAGCCGCCGAACTTTGATAAGTGACGAGGTTCACTTATCAGAGCTAGGGCCTGCTGTTTTAGACTTTTCTTTCACAGGTATTTTTTTCCCTATTTGCTTTTTTTCCTTTAGCTTTTTCTTTTCAGAGTGGTTTGCACCAAGCACTATCCCCCCACACTTAACATAGTTACCAATAAAGTACACCCAAGCACCATACTTAAAAAAAAAATGTCCCGCTCGTCCCGTTCATCCCAACAGCGTTATTCAGCGGTGGAGGCATATTCTTTCCTTGCCTCCGACACTGATAGCGAAGGAGAGGATCCCACTTTTCTTTATTTTTCCGATTCTTTCTCATCCTCTTCCCACTCCTCATCTTCCTCCTCCAGCCCTGCGGAACCGCCACGAAGATGCCACAGGACAGAAGATGAGGCAGCGCCCATTATTGATGAAGATGATGAAGCGCCCACCATTGCCGATGACAAACCAGAGCACCCCACTGCAGACCCCATATGGACCTCGCCACCCAAAAATTACAAGCCACTGATTCCTGATTTTGTGGCAGAATCAGGAATCAAGTTTGACACCTCCGGCCTCACAGAACTAGACTTTTTAAAATTCTTTTTCTCTGAGGATCTCGTTACTCTCATGGTGGAGCAAACTAACTTGTATGCTCGTCATTTTTGGACCAAAACTCGGGTTCATCACATTCTAACTGGTCTCCTGTAGACGCAGTTGAAATGGTGTAGTTTTGGGGCCTGGTCCTCCACATGGGGATCCTGAAGAAGCCTGAACTTCGGCAATATTGGAGTGTTGATATTTTATATAACACTCCAGTGTTCTGAATGGACATGACCCGGACGCGTTTTGAGGCCATCCATAAGTTCCTGCATTACAACGATAATGCACGGTGTCCCGCACAAGATGACCCCAAGTTTGACCGTTCGGCCGGTCATCGAACACTTCAACAAAAAGTTTGCTGAAGTGTACGTGCCTCAAAGGGACATCTGCATGGATGAAATCTTAATTCATTTTAAGGGTCAGATTATGTCAATACCTGCCCTGCAAAAGGGCCAGGTACGGAATCAAACTCTACAAGCTGTGTGAGAGTACCTCAGGGTACACCTACAGCTTTAGAGTGTATGAAGGGAAGGACACCAGGATTGGACCGCCTAATCCTGGGAGTGAGTGGGAAAATTGTGTTGGATTTGGTGCACCCACTGCTGGATAAAGGTTATCACCTCTATACTGATAACTTTTACACCAGCATCCCAAATCTCTCTCTGAGCGAGGTACCACAACCTGCGGTACTGTCTGGAAAAATCAGAGAGGCCTCCCGAAGACGCTACTTGGGCAGACTCTCAGAAAAGGTGAGAGCAAAGCCCAATGTAGCGACCACCTGCTGGTGGTCAAGTACAAGGACAAAAGGGATGTCCTTCTATTGACCACCATACACTGTGATGGCAGCGCCCTCAGCACTGTAAGGGGTACCTCTACAGAGGTCAGCAAACCAAGCTGTGTACTGGGGTAGAACAAAAACATTGGGGGCGTTAAACTCTCTGATCAACTCCTCCAACCGTACAGTGCTTTGAGAAAGGCCAGGGTGTGGTACAAAAAGCTGTCCGTGCACATTGTACAAATGGCAATGCTCAACGCTTTCCTGCTGTCACAATGTGCACGCAACACTGATACGTCGTACCTTCATTTCCAGAAAGTAGTGTTTAAGACCCTGATATTTGGTGGGCCACAGTACTTCTGGAACTGAAGGTGCACATATCGTACCAGATCAGCATTTTCCTGGGGTGGTCCCGCCAACTGGAAGAAAAGGTAAACCGCAAAAAAGGTGCCGAGTGTGCCACAAAAGAGGAATACGCAAGGACACCATCTATCAATGCAACACCTGCCCCGAAAAACCTGGCCTGTGTATATGAAGGATTGCTTTAAATTGTACCACACCTCCATGCACTACTAATTTACAGGAAACAGATTAATTCCAAAGGAGGCACATCTACGTAAGTTCTTTGGGGGTCTACTTTCCAAAATGTTGTCACTTGTGGGGTTTTTTCCTGCTTAGGCTCTGCAAACGGAACATGACGCCCGCAGACGATTCCATCAAAGTCTGCATTCCAAAACGTCCAAAACTTCCCTTTTGAGCCCCAACATGTGCCCAAACAGTTTTTGACCACATATGGGGTACCAGCGTACTCAGGACAAATTGGACAACTTTTGTGGTCCAATTTCTCTTGTTCCCCTTGGGAAATTAAAAAATTGGGGACTAAAAGATCATTTTTGTGGGTAAAAAATATGATTTTTTATTTTCACACCCGGGCGTTATAAATTTTAGTGAAACACTTGGGGGTTCAAAGTTCTCACCACACATCTAGACAAGTTCCTTAGGGGGTCTAGTTTCCAAATTACGGTCACTTGTGGCCGGTTTCCACTGTTTAGGTACATCAGGGGCTCGTCAAACGGAACATGACGGCTGCAGAACATTCCATCAAAGCCTGCATTCCAAAACGTCACTACTTCCCTTCCAAGCCCTGACGTGTGCCCAAACAGTTGTTTTCTCCCACATGTGGGGTACCAGCGTACTCAGGACAAATTGGACAACAACATTGGTGGTCCACTTGTGGGTGGTTTCCACTGTTTAGGCACATCAGGGGCTCGTCAAACACAACATGGTGTCCGATCGCAAATTGAGCCAATTTTAGGTTGAAAAAATCAAACGGCGCTCCTTCCCTTCCGAGCCCTGCCATGTGCCCAAACAGTGGTTCCCCCCACATATGAGGTATCAGTGTACTCAGGACAACTTGGACAACAACTTTTAAGGTCCAATTTCTCCTGTTACCTTTGGGAAAATTAAAAATTGGGGACTAAACGATCATGTTTGTGGAAAAAATATGATTTTGCAGTCCAATTTCTCCTGTTACCTTTGGGAAAATAAAAAAATTGTTGCTAAAAGATCGTTTTCGTGACTAAAAAGTTAAATTTTCATTTTTTCCTTCAACATTGCTTTAGCTCTCGTGAAGCACCTGAAGGGTTAATAAGCTTCTTGAATGTGGTTTTGATCAGCTTGAGGGTGCAGTTTTTAGAATGGTGTCACTTTTGGGAATTTTTTGCTATATAGACCCCTAAATGTGACTTCAAATGTGAGGGGGTCTCTAAAAAATGGTTTTGTAAATTTTGTTGTAAAAATGAGAAATTGCTGGTCAACTTTTAACCCCTATAACTCCCTAACAAAAAAGAATTTGTTTCCAAAATTGTTCTGATGTAAAGTAGACTTGTGGAAAATGTTACTTATTAAGTATTTTGAGTGACATATCTCTGTGATTTAAGGGCATAAAAATTAAAAGTTGGAAAATTGCAAAATTTTCAAAATTTTTGCCAAATTTCCATTTTTTTCACAAATAAACGCAGATAATATCAAATAAATTTTACCACTATCATAAAGTAGAATATGTCACTAGAAAACATTCTCAGAATCGCCAAGATCCGTTGAAGCATTCTAGAGTTATAACCTCATAAAGGGACAGTGGTCAGAATTGTGGCCCTTGGGGCTTAATAAATAAATAAACTAGTTTATGAAAAAAAAGTTGAAAAAAATAAATAAAAAGAATTGCAACATAAGAAAGTAAGAAAAAAAAATAAGAATATAGTAAACACATACAGTCATGGCCGAAAGTGTTGGCACCCTTGAAATTTTTTCAGAAAATGAAGTATTTCTCCCAGAAAATGATAGCAATTACACATGTTTTTTATACACATGTTTATTTATTTTGTGTGTAGGGTGTCAACCATTTTGTCCGGATTGTTTTTGAGGTTTTATGTGAAATGATGTCCAGTTTCCTTTTTTTCATATTTTTTTGTGTTGTTCCAATGCACACAAAGGAAATAAACATGTATAACAAAACATGTGTAAGGAAGGGACCCCACCTCCTGTGATCCCGCACCACCGCCGCAACGCACCGGTAAGTTACATTCGGACTATAAGACGCACCCACCATTTTCCCTCAAAATTTGTATCTTATAGTCTGAAAAATACGTTTACAAATCATGCAATATCAAATTATTAAAAATAATAGCAGAATAGAATAGAGAAATGCTGCTTGCCAAATGCAGAGATATTCCTGCAGCTCCATGTAGGTATGAAGTCCCTGTGCATATTGCTGATATAGTTGGCTTCATCAGGGGATCAATGAAGGTTAAACCATAAGCAGGTTGTCCAGCTAACTGTAGAAATGATAGCCAGTCTGTATATAGACAATGTTATATTCTTATCCCTATTCCCCGCTCCCTTCTGCTGACACATTCATATCAAAACAATAAAGGGGAATGGAAAAAAAAACACGTGCCTTTAGTCACGGCACACTTACGAAGGTTTGTCATGTTGTCAAAAAAGGAAACACATAAGTAATGACTGTTACACAGACACCGACAAATCACAGAGGGGAACAGTTTCCATTGCGTGGTACAATCTGCTTTTTAATAGGGCTTTGAAAAAGGCATTAGGGAGCTGAGGCCTACATTTTCCAGCTCTGATAAGCTCTATTTTTATTTTTTTCCCACTTGAGTAGATGTGGGAGTGTGAGCAATTGGTCTTACGGTGTAAGCATTAACAGCAGGGCAAAATTCACAGCACAAACACACAGAGAATGTGCTTTTTATTTGTACTTTTCTTCATAATTATGATATTTTTACCTCATGTAATTCAATGTGGAATCCTATACAGAAGCTATTTATAGGGAAGCAATCGGTATTAAGAGGGTTGAAAAATAAAACCTGTATATTTGTTTTGCAAAAATCGTATTTCCCCATGGGCATAATGATGTTTCCGGGCACAAAATCTGTACGAGGCCCCCCCATCTACCTGTGCTATTCATAATTTTGGAACCTTCTTATGCGGATGCAGAGTATTTGGCACCCTCAGGTGGGACTGTTACCTCCACACCCATATAGCTGCGCTCCTAACAACCCCTCTGTAGTGCCTTAAATCAGACCCATGGCAGATGTCTTTCTTAGGCTAGGTTCACATTGCGTTAACGGGTTAACGCTAACGGACTGTGTTGCACGGCAAAAATGTCGCAATTAACGCCGTGCAACGGGTCCGTTAGCGCACCCATTGACAGCAATGTGATTTTTTGCTGTAGCGCATCGCCAGCGCATGCCATTTTCGGCACGCGCTAGCGATGTGCCGTTCTTTTGTGACGGACCTCGGACGCTGCTTGCAGCGTCCGAGGTGCATCCGAGGTCCGTCCCTCACTAGCACAGATCGGGGATCTTCGCTAGCGGGGACGCCGAACACGGACCCTAAACAAACATTGCGTTAGCGCAATTCGCTAGCGCTATCCCATAATTGGCCCGCAAGAAGACATGGCCATTTGAACTGATTTTGGAGCTAGTCACTAATTACTAGGGGTTTTTTTTGTTATGAGATAATTTACAATTTATTAGACCTTATTGAAAATGTGTCCTTTATGGACAATGATTGCAAGAAAGATCGTGATTACAGATAAGCAAATTTTTTTGCAGGACTCTGGTAGAGGGTCCTTGTCAATGGCCTGTGGTCACTAGTGGCTAGACCTGCAAACCGCCTCTTAGCTGCCAAAATCTCAAGTGCATCTTCTGATTTGTAGGTCCAATGTAGTATCATCATTGCAGTGGGATGGATGCAAATCACGCTGGGGCTACTAATCATATCATATTTAAGTCACATGCTATTCATTTCTTGTGATCGTCCTTGAGATGGTTCTACTCCTTCATTGGGGTCCAGCTGTGTTTAATTAAACTGATAGGACTTGATTTGGAAAGGCACACATCTGTCTATACAAGACCTCACAGTGCATGTCAGACCAAATGAGAATCATGAGGTCAAAGGAACTGTCCAAAGAGCTCAGAGACAGAATTGTGGCAAGGAACACATCTGGCCAAGGTTACAATAGAATTTCTGCAGTACTAAAGGTTCCTAAGAGCACTGTGGCCTCCATAATCCTTAAATGGAAGAAGTTTGGGACCACCAGATATTTTCCTAGACCTGGCCGTCCAGCCAAACTGACTCGCGGGAGAAGAGCCTTGGTGAGAGAGGTAAAGAAGAACCCCAAGATCATTGTGGTTGAGCTCCAGAGATGCAGTAGGGAGATGGGAGAAAGATCCACGAAGTCAACTATCACTGCAACCCTCCACCAGTTGGGCCATTTTGGCAGAGTGGCCCGACGGAAGCCTCTCCTCAGTGCAAGACATATGAAAACCCACATAGAGTTTGTTAAAAAAACAGATGAATGACTCCCAGACTATGAGAAATAAGATTCTCTGGTCTGATGAGATGAAGATAGACCTTTTTGGTGATAATTCTAAGCGGTATGTGTGGAGAAAACCAGGCTCTGCTCATCACCTGCCCAATACAATCCCAACAGTGAAACATGATGGTTGCAGCATCATGCTATAGTGGTGTTTTTCAGCTGCAGGGACAGTGGAGCGCCCCCAGACACAGGGTCACGGGGTACTCGGTACCGGGCCTCTTCTTCTTCTGTTCTGAGGATGTCACGGTGGCTAGACCCGGTCCGTGACCCTGCTAAGGGGCGTCCAATGAAAGGTGGTGGTTTGGTGCGTGGTGCAAGGTGCAATGAATAACGAGGACACAGGGTTGCAGTCTCTTTACCTCTTTACTGGAGACTTAGGGATCCGCAATCCAGAGCACTGCTAACAAGGCTGGCTGAGACCGGCCGGTCGGAAGGCACATCAGAGTTCCCTTTGCAGGTGGAAATCAGTGCCTACCAACTAGCGCCTGTGTGTTGTAGTCCTTCCCTGCTGAGCACCACGGGATAGTCCTCACAACTGTCGTGTCTGTTTCTGATATTCTTTCCTCTCTCCGTCCCCCAGATGATATGGCTAGAATGCACCCGTATGACGAGGTAGGCCTGGAGTTCTTCCGGGACCCTAGAGTCACCCCTCTCCCACACTTGCCTCCTTTGTCTGCTTAGGTGATTTAGGTGAGACAGCCAACCTAGAGTTAACTGTCCTGCCGTGGTTCAAAGTAATGCGTAGAGTCTCTTACTTTCTCAGTGCTCCGGCCACCGGCTACGCGCCTCAGAAGGATGTTGCCACGATCTCAGGGGCACGACTCCTTCTGGTTCTATCTCCTTTGTGCTGTGATCACACTTCTCACTTCCTGACACTATACTTCGCTTTGTGTCCTCTCTTAAGATGCCGCCGCAAGGTAGTGCAGGCGTGGCTCCGTAACGATCCGTCCTCTTTCTAGGCATCTGTAAGGATCCCACCCCTGACAGGTCCTCTCCCGAACTCTCCCGGGCTCTTTCTGCCTAACTTCCCGTCCAACCCCCAGTTTTACCAGAGTGTGAGGAGTGGCCTAGTAGATAGAATCACTCCCCCTGGTGGCCGGAGTGTGAAGTGTAATGTGTGTTTGTGATACCTGGTCAGAGGAACTCCTTTAATGCAATCATAATAATAATAATAATAATCTTTATTTTTATATAGCGCTAACATATTCCGCAGCGCTTTACAGTTTTGCACACATTATCAATACTGTCCCTGATGGGGCTCACAATCTAGAATCCCTATCAGTATGTCAATCAGACATAACATCGCTCCCCTTAGTGGCAGAGCGACATCACTGCAACGACCAGAACTCTGGGGCGTTGCATTCCCCCCCCCCCCCCGGGTTAAATCCAGTACTCCCGGACTGGGAAAAGAAGAATAACAATACATGTTAATAGAAAACACACAAAACTTTTACATACTATGAACAAGTATATATAACAGTGCTTGCCATTATGGAAGGTAAGGACGCTTGAAAGTTGCAAAAGATTGGTCATGCACAGTCCATGACTCCCAGTTCAGTAGGTACAACCATAAAACAGCAGGGACCCCGGGTAAACAAAGGGGCCCCGTGAAAGTTTTGGAGTGATTCACTGTCCATCACACCATTGTCCAATTTTTAAACCTATAACACAGATATTTACACAGCATTTTCAACCAAATAGCAACTATCGTTAATATCTCCACGTTTTATAGCGAAGTGGAGTCTGATTCTGGGTGCTACGCATAGACCAGCGCAGGGGTTGCTATTGGCCTGACAGGGCCCGCTACGCTTGCTATTGCTGGTGTAGTGCACTGTCTTCTAGCTACACTTCTAGTGAGTCTGGGCATCACTGGCATGCTGGAGTTCTCAGTGCTGCCACTACTAGTGGTGGGCATGGCAGATTCACCGATGGCAGAGGGAGGACCTGCTGGTTCGACTTTTGGCATCGCTTCTTCTGGTGGGGTCGGCTGCGCTTGCGGGTCCGGATGTTCTGGCACCACATCTAGTTCTGGCAGTCTCGGTTGACGAAACGTTAAGACAGGTACCACGATGGCCTGATTTATTTGAGTCCAGGAATGGGGAAAATCGCCAAGAACGGTGTGTATCATCTTCTCCTCTTCCACAGGCGGAGAAGTCCTGGGATCTGTTTCCCCATCTTTTAGCTTATCAGGGCATATTTTCAGGTGGTCTCTGGATATGGCCGTTGAGGTCTCCCCTCCGTCTTTACTGATGAGACAGACCTTCGTATTGTCAAAATTGGAGGACAGAATGGTATACGGTTCCGCTTCCCATTGATCATCAAGCTTGTGTAGTCTCTTCTTTCGTTTGAGTACCTGCTCACCAGGTGACAATGGAGCCACGGGAGCATACTGGTTGTAGTCCATCTCTTGCTTCTGTCTGGCTTGAGCGAGACTCCTTTCTACACATTCCTGTACTTTGCGGTACCTTTGCTGCCTCTCGGTATCCCAATCCGCATCTGGCGATATATCTTCGGGGGTCAGGACCCCCATGTCCAGATCGACGGGTAACTTGCTAGACCTTCCTCGCATCAGGTACGCTGGGGTGCAGTTGGTGGAATTCACTGGGATGTGATTGTACATATCTACCAAGTCTGGTAACTTTGTGGGCCACAAGTTCCGCTCCTCTACAGGTAAGGTCTTCAGTAGGTCGATCACCACTTGGTTCATCTTCTCACACATCCCGTTGGTCTGTGGATGGTACAGCGTGGTTCTGATCTTCTTACACCCGTACAGATTAAAGAACTCCTGGAACACCTCCGCTTCAAATGCTGGCCCCTGATCGGTCAACACCTTTTCTGGGTACCCATGGGGTCTACAGAAGTACTGCTGGAAGGTTTTGGCAGCCGTCCTAGCCGTTAGATCTTTGACTGGTACAACTACCAGGAATCTGGAATAGTGGTCCACAATGGTGAGAGCGTAGATATAACCTGACCGGCTAGGTGTTAGCTTTACGTGATCCAGAGCGACCAACTCGAGCGGCTGTTTGGTGATGATGGGCTGCAAGGGAGCCCGTTGGCTGTCACGATCCTTCCGGCGTAGACTACAGGGACCACACTCTCGACACCACTTCTCGATGGCTTTCTTCATGCCGATCCAGTAGAACCTCCCACGGAGTAGCCTCTCCAGCTTCTTCCATCCGAAGTGTCCTGCCCCATCGTGGTACACTCCCAGGACCATTGGCACATCTTGTCTTGGGACCACGATCTGCCAAACCAATTCATGAGTGCGGAGGTCGATGCTCCTTCGGCACAGCTTGCCATCGTGAATAAACAGTTTGCCCCCCTTCCACAACTGTAATGCCTCCGGTGGGTCATCCGGGCCGGGATGCAAACCTTCCTGCGTCAGGAGCTCTTTCACCCGACGGACCGCAGGGTCACCATCCTGGTTCTCTGTCCACCCGTGGTGGGGGAGAGGATTCAGCGGGGCGCCCTGTTTATTTCTGCGCCTGTTCTCCACCTGATGGGAACACTGAGTTGCCTTGGGGCGATGGAAGGCGGGCTGCTCTACTTCTTCAAATGCTTCTGGATCTTCCTCCGTTTCGGGCAGGTGAGGCATTCGGGACAATGCATCGGCATTCGCATTCTTGTGCCCCGCCCGGTACTTGATTGTGAAGTCGTAATTGGACAACTGGGCCATCCACCGCTGCTCCAAGGCACCGAGTTTCGCTGTGTCCAAGTGCGTTAGTGGATTATTATCCGTGAAGATGGTGAATTTTGCTGAGGCTAGATAGTGCTTGAACCTCTCTGTCACGGCCCAAATGACGGCGAGGAACTCCAGCTTGAAGGAACTGTAGTTGTCCGGGTTCCTTTCAGTGGGGCGAAGTTTCCTGCTGGCGTAAGCGATTACTCGTTCCTTGCCCTTCTGGACCTGGGACAGCACAGCTCCCAGCCCCACGTTGCTGGCATCCGTGTACAATACAAACGGTTGGTCGTATTCAGGGTAGGCTAGTACTTCTTCTCCCGTCAGTGCCGATTTTAAGCAAGAGAACGATCCTTCCAGTCCGTCGTTCCAATCCAACGGGATATTCTTACCCTTGGGTTTCTTGGGCTGGCCCACCAACAGGTCTTGCAACGGCGCGGCCTTCTTGGTGAAGTCCTTGATAAACCTCCGGTAGTAGCCCACCAACCCGAGGAACTGCCGGACTTCATGAAGGTTACCGGGCTGCGGCCAGTCTTTGATTACCGTGACCTTGTCGGAGTCTGGGGCCACTCCTTCAGCACTCACCACATGGCCCAGGTACTGTACTTTGGGTTTTAGCAGATGGCATTTGGACAGTTTCTCCTTTAAGCCAAAGTTGGACAGCGCTTCAAATACCTCAGCCAGGTGCTTCAAATGGTCTTCATAGGTCTTAGAGAAGACAATGACATCATCCAGATATAGCAGCACGGTCTCAAAGTTCTTGTGTCCCAAACAGCACTCCATCATCCTCTGGAACGTCCCCGGGGCGTTACACAATCCGAAGGGCATGTAGTTGAACTCACAGAGACCCATCGGCGTCGTGAAGGCTGTCTTTTCCTTGTCTGCCTCTGCCACGGGAACCTGCCAGTACCCACTGGTGAGATCTAAGGTAGAGAAGTACGGTAATTAGCAGACTTTAACGCAGCCAAGGACTCCTCTATCCTAGGCAGGGGGTATGCGTCCTTATGTGTAATGCGGTTTAATTGCCTATAATCAACACACATGGTGCCATCTTTCTTCCTAACGAGGACTAATGGAGCTGCCCAGGGGCTACAGCTGTCTCTCACTACCGCAGCCTCCTTCATCTCTCGCAACATGTCCTTGGCACACTGATAATGAGCTGGGGGTACAGGACGGTATCTTTCTATTACGGATGGGTGATCTCCTGTGGGGATGTGATGTTGAATCCCTTTTACCTGCCCGAAATCAAGGGGGTGTTTGCTGAATACCTGCTCATACTCGTGAACCACCCTGTAGGCCCCCTGTATCTGGTGAGATGGAGTAGCATCAGTGCCCACATGTAATTCTTGACACCAATCTTTCGATTGCTCTGCAGAGCCGTTGTCCTCCGTCGACTTGGATGGAGCCAAGGGCCCGGGTGCCTGTATCACGCTATTATTAACAGTAAACAGCTTGGCAAGTGTGACATATTTGGTTAGGTGGACTTCCTCCTCCCTGCAGTTAAACGTACCGGCACCCTCCCCTTGCGGACATCAACCACCCCTTTGGCTGTCAGGAGGGTAGGCATATTCTCCGAATACACGGGTTCTACCAGGGCCTGATAGTCTTTACCCCCGAGGCCTATGGCTGCCCGACACCATATTAACATTTCACTCCTGGGGGGTATTGCAATGGGATTCGAATCACTCACTGTGACCCGGCCCATTTCACCACCAGTCAGCTCCACCTGCTGTCTCCACATTAGGGCTCTGATTTCTTTCTGCAAGGCACGTTCACTGTAACCAGCTGTCTCTGCTACCTGCTGCAACAAGACAATAACTTCGGCAAGACAATTTTCTGACATTAGTACCGATGGTCATCATGGGGTTACGTTCACCTCGGTCAATATCAACAATGACAATTCCCTGGGCCTCCAATTCTACCCGCCCCACCTTAATAGTGACCTCTTTATACCCCACTTGCGACAGCGGCTGACCATTACTAGCTATTATGGTGAAATCATCATCGGGGGCACGCGTAATGTCGGTGTCCTCCCAATAACGTCTATAAGGAATGTAGGGCATAGTTGTCACTTGGGAACCGGTGTCCAGCAAAGCGTTCATGGGGATACCGTCAATCACGATGGGGAGAACTGGTCGCCCCCGATGTATTTGGCTCTCCAATTTTGCGGGCCTGGGCGTTCTACTCCTGGGGGTCAGCCCTTGGCCCCAGGGGTTGCTCGTTTAACTGACAGTACCTTGCAAGATGGCCCACCTGGTGGCAGCGGCGGCAGATAGGTCGTCCATCCCGATGAAAATGATCGTCGTCTCTGCCTCTGGTCGATGGAACTCTCCTTGGTCGCTGCCAGGGGACATCTTCCGGTCTGGACGCCAGCTTGATCTTCTCCTTGGAGGCCTCTTGTAGGGACTGGACGGTCCGGGCTAGGGCAGCAACGCTCCTAGTCAGTTCCTGTACCTGGAGGCGTAGTCCTGCAGGGGAGTCGTCTTCCAGGATCTGGGCATTGACCTCGGCGGAGATGGGTGCGTCCGGCGCCACCTCCTGGTGGTACGTGAGGGCTTGACGCCTGGGAAGTGTGGCGCGGCTGGGCTGTCACTCTGGTAGTGCCTGGATGGCTTTATCTTTGAGTTGCGCAAATATCAGGTCCGGATTCTGCATGGCCGGGAAGTGTAGCTGGGCCCTTTGGTTACTGCACAGGAGCCCCTCGATGAACCGCTCCTTCAGGAGTTTATCCTCATCTTGCATGCTGTTTGGGTCACTTTGCTTGATGGCCCGCAGCGCCTCCTGAAGATTAAGGGCATAGTCCCGTAAGCTATCCTGCGGCCTCTGCTTGCACTCATAGAACGTCAATTTAATTTCCGTAGCAGTGCGGGTGTCAAAGGTGGTTTTAAGCTTTGCAAATACCTGTTGCGCAGTTTTCTTGTCTGCAGCGGGCCAGGACTTCACTTCCCTCAATGCCGCTCCAAAGAGTTGGCCGGTTATCATATGAACTTTCTGAGGCTCCGTCAAGGGCTAAAACTCGAGCAGGCTACAACTTTAAAGTCAGTTAACGTATGAGCTTCTCTGGAGTATCGCGGGAGCCAGGTGGCTCCTGGTAGGTACGGCATAGAGAAGGGCATTATGGCTGTTGTAGCAGCGGCAGTATCCGGCTGGTTGATGGGAGCAGCAAGCCCCTCGGCATCCAGCGGTGATACCAGACCCGTGGCTGCGTCTACCACGGAATCTGGAAGTGCTCCCGAGTCTGCAGCTGTGGCCGCCGCCTCTTCCGCTCCGTGCTCTTTTCCAGCCGGCTCCACCCACGAAGCTGTGGCTCCTCCCCTCTCGCTCCACACGGCGCGGCAATGGCGGATTTTTGGCGGCAAATAGCGATACACAGTCTTTGCAATAAGTCACAGTTCAATCACAGTTCCAAGGCACACATGACATGATTCTTCAGGCTTAAGTACATCTTGTTCGTGATGCCAAGTTGGAGCACCCCCAGACACAGGGCCACGGGGTACACCTGCCCAATACAATCCCAACAGTGAAACATGATGGTTGCAGCATCATGCTATAGTGGTGTTTTTCAGCTGCAGGGACAGTGGTGCGCCCCCAGACACAGGGCCACGGGGTACTCGGTACCGGGCCTCTTCTTCTATTCTGAGGATGTCACGGTGGCTAGACCCGGTCCGTGACCCTGCTAAGGGGCGTCCAATGAAAGGTGGTGGTTTGGTGCGTGGTGCAAGGTGCAATGAATAACGAGGACACAGGGTTGCAGTCTCTTTACCTCTTTACTGGAGACTTAGGGATCCGCAATCCAGAGCACTGCTAACAAGGCTGGCTGAGACCGGCCGGTCGGAAGGCACATCAGAGTTCCCTTTGCAGGTGGAAATCAGTGCCTACCAACTAGCGCCTGTGGGTTGTAGTCCTTCCCTGCTGAGCACCACGGGATAGTCCTCACAACTGTCGTGTCTGATTCTGATGTTCTTTCCTCTCTCTGTCCCCCAGATGATATGGCTAGGACGCACCCGTATGACGGGGTAGGCCTGGAGTTCTTCCGTGACCCTAGAGTCGCCCCTCTCCCACACTTGCCTCCTTTGTCTGCTTAGGTGATTTAGGTGAGACAGCCAACCTAGAGTTAACTGTCCTGCCGTGGTTCAAAGTAATGCGTAGAGTCTCTTACTTTCTCGGTGCTCCGGCCACCGGCTACGCGCCTCAGAAGGATGTTCCCACGATCTCAGGGGCATGACTCCTTCTGGTTCTATCTCCTTTGTACTGTGATCACACTTCTCACTTCCCCACACTATACTTCGCTTTGTGTCCTCTCTTAAGATGCCGCCGCAAGGTAGTGCAGGTGCGGCTCCGTAACGATCCGTCCTCTTTCTAGGCCGCTGTCAGGATCCCACCCCTGACAGGTCCTCTCCCGAACTCTCCCGGGCTCTTTCTGCCTAACTTCCCGTCCAACCCCCAGTTTTACCAGAGTGTGAGGAGTGGCCTAGTAGATAGAACCACTCCCCATGGTGGCCGGAGTGTGAAGTGTAATGTGTGTTTGTGATACCTGATCAGAGGAACTCTGTTGTGGATTCTGTTTTTGGGCTCCCTCTGGTGGTTACAGATGGTACTGGGTGACTTGTGTTCTCTGCGGTCTCTGGTGTCCACCTGTTCTATCAGGATATGGGAGTTTCCTATTTAACCTGGCTTTCTTGTCATTTCCTCGCCGGCTATCAATGTAATCAGTGTGTCTTGTTACCTCTGCTTCCCGCTTCTGTATTCTTCAGTACAAGCTAAGTTTTTGATTTTCCTGTTCCACGTTTTGCTTAATTTTTGTCTTAGTCCAGCTTGCAGATATGTGATTCCTTTTTGCTGGTTGCTCTAGTGGGCTGATATTACTCCTCATGTTCCATGAGTTGGAACATGAGTTCAAGTAATTTCAGGATGGTTTTTTGTAGGGTTTTTCGCTGACCGCGCAGTTCACTTTTGTATCCTCTGCTATCTAGCTTTAGCGGGCCTCATTTTGCTGAATATGTTTTCATAACTACGTATGTGCTTTCCTCTCATTTCACCGTCATTACATGTGGGGGGCTGCTATTTCTGTGGGGTGTTTCTCTGGAGGCAAGAGAGGTCTGTGTTTCTTCTAATAGGGAAAGTTAGTTCTTCGGCTGGCGCGAGACGTCTAGAATCATCGTAGGCACGTTCCCCGGCTACAGCTAGTTGTGTGTTGAGGTTCAGGATCGCGGTCAGCTCAGTTTCCATCACCCTAGAGCTTGTTTTGTTTTTGGTGCTTGTCCTTTTGTGATCCCCTGCCATTGGGATCATGACAGAACTCCTTTAGTGCAATCAGACATAACATCGCTCCTCTTAGTGGCAGAGCGACATTACTGCAACGACCAGAACTCTGGGGCGCTGCAACAGGACGACTGGTTGCCATTGAAGGAAACATGAATGTGGCCAAGTACAGAGATATCCTGGATGAAAACCTCTTCCAGAGTGCTCTGGACCTCAGACTTGGCTGAAGGTTCACTTTCCAACAAGACAATGACCCTAAGCACACAGGTAAGATAACAAAGGAGTAGCTTCAGAACAACTCTATGACCATTCTTGACAAGCTCAGTCAGAGCCCTGACCTAAACCCGATAGAGCATCTCTGGAGAGACCTGGAAATGGCTGTCCACCAACGTTCACCATCCAACCTGATGGAACTGGAGAGTATCTGCAAGGAAGAATGGCAGAGGATCCCCCAATCCAGGTGTGAAAAACTTGTTGCATCATTCCCAAGAAGACTCATGGCTGTACTAGCTCAAAAGGGGCTTCTACTCAATACTGAGCAAAGGGTCTGAATACTTATGACCATGTGATATTTCAGCTTTTCTTTTTTAATAAATTTGCAAAAATGTATACATTTCTGCTTTTTCAGTTAAGTGTACATTAATCTGAAAAAATGAACTTTTTTGAATTTACCAAATGTCTGCAATGAAACAAAGAGTAAAAAATTTAAAGGGGTCTGAATACTTTCCATACCCACTGTATTTGTATACTACACAAAAATAAAAAAACAAATTCCTTTTAAGAAATATTTTCTTTCTTTTTTTTTTTAAATGACATGGAATGTGTAAGATCTAATTTCTATAGAAATAGCAATTGGAATTAACTATCTTGGTATTATACATGCCTCATGGGTGCAATAATAATGCCTATTCTTCTATTTACTACAAAACAAATCTTCTCTCTCCTATCACCTTAAATCTGAAAGAAATGACATTAAAATTTGTCCTAATCCAGTGTTTAAGGTCCCATTTTACTTCTTTATCGGTCATCTGTGATTATGAACATTGATGATTAATATTAACTGATGAATGCACGCTTTTTTGGATACTGAATCTTTTAGCCTGGGGTATATTTCGCTAGCTGTCATTTTAAGGTTAAAACAAAGTAAATAAATGAAGTTTTTTCATTTCCTGTTAGCAGTGAATTCAATTTCTTCTGTTGACAGGATCCTCATTCTGACCTTCGTTTAGGCATTCTACATGGCATCTCGGTATGAAATGTAGTGCAAGAAAAGTTACTGAAATAGTAGGAAATGTTCACTGACACATGGATGCAACAGATAGATAAAACAAGGGTGAAGTAGTGACAAACTGGCCAAAGAACAGTGGATCCTTGGGTACCACTGCATGCTATATACACCTCACGTTTAATTCCTTATACTGTAGCTATAGGGGCTGGAGAGATTGCAGTTGGACTCTGCTATGGTGCCTGAGGATGCCCATAGGCCTTGACCACATTAAAAGTCTCCATCATTGAATGTTCCGAGAAGATTTGATGCATGTAATAATAATAATCTTTATTTATACAGTGGCTTCATATTCTGCAGCGCTTTACAATTCATGTACAGCTCTGTACCATCTATATTAAAGTGGACAACCCCTTCTCAACCCCTGTGCTTCACCCTTGCAAATTTAATAAAACCTATACTCCCCTCCAGTGGCGGCGCCTACCAGCGGTGTCAGAAATGGCTCTCCTGGGGATTAGAATGTCACACGATCCTTGCACCCAGATAGCGGCCACTTCACTCTTCCCTCCTGTGGGCAAATCACATACATCCTGAGAAAGTGAGAGCTGCTGTTGATGGATGTAAAAAAAACTCTGAAGAAATTAACTGAAATGTAAGTTGGTGGCATGCAGCTTGTATGTGTATGTTCACACTGGTCACTAAACAGACAAAACCCAAGATAGAAACATAATAAGTAAATATCGTGCAGTAAGTAAAAAAAAAAACACTAATAGCAAATGAAAAAAATATAAGGTACTTAGTTAACATAATTTTCATTTAAAAAAATGCAAAAGCCATCTCACCTCTTCACGGTGACCCTAATCGGGACAGTCCTAATATTAAATACTCAAATATTAAAACCTTACCGTTTGTCAAGTGACATACATGTCACACACAGCCACGGGGAGCCACATGAATGTAATGTCCAGCGCAAAGTAAAGGCAGGCCACACCTTTATATGCACACCAACTTATATCCTAGACCTTAGCCACATGCATGTCACTTGACAAATGATGTGTTTGTGCAGCGCCCCAGAGGCCTGGTCGTTGCAGTAATGTAGTTCTTCCACCAGGGGGAGCGATGTTACGTCTGATGGCACCAAAGGAGTTCACCCTGCCAGGTATCACAGCCACACACACACTTCACACGCCGGCCACCAGGGGGAGCAAAAGGTTCTATCTATTAGGCCACTCCTCACATTTGGGTAAAACTGGGGGTTGGTTAGGAAGTTAGGGAGTAAGAGTAGGAGAAAGGAGAGGAGAGCAGAGCTCCTGGCTGGGGACCGACGAGGAAAGGTCTCCAGGTCGAGCTGGCTGGGGTGATCCCTGGTGAGATCCAGACTGTAGTCTGAGGAGAAAAGGAAAGAAGGACACGGAGCTGCGCCTGCAACCCATGCGGCAGCCTCCTAAGAAAGGACACAAAAGGAAGGTGCCGTAGTGAGTGAGCACAGAAGTTGTAGCAACAGGAGTGAAACAACATCGGGAGACCAGCTAGAAGCAGGCTGCCTCCCTCTGAGCGCAGATCCGGTGGCCGGAACACCGAGGGAGTAATAGACTCTATGCTTTACTTCAGAGACCGGCGGGGCAGTCGATTCCAAGTTGCCTGTCCGACCTAAACACCTAAGCAGACAAGGTGGCAACGTGGAGGAGGGGCGTCTCTAGGGTCCCTTCAAATAGCCTCAGGCCACCACTGTCATACGGGTGATGTCCTATCCGTCTGGGGGACAGAGAGAGAGAAGTAACAAGAGTGAGGACCTTATGGTAGCTAATGCAAGTAGGGACCTACTACGTTACTGTGCACAAGGGGAAGGCTACTGATTTCCACCTGGATAAGGGGACTCTGGAAATGCCATCAGACCGGCCGGACCCTGCTACCCTGTCATCCGGCACCCTGGACTGTGGATGCTGAAGCCTTCAGTAAAGGTAAAGAGACTGCAACCTTGTGCCCTCGTTCTTCACTGTGCCTCATACCATCCACCATCATCATCTACACATCTGGGAAGCCCTGGGGATATACTTCACCTGTGGGAAGGTATACCATCTAGCTGCCATTCCATCACCCCAGGGGACCCCTAAGCAGCGTCGGTCACCCTGACCGAATACCACAGGTGGCGTCATGAACACTGCCATTATCTACGAACTCTGCCTTTTATTGGGCGTCCCTCATAGGGCCACGGTCCGAGTCGGGCCACCGTGACATCCCCGCCGAGGGAACTGAAGGACCCGGTACCGAGTACCCCATTGCCCTTACGTGGGGGCGATCCATTTGTAATATTTAATCAAAATGATGTTAACAAGTACCCTATATTATTTTCATGCACTATTGCTGTTTATTCATTTACTGCAGGGTAATTACTTATTATGATACTATACGATACACTTTATTGATCCTGGGGAAAATTACGGTATTACAGCAGCAATACAAACAGCAGTACATAAAATATTTGGACACAAATCTTGCACAGGTATACCTACATTGCGTAACAAATAAATGTGGGTAGTTCAGGTATATAAGTCACTGTTAACTGACATTAGTACACCAGTAATCAGACATTGTTGTCTACCACCCCTAGAAAATTATTATACATCCCCATAGCAGTAGGTACAAACGATTTCCTGAATTTCTGCACCTTAGTAGGATTAGATGGCTGCTGAATGTGCTCTTCTGCTTCAAGAACAGCTCATATAGTGGGTGTGTATTATTGATCATTATAGCCCTACATTTCTTCTGAATTCTATCCTCCAATACCTCAAATTAGTCCAGATGGTGGCCAACAACCGCGCTTGCCTTCTTGATAAGTTTGTTGAGCTTATTAGCGTCAGATACTCGCACACTACTGCCCCAACATATGATAGCAAAAATAAATGGCGCTTGCCACAACAGACTGGTAGAACATTTCCAGCATTTTACTGCACACATTGAACGACGTGAGCTTCTGAAGAAAATACAGTCTGCTCATTCCCTCCTTGTAAACCTTTTCTGTATGACACCTCCAATCAAGTTTACCATACCTCCCAACTTTTGAAGCTGGGAAAGAGGGACAAAGTTTGTGGTGCGCAACGCGCGCCGCGGCAAATTTTAGGCCACGCCTCTGACCACACCCATTCACTAGTCACACCAATATCCACGTCCCAACCACACCCATTTAGCACTGCTGATCACACTGTTCATAAAGAATAATTATAAACAAAAAAATATGGCTACACAGTGCTCCATACTGTATAATGGTCACACATGATGCTCCATACTGTATAATGACTTCACATGATGCTCCATACTGTATAATGACTGCACATGATGCTCCATACTGTATAATGACTGCATATGATGCTCCATACTGTACAATGGCCACATATGATGCTCCATACTGTATAATGGCCACACATGATGCTCCATACTGAATAATGGCCACACATGATGCTCCATACTGTATAATGGTCACATATGATGCTCCATACTGTATAATGGCCACACATGATGCTCCATAGTGTATAATGGCCACATATGATGCTCCATACTGTATAATGGCCACACATGATGTTCCATACTGTATAATGGCCACACATGATGCTCCATACAGTATAAGGGCCGCACATGATGCGCCATACTGTATAATGACCCCACATGATGCTCCATACTGTATAATGGCCACACATGATGCTCCATACTGTATAATGACCGCACATGATGCTCCATACTGTATAATGACTGCACATGATATGCTCCATACTGTATAATGACCGCACATGGTGCTCCATACTGTATAATGGCCGCACATGATGCTCAATACTGTATAATGACTGTACATGATGCTCCATACTGTATAATGGCCACACATGATGCTCAATACTGTATAATGGCCGCACATGATGCTCAATACTGTATAATGACTGCACATGATGCTCCATACTGTATAATGGCCACACATGATGCTCCATACTGTATAATGGCCGCACATGATGCTCCATACTGTATAATGACTGCACATGATGCTCCATACTGTATAATGGCCACACATGATGCTCCATACTGTATAATGGCCGCACATAATGCTCCATACTGTATATTGGCTGCACATGATGCTTCATACTGTATAATGGCCACACATGATGCTCAATACTGTATAATGGTCACACATGATGCTCAATACTGTATAATGACTGCACATGATGCTCCATACTGTATAATGGCCACACATGATGCTCCATACTGTATAATGGCCGCACATAATGCTCCATACTGTATATTGGCTGCACATGATGCTTCATACTGTATAATGGCCACACATGATGCTCAATACTGTATAATGACTGCACATGATGCTCCATACTGTATAATGACCGCACATGATGCTCCGTACTGTATATTGGCCGCACATGATACTTCGTACCGTATAATGGCCACACATAGCTACTCCTACACACGCGGCTGCGCTCCGTACATTTTGCACACACGGCTCCGCTCCGTACACACGGCTCCACTCCATACATCTCATACACACACGGCTCCGCTCCGTACACCTTGTACACATTCAGCTCCGCTCCATACACCTCATACACACATGGCTCCACTCCGTACACCTCGTACACACACAGCTCCACTCCATACACCTCGTACACACACAGCTCCGCTCCATACACCTCATACACACACAGCTCCACTCCATACACACGCGACTCCGCTCCATGCACCTCATACACACACGGCTCCACTCCGTACACCTCGTACACTCGGCTCCGCTCCATACAGATTGCACACACTGCTCCACTCCGTATACCTTGCACACACACGGCTCCGCTTTGTACACCTCATACACACATGGCTCCTCTCCATACATCTCGTACACACATGGCACCACTCTGTACACCTCATACACACACGGCTCCTCTCCATACATCTCGTATACACGGGACTACTCCGTACACCTCGTACACACACCACTTCGCTCCATACACATTGCACACGCTGCTCCGCTCCGTATACCTTGCACACACACGGCTCCGCTGCGTACACCTCATACACATACGGCTCCTCTCCATACATCTCGTACACACATGGCACCACTCTGTACACCTCGTACACACACGGCTCCGCTCTGTACACATTGCACACGCTGCTCCGCTCTGTATACCTTGTACACGCATGGCTCTGCTCCGCACACCTCATACACACGTGGCTCTGCTCTGTACACCTCGTACACACGTGGCTGCGCTCCGCACACCTCATACACACACAACTCTGCTCCATACACCTTTCACACTCTGCTCTGATCCGCGCACCTCTTACACACATGGCTCCGCTCCGTACACCTTTCACACGCTGCTCTGCTCCGTACACCTCGTATACACGCGGCTGTGCTCCGTACACATCAAAAACACGGCTCCATACACCTCTTACACACACGACTCCGCTCCATACACCTTTCACACGCTGCTCCGCTCCATACACCTCGTACACACACGGCTGTGCTCCGTACACCTCGTACACATGGCTCCGTACACCTCTTAGACATGACTCCGCTCTGTACACCTTTCACATGCTGCTCTGTTGTGAATTCTGCTTTTGGGTTCCCTCCAGTGGTTGTAGGTGGGAATGCAGTTGTCCCTGAGTCACAGTCTTGGCCAGGTGTATCTGCTGATTGCAGTTCTGACTGGGATATTTAGGTGTGCAGGATTCATTAGTCCTTGCCAGTTGTCCATGGTTCTGGGAGGTTTTGGATCTTTGTCTGGTTCCTCCTGCCTTGCACCCAATTCAGTAGAGATAAGTGTCTGGTTTTTGTTTCTGTGGCACACATGCTGTGTGCTTAATAATTCTGTGCTATTCTTTTGTTTTCTCTGGTCCAGCTTAGATTGTGTCAGTGTTTTCTCAGTCTTGTTGGATTCTCTGGAGTTGCAGATATACGCTCCACATCTTTAGTTAGATGGTGGAATTTTTTGTATTTTCTGCTGTGGATATTTTTGGAAGGGTTTTAATACTGACCGCTTAGTATTCTGTCCTATCCTTTCCTATTTTAGCTAGAGTGGCCTCTTTTGCTAAATCCTGTTTCCTGCCTGCGTGTGTCTTTTCCTCTACTACTCACAGTCAATATTTGTGGGGGGCTGCCTATCCTTTGGGGTTCTGCTCTGAGGCAAGGTAGAATTCCTATTTCCATCTATAGGGGTATTTAGTCCTCTGGCTGTGTTGAGGTGTCTAGGATTTGTTAGGCACACACCACGGCTACTTCTAGTTGTGGTGTTAAGTTCAGGATTTGCGGTCAGTACAGTTTCCACCAACTCAGAGAAAGTTCCATGCGGCTCCAAGGTCACCGGATCATAACACTGCTCCTCTCCGTACACCTCGTACACACACGGCTGCGGTCCGTACACCTCATGCACACGGCTCCGTACACCTCTTACACACACGACTCCGCTCCATACACTTTTCACACGCTGCTCCGATCCATACACCTCGTACACACACGGTTCTGCTACATCCACACTGTAAACACATCCTGACCTCACACATACAATTACCCTCGTCCGGCGCCATGGCAACCAGCAGAGTCCTGTACACGGAGGTCCTCCCGATCTATCATGTGATCCCTGACTCCTCCCATCCTGTGTACTCATCACAGGTCCTGTGCGCACAGAGCAGCCATTATGTGGTGTGCCTCTCTGCGGGTGCAGGGACTCAGGGAGCTCTCAGCTGACCAAGTAATATACACACCTCCCAACCAGTGCGGGACAATTAATGTCCGGGATCGCGGGTCTGACTGTCAAAATCAGGACAGTCCCGCTGGATCCGGGACGGTTGGGAGCTATGAGTTTACTGTCAAGGTGAACTCCCAAATATTTGTAGCTCTCAACAATCTCAACCTCCTGAGCAGCAATAGTGATCGGTAAGTAAGTAATCCTCCTTTTTCTTTCTGTACTCACCACCATTTCCTTGGTTTTCTTTACATTTAGTTCTAGACAGTTAGTACGGCACCAATCGACAAAGTCAGAAACCACCCTTCCATATTCCTTCTTCCCCCAGCCCCCCACAATGCCCCCTACAAACACTAATTCATCTGAGAATTTTTGGAGGTGAGAAAAATCTGATTTATACTGAAAGTCAGCTGTATACAATCTGAAGAGGAATGTTTCTATCTTGGATTTTGTCTTGGTTAGTTGCCAGTGTGAACATGCACTTACACGTACTGGGAAACATAAAAAAGCCCTTGGTCGGGGCAGTGAAGTACGCCTGCACAGAGGAGTGATGCAGGGGACACTGTGTGTCTGACATGCGATGCGCCATCCACATGAAGCACAGAAGGGGATGGCATCGCAAGAAGAAAGGAGGCACCGGGCCAAGACAGCGACACCCATTGGACCCGACCGCCTAATAGGTGAGTATAATAAAAGATGTTTTTCTTGTCTTGCAGGCTGAATTGGAGTCATATATACAGTGGGGCAAAAAAGTATTTAGTCAGTCAGCAATAGTGCAAGTTCCACCACTTAAAAAGATGAGAGGCGTCTGTAATTTACATCATAGGTAGACCTCAACTATGGGAGACAAACTGAGAAAAAAAATCCAGAAAATCACATTGTCTGTTTTTTTTATCATTTTTTTTGCATATTATGGTGGAAAATAAGTATTTGGTCAGAAACAAACAATCAAGATTTCTGGCTCTCACAGACCTGTAACTTCTTCTTTAAGAGTCTCCTCTTTCCTCCACTCATTACCTGTAGTAATGGCACCTGTTGAAACTTGTTATCAGTATAAAAAGACACCTGTGCACACCCTCAAACAGTCTGACTCCAAACTCCACTATGGTGAAGACCAAAGAGCTGTCAAAGGACACCAGAAACAAAATTGTAGCCCTGGGAAGACTGAATCTGCAATAGCCAACCAGCTTGGAGTGAAGAAATCAACAGTGGGAGCAATAATTAGAAAATGGAAGACATACAAGACCACTGATAATCTCCCTCGATCTGGGGCTCCACGCAAAATCCCACCCCGTGGGGTCAGAATTATCACAAGAACGGTGAGCAAAAATCCCAGAACCACGCGGGGGAACCTAGTGAATGAACTGCAGAGAGCTGGGACCAATGTAACAAGGCCTACCATAAGTAACACAATACGCCACCATGGACTCAGATCCTGCAGTGTCAGACGTGTCCCACTGCTTAAGCCAGTACATGTCCGGGCCCGTCTGAAGTTTGCTAGAGAGCATTTGGATGATCCAGAGGAGTTTTGGGAGAATGTCCTATGGTCTGATGAAACCAAACTGGAACTGTTTGGTAGAAACACAACTTGTCGTGTTTGGAGGAAAAAGAATACTGAGTTGCATCCATCAAACACCATACCTACTGTAAAGCATGGTGGTGGAAACATCATGCTTTGGGGCTGTTTCTCTGCAAAGGGGCCAGGACGACTGATCCGGGTACATGAAAGAATGAATGGGGCCATGTATCGTGAGATTTTGAGTGCAAACCTCCTTCCATCAGCAAGGGCATTGAAGATGAAACGTGGCTGGGTCTTTCAACATGACAATGATCCAAAGCACACCACCAGGGCAACGAAGGAGTGGCTTCGTAAGAAGCATTTCAAGATCCTGAGGTGGCCTAGCCAGTCTCCAGATCTTAACCCTATAGAAAACCTTTGGAGGGAGTTGAAAGTCCGTGTTGCCAAGCGAAAAGCCAAAAACATCACTGCTCTAGAGGAGATCTGCATGGAGGAATGGGCCAACATACCAACAACAGTGTGTGGCAACCTTGTGAAGACTTACAGAAAACGTTTGATCTCTGTCATTGCCAACAAAGGATATATTACAAAGTATTGAGATGAAATTTTGTTTCTGACCAAATACTTATTTTCCACCATAATATGCAAAAAAAATGATAAAAAAAACAGACAATGTGATTTTCTGGATTTTTTTTTCTCAGTTTGTCTCCCATAGTTGAGGTCTACCTATGATGTAAATTACAGACGCCTCTCATCTTTTTAAGTGGTGGAACTTGCACTATTGCTGACTGACTAAATACTTTTTTGCCCCACTGTAGCTCTGGCAAAAATTAAGAAACACCACATCAAATCCCTGTCCTTGGCAGCCCAATCTCCAGATCTGAACCCCATTGAAAACCTCTGGAATGTAATCAAGAGGATGACGGATAGTCACAAGCCATCAAACAAAGAAGAACTGCTTAAATGTTTGCGCCAGAAGCAGTGTGAAAGACTGGTGGAAAGCATGCCAAGACGCATGAAAGCTGTGCTTAACAATCATGGTTATTCCACAAAATATTGATTTCTGAACTCTTCCGGAGTTAAAACATTAGTATTGTTGTTTCTAAATGATTATGAGCTTGTTTTCTTTGCATTATTTGAGGTCTGAAAGCACTGGGTTTTTTTTTATTTTGACCATTTCTCCTTTTTAGAAAAAAAAATACAAAATGTATTGCTTGGAAGTTCGGGGATATGTTGTCAGAAGTTTACAGAATAAATGAAACATTTACAGTTTACTCAAAAATATACCTATAAAGAGAAAAATCAGAGAAACTGAAAATTTTGCAGTGGTCTCTTACTTTTTACCAGAGCTGTATACACAGTGACAGACTGGGGTGTCAAGGGCCCATCAATAACATTGACTATGGAGGGGGCCCACTTTTCATCTGCTTACAAATATTATACTACCCTCACAAATTTACCTACATAATAATAAGCTGGGTAATTTGGTTAATGAATGATGAGATGCCGTTTTTTTTCTGTACGGAGTGAATCAAGTGAATTATGCCAAGTACTGCCCATACAGTGGGGTTGGAGGCCCACCAGGGGATTACCCTGTTACCCTATGGGTCAGTCTGAGCCATTTATGGTCCAAAACAAGTACAGACATACTATTGGTGCAACTTGTGCAATGGCACAGGGGCCCAAAAAATAAGGAGGCCACTACCATCTCCAAAAAAGCGAGTTTTCTCATAGACTCTAAGAGCGGCCCATATACTGTTTTTTGCTCAGGGTCCCTCTTCTGTTAGTGTTCGCGGCTGGTCAACAAGATCATGATTATCCTATTGATATTACAGTACCTGCAAAATCCCAATCCTAATTTTGGTTACAGAAGGAAACGTAGGAGCCCAAAGACTAGATTCTATATTTCATAGAAATTCAGAAATTGTTATAATCTGCTCTGATCACTCAATGGCTCGGTATTATAATAGTTATCTTTTTAGCAATGAAATATTAATTTCACATTTAATAATAGCACAGCATTGTATTTAGGAATTATAAATAGGGTTGATATTCTGGCTTGGATGAGAGAGCTAATCAGCGATAACACGCAAAAGCATAAAATGACAGCAAGATGAATGACCTGTATCATGCAATAATCAAAGATCAATCTTGCCTTGTGCAGGCGTGTACTATGGAGGACATAGAATGAACTTCAATCCAATATTGCAGCCAGCATGCAGCCAGCTGGTAAGGAAAGGGTGAATCAAACACCCGAAAACTCCGCCCATATGACCCAAAACCAGTCCCGCCAAATTCAGGTGACAGGTTCCCTTTAAGCAAGACTAAAATAAGGCACATGGCCTGAACAGACTTCAAGACAGCTTTGCTTTACAGTATTTTACAATTTCTTACTATTTCCTTATTAGTAATTCCTCTGTATTTGTAGGAACAGAGAACAGGTCTTATCTTTTTTAATATTTTTTCTAATTATTCATGTAGGCGCGGCCAGGTCATTATAAACATTCATGTTCATGAACCATGTATGTTGGAGTCTGGCAGATATTTTATTGTCCAAAAGAAAATTGCTTATAAAGGAAATAAACCATCATAATATGAAGGTGCATGTTAAATGTATTAAAAAAATTCAATGTTTTTTTCTATATCACAACCTTTAATAACCCCTTAACGACCAGAGGTATTTTTGATTTTGCATTTTTGTTTTTTGCTCCCCTTTTTCCCAAAGCCATAACTTTTTTTATTTTTTTGATCAAAATGGCCATGTGAGGGCTTGTTTTTTTGCGGGACTAGTTGTACTTTTGAACGACACCATTGGTTTTAACATATTGTGTACTGAAAAATGGGAAAAAAATTCCAAGTGCTGTGAAATTGTAAAAAAGTGCAATCCCACAGTTGTTTTTTGTTTGTTTTTTTACCATGTTCACTAAATGCTAAAACTGACCTGCCATTATGATTCTCCGGGTCATTCTTAATTAATTGACACCAAACATGTCTAGGTTCTTTTTTATTTAAGTGGTGTAAAAAAAAATCCAAAATTTGTTTAAAAGAATTGCGCCATTTTCCGATACACGTAGCGTCTCCATTTTTCATGATCTCGGGTTAGGTGAGGACTGAATTTTACGTGCTGAGCTGACGTTTTTAATGATACCATTTTGGTGCAGATATGATCTTTTGATTGCCTGTAAATGGATTTTAATGCAATGTTGTAGCGATCAAAAAATGTAATTCTGGCGTTTTGACTTCTTTTGTCGTTACGCCGTTAAACGATTGGGTTAATTCTTTTTTTACAAATACCAAATATGTGTATGTTAGATTTTTTTATTGTTTTATTTTGAATGGTGTGAAAGGGGGATTATTTGAACTTTTATATTTTTTAATTTTTTAAATATGTTTAAAACATTTTTTTTATTTTTTGCATGCTTCAATACTCGATAGTCTCCATGGGAGACTAGAAGCTGCACTTGTCTGATCGGCTCAGCTACATACAGGCGATGATCAGATCGCCTGTATGTAGCAGAAATGCTCACTTGCTATGAGCGCCCACCACCAGGCAGCGCTCATAGCAATCTGGCTATAACAACCATAGAGGTCTGCTGGAGACCTCTGGTTGCCTATTTAAAGGAGAGCTGTCACATATAACGTATGGCCAGAACATATGCGTCTCAGGTCTTGATTCAGTGCCTCCTCTCTTGTTAAGATCACCGTACTCCTTCCCTGCTTCATGTTATTATTATTATTATTTATTTATTTATATAGCACCATTAATTCCATGGTGCTATACATGAGAAGGGGTTACATCAAAATACAAATATCACTAACAGTAAACAAAACTAACAATGACAGACTGGTACAGAGGGAAGAGGACCCTGTCCTTGCGGGCTTACATTCTACAGGATTATGGGGAAGGAGACAGTAGGTCGAGGGTTGCGGTAGCTCCAATGGTGTTGAGGTGGCCGTGTGGTCTTTACAGGCTGTAAGCTTCCTTGAAAAGGTGGGTTTTCAGGTTTCTTTTGAAGGATCCAAAAGTAGTGGATAACCGGATGTGTTGGGGCACTGAATTCCAGAGGATGTGTGATATTCGGGAGAAGTCTTGGAGGCGATTGAGTGAGGAGCGAAAAAGCGTGGAGGAGAGGAGGAGGTCTTGGGAGGACCGGAGATTACGTGAGGGAAGATATTGAGAGATTAGTGTGGAAATATGCAGAGGAGAAAGGTTATGGATGGCTTTGTAGGTCAGTGTTAGTAATTTAAACTGGATATGCTGGGAAATTGGGAGCCAGTGAAGGGATTTGCAAAGAGGTGAAGCAGGAGTGTAGCAAAGAGAGAGATTAATTAGTCGGGCAGCAGAGTTAAGGATGCACTGGAGGGGTGCGAGAGTGTTAGAAGGTAGGCCACGGAGGAGGATGTTGCAGTAGTTGAGGCGGGAGATGATTAGGGCATGCACTAGCATTTTGGTAGAGTGTTGGTTGAGGAAAGGACAGATTCTGGAAATATTTTTGCGTTGGAGGCGACAGGAGGTGGCGAGAGCTTGGATGTGCGGTTTGAAGGACAGGGCAGAGTCAAGGGTTACTCCGAGGCAGTGGATTTTGGGGACAGGGGAAAGTGTGATTTCATTTATTTTGATAGATAGATCAGGTAGGGAAGATATGCGTGATGGAGCAAAGATAATGAGTTCAGATTTGTCCACATTGAGCTTGAGGAAGCGAGAGGAGAAGAAGGAGGATATGGCTGATAGACACTCTGGGATTCTGGAGAGCAGAGTGGTGACATCTGAGCCAGAGAGGTAGATCTGAGTGTCATCGGCATATAGATTGTACTGGAAGTCGTAGGACCTTATGAGTTGTCCCAGGCCGAGGGTATAGATTGAGAAGAGTAAGGGTCCTAGGACAGAGCCTCGGGGACTCCAACAGAGAGGGGGCGAGATGAAGAGGTAGTATGGGAGTAGGAAACACTAAATGTGCGGTTGGCAAGGTATAAGGAGATCAAAGATAGGGTAAGGTCTTTGACCCCAAAGAAAGAGAGGATCTGTTGTAGGAGGCAGTGGTCAACTGTGTCGAAGGCAGAGGACAGGTCTAGGAGGAGGAGTATAGAGAATTGTCTGTTAGCTTTGACTGTAAGTAAGTCGTTGGTAATTTTGGTCAGGGCAGTCTCAGTGGAATGGTGGGGACGGAAGCCAGATTGTAGGTTGTCGAAGAATGAGTTAAATGCAAAGTGAGAGGAAAGTTCAGCATGGACGTGCTGCTCAAGGAGTTTGGAAGCAAATGGGAGCAAAGATATGGGGCGATAGCTAGACATACCGCTTGGGTCAAGGGATGGCTTTTTGAAGATAGGTGTGATTGTGGCATGTTTGAAGGCAGAGGGGAAGGAACCAAAAGTTAGTGAAAGGTTGAAGAGATGGGTTAGGGATGGCATTAGTGTGGTGGTGAGATTGGGAAGGAGGTGGGATGGGATGGGGTCAAGTGCACAAGTGGTGAGGTGTGATTTGGAGAGAAGATGAGCAAGCTCCCCTTCAGAGATTTTGGAGAGTGAAGTTATGGGGTTTGGGCATTGGTCTCTCATACAAAGGGGTTGTGGTGGTTGGACAACAAAGACTTGCCTTGTTTGGTCTATCTTATTTTTGAAGTGCGTGGCAAAGTCCTCGGCAACGATTAGGGAACTCGGAGGGGGCAGTGGTGGGCGAAGGAGGGAGTTAAAAGTGTTGAACAACTGTTTGTGGTTGTGGGATAAGGAGTCGAGAGCTGATTTGAATGCCAGTGTTGCTTGTTTGAGTGCAGTGAAATCATTTTGTGAATGCCTTTTCTTCCAACGCCGTTCTGCAATTCTGGATACTTGCCGAAGCTTTTAGGGATGTTCTTGTGCCAGGGTTGTCTATTGGTTCGTCGCACTCTGCTATGCATGACAGGGGCGACCGTGTCAATAGCTATAGAGTGGCATTGATGACACGTGTTGATGACACGTCCTACATCATCCTACATCATCTGCACAGTATCCCCCATAGCTCTCCTGCGCAGTTGTACTTCTCTCTGCCCTGCTGAGGGTAGCAAATACTTTGCTTTGCCCTTGGCAGGACAGAGAGAAGTAAGCATGTGCAGGAGCGCGATGGTGGATGATGTAGGGCACGTCATCCACATGGAGCAGCGAAGGAGGACTGCAATCTTAAGAAGAAAAGAAGCGCCGGATGAAGACCAGAGATTCCCATCAGACCGGACCGCACCGTCAGTGAGTAATATAACAGGTGTTTTTTGTGCCTTGCTTGCATACAGGATTGGGGACATATATACGGCATAGTAGAATGCAGTAAAAGAGGGATTAAGGTTGCCTGATGCCTGTTGCCTGATTAAGGCCATGTGCACACGCTGCGGATTTTGCTGTGGATCCACAGCGTTTCCGCAGCTGCGGTTCCGCAGCGGTTTCCCATGCGTTTACAGTACAATGTAAACCTATGGGAAACGCAATCCGCAGTGCACATGCTGCGCGGAAACGCAGCGGTTTATTTTCTGCAGCATGTCAATTCTTTGTGCGGATTCCGCAGCGGTTTTACACCTGCTCCATAATAGAAAACCGCAGGTGTAAAACCGCAGTAGAAACCGCACAAAAAACGCGGTAAATCCGCAGTAAATCCACGATAAATCTGCTAGAAAAACGCACTGTTTTTGCCTTGCAGATTTATCACATAAATCATCTTTAGGGGGCACACTTTTGATGGTATTGCTGATGGTAGGCTTACCACAAGTGTATAAGTTACCATTTTCTTTAGCGCACCGAAGAATTTATTATCTGTTTACCGTCATACCAGGAAATCGAGCTGGGATTAACTGAATTCCAGAAAAAGGTAAACCATTGCTTCCCTTGTACACTTTAGGCAAACCCATTGTATGACCTATTCTTTAGTCACAGGAAAATTTCCTTGCTGCTAAGGATGTATTTTGGTTTTTTTGCAAAACAAGAACCTGGAACACTACACAGCACTTAAGTGGTAAGAAAGTATTTCAGGCTCAGCATGATGGCCTGGCCCAGCAAATACAATAACTGGATCTCGTTGCATTCTGGACCTAGCGCTGAACAGACATTCACACCAATGTATTCATATCCCCTTCTTTATGCAGCGGCTGCAGTCTCTCACAAAAGCAGATGAAGGGGAACCGAAGAGCAACTTCTTTGAAGATCTACGGTACTTCAGCTATACACTGGATTTAAGGTTGTTTGTATATAAGGAAATCGAATTTTTTGTTCATATCCTCGAGTGAAGACACTTCAAATGCAGCATTGATTCATGGTAATCACAGTGAAAGAGCTATGGACGTCTCTGGAATTCAAACCAGGCAACCAATGCTTATAGATGACTCTCAAGATTGTGCTTGAGTAGCACAGAAGACCCGTGTACTGACCTCAGTGGTTAGTGTAGGTCAGGTCTGATCTCAGTCCTCATTATGCAGGAACCCAGTGTCTACCACTATTCTTTGTTAACGCATTAATTTCTCGTCTATTTCGAGTCTACGTTGCTGATTCGTAACAAAGAAGCCTGCACAACTTGAGAAGCTACCTCCATCAAGAATGTGGAAATCATCAGAGACGGCTTCAAAACTGCTAATCTGCCGAATAATTGTAACATATACAGCTCTGCCAAAAATTAAGAGACCACTGCAAAATTTTCAGTTTCTCCAATTAGGTATATTTTTGAGTACAATGTAAATTGTTCTTTTATTCTATAAACTACTGACAACATGTCTCCTAATTTCCAAGCAATAAATTTTGTATTTTTTTTCTGAAAAGGAGAAATGGTAAAAAAAAAGTGCTTTCAGACCTCAAATAATGCAAAGAAAACAAGTTCATAATCATTTCTAAACATCAGTACTTATGTTTTAACTCAGGAAGAGTTTAGAAATCAATATTTTGTGGAATAACCGTGATTTTTAATCACAGCTTTCATGCGTCTTGGCATGCTTTCCACCAGTCTATCACACTGCTTCTGGGGCAAAAATGTAAGCAGTTCTTCTTTGTTTGATGGCTTGTGACTATCCATCATCCTCTTGATTACATTCCAGAGGTTTTCAATGGGGTTCAGGTCTGGAGATTGGGCTGCCCATGACAGGGTTTTGATGTGGTGAGCTCTTAATTTTTGCCAGAGCTGTATTATCTATTTCTAGCTCTGTAGCTCTTAGTCAAATATCTAACCACTGCTGTGAGGAATCATTCAGACATAATAGAAGATAGAAGGATAGAAAAGATTTAATAGTACCGCTTCAAGCTCAGTGCTGGCAGGATCCTCCAGATAAGGCTAATTTTTTGTGCACTGGAAAGTGCCGATTCATTGAGGTGTAAAATGAACTTTATGGAAAAAATTTGGCAATAAAACTCTGTACCTTGTGACACGGAGATGAGGTGAGAAATGGACAGATATGTGGTGCCATACAATCTGCTCCAGTATAAAAAGTTATTGGAAATAATAATTATATATCTAGGTTCCATTGCGACTAAGGTGCAATATCAGGGAATCGATCTACTTTGTTGACACTAAATGGAGTAGCATGGCCACCCGTGACTGTGGCCATTCTATTCAGTGTCCAGGTATCTCTATCAGTCCTATAAACAGTCCCATGACACTCTACAGGGAATCTCACTGCTTATACCCTCAGCATTCATCTGTAATCTGAAAGTATTCAGTTTTCAGGCAGCAATTTTTTGTTCTAATGGCCTTCAGCTCAATCTCGAGCCATGGCGGCTTGATAAATGAACGATCTGTAGGAAGATCGATCATGTACAAGCCTAGATAGCTCTAGGCTTGCACAAGATCTTCACAAGGGTCTTCTAAATTTTGTTATCTTGATAGGATCAAACCATCAAGTTGCTGGTCTTCCTCTTCGCCTTGTTCCTCCTTTACTTCCGACAATGATGTCCTTCTGTGATTGCTTTCTTCATATGATGTGTCCAAAAGAAGGCAAGTCATAGCTTAGTGATCATTGCTTCAAGTGACATGTCTGGCTTGGTTTGTTCCAAAATTGATTTGTTTGTTCTTCTTGACATCTCTAGCAGTGATAGAATATAGAAATTAAGCATTAAACAGCTTTTATTGAAATCAATAAGCTACTCATCTAGTGCAAAAAGGTGCTGGGTTCTCCAAGGTGAGAGATATTCCTTGTAATGATCCTGGTCTTAACGTAATAAACATAGGACCGTCCTCTCCAATAAACTTAGAATTACCAATTAAAGTTATTTGAAAATAGTTTTTCTGAACCAGTGACAATCCATTAAATGATCATCATAAAATTGAGCTTTACCTTCTAATGTCAACAAGGAAAATTTCCAATAAAAATCTACACCATAGCTGTGTAGTCCGACCTGCATATCAGGCCATGGGAACAATTTTCCTGCATTTTATGCTAATCCCAGCTAAAAAAAAATGATGTATATATAGGGAACAGATGTTATGAAGACTCACACAAGTAACATTGTATCTTATATTTTATATCATGCATTCTCCTATATCCAACAGTTGCAATAAGTCCTGTGTCAGCCTAATTGTGTTTTACTTGATAGTTTCCAATATTCAAGTTGTGGGTTCAATGAGGACATCCTCAGATAATTGGTATGAGAAGGGACCTCGGTCCGAAGTTGTAAAGGAGTGAAGACGCTGTCAACCTACTCCTTGAAGATCTGATAGAGATATAATGATATAATGCATTGCCATGCTATGAATGTAGTTTTATCTATTTTGTAGCCTTTTAGCGCTTAGAACTAATTTTTTTTAGCACTTAGTTAACCAGTGGATAGGGTTAACTATTGATGGCCAAAACATGGTGGGATGAGTTAAGTGGGCATAGGGAATTCAGTTTTGTCTTTGAGGCAGTTAGTGGAAATTACTGAAAAGGGAAGGACCTATGGTCCAGCAAACCTGCATTGTTAAAAGGGTGTTGTGTGTGAAGAAGGGATACCATACTCGGGTAGCACATTCTGGAGTAAACAAGTATCAAGTTGCGGAAGGATCCTTTATCCCAGGCAAGAGGGGGCCTACAGCAAGTGTTAACTATACTAGATAAGAGGTGGAAGTGTAACCAGATCCGAGGGTCATAGAGAAGATTGACCAGGCTGGAACACAGGTTCTCCTAAGCCTAAGGGGAACTGAACAGTAAAGAAGATGCTGTGGCACACCATGGGTTGGTGTCCCGCATCAATTGGAGGTTGAGAATAGTTGTGAGGGGTCGTAGCTACACACCCTCCCCGTGCATGTGGCCCTCACAAGGGAAGATAGAGGCTCCCATTGTGATCTGTTTGTTTAGCACAACATGTAATGAAAGAAATGTACCGCCACATGTAACCGTGAAGTTCCTGCCTCTGGATTCTGCAGAAGATGTATCCGCTAAGCGTGATACCTGCTATATACCTTTCACCAGTGTGCTTAGTAAGGAACAGTCTACTTTTGAAGTCTGGTCTTCTTCATTCACCTCTACGTTGTCAGGTCCTAGCCTGCCAAGCGGCAGCATCTGGTCTGTAGAGGCGTATTGCTAAGGTAATAGCACACACACCCAGACAGGATCCATATTTTTCTGTAATGTCCTGGGACACAGAAAGAACTCTCGGCCTGGGTGTCGGATGGTGTTAAAAAGTTCATAAGGTTAGTATAATAAATGCTACAATGGATGCTGCGTTCTGATCTACTCTACATACATTATCATAAAATGTATCATGATTGGTTAAAAACACTATAATTTTATATTTAATGAGCAGTTGGTAAAATGCTGCCTTGTACCTCCTTGTAGTTAGATGTTCCGTTGGTGGCAGATGGAAAACTCTCAGCATTGTTCTTTCAGTCTGTTGATGATATATTGTAACAGCTATTTTCTCTCTTTGTGGTTTTGTATCCATTTTGGTAGCTAAGCTGCATGAACTGCTGTAGTACAGGAGAAGACAGAGAATCGTATTCCATCTGGATAAGGCAGTAATGCATAAAATCAGGCTACATATAGCATCTGTGGGAGAAAAACTGAAGATAAATTAAATGGAAGTAAAAGGGAAAAATACATTATAGCTAAATCAGTACTTCATCCACATCAATGAAACCTACATAGCATGGCATGCTACCTTTGCAATTTATTATCTCTCGCTTGTAGTTGTTGAATTATGCTGGGAATTGTAGTTTTGCAACAGCTGGTCAGCACTGGGCAACACTGGTATCCAAATTTCCAAGGCAAGTGACATTGTCAGATTAATGCCACATTCTACAGGATTTGCACCTTATTTTTTATTTTAGCGATTATTTTAGTTTTTATTTTTACACTTTGCAGAAGCCCTTGAACAAGTGGGTGCAGTTTCAGGTTTTCATCAGGAAATTTACAAAATATGATAATTTTGTCCTATTACTTTTTAATTCCAGTCTACTTCCATTGCAAATATTCTGCTAATCTAGCAAACATCAGGACGCGCGTCGGGGTATGCGCCGCACCAGGACCATGAACCACACAGGTACATCCATCTTGCCTTTGCATATAACTTTCCACCTCCACTTCAGAGTAACTTTATTCCATTAGGTGCTGTACCTATCTGCTCTCATTTGCTTACCTCCCATACCGCTGGACACATTGTATATATAAATATATACATTTCACTTTCTTTCTCCAGTATGAACTGATACCCATTTCTGTGTTTATTTGGGTTTTTCACTTATGGAGCATACTTACCCTCTTCTCTCTTTATTAATGCACCCATATGGTCGCTCTGCAGGCTATTGATATGCTGAATTGGAAAATGACTACTCCATGTTATATATTCATGTCTATATACATTCCTCCATCTATTATTCTGTGGTTCAGTTTTTAATACATTTTTATTGTTGTGTATATTCATGTTTTCTTTTTATTATTTGTGCAGGCACCTCTTTGTGTGTGGTGCTACCTCGTGACAGCAGCATATAGAATCATCACGCAGGGAGGGAGCTCCCTGTATGCTTCCATCAGGACATCGCGATCACATCACGATGTAATGATGGTCTTCATAGAGACCCCCGGCACCAAGATGGCCGTGGGGTCCTTCCGGGTCCTGCAGGGATGTGGCTTGTGAGCGCCTGCTGAGAGCACACGCTGGCATACCTCCTTCCCTGCCTGTCAGATCCTGATCTGATACTCTGCAGTACAGAGTGTCAGATCAGCGTTCTAACACTATATAGTGATGTCCCATTCTGGGACAATGTAAAAAAGTTAAAAGAAAAAAATATTAGAATGTGTAAAAATATATTTTTAAAATATCCCTAAAGAATAAATACCGTAAATATTTTTCCAATAAAAACATTTAGGTAAATAAAAAAACAATAAAGGTACACATTTTTGGTATCGCTGTGTCCGTAACGACCCGCTCTATAAAAACTGTCCCACTAGTTAACCCTTTCAGTGAACACTGTAAAAAAATAAAAATAAAGAGCGAGGCAAAAAATATTACTTTATCATCATACCGCCAAACATAAATTGCAATAAAATGCAATCAAAATGACGGATGTAAATAAAAATGGTACAGCTGAAAACATCATCTTGTCCCGCAAAAACTATCTGCCAAACAGCTCCATCACAAGAAAAATAAAAAAAAGTTATAGCTCTCAGAATAAAGCAATGCAAAAATAATTATTTTTTCTATAAAATAGTTTTTATTGTGTAAAAGCGCCAAAACAAAAAACAATGATATAAATGAGCTATCGCTGTAATCGTACTGACACGAAGAATAACCTCACCAATTTTACCACACGCGGAATGGTATAAAAAAAGCAATTGAATTGCTGGTTTTTGTCCATTCTGTCTCCCAAAAATCAGAAGAGAAAGTGATCAAAAAATGTCATGTGCCCGAAAATGGTATCAATAAAAACATCAGCTCATCTCACAAAAAACAAGCCATCACATGACTCTGTCGGTCGAAATATAAAAATATTAGAGCTCTCAAAAACTAGTTTTCACAATAAAAAGCATCTTTTAGTGTGTGACAGCAGCGAAACATAAAAACCCGCTATAAATCTGGTATCACTGTAATCGCACATACTTGAAGAATTAAGTCGCCTAATCACTTATACCACACGAGGAAAAACGTAAAAAATAAATAAAACCAATTTTTCACCTGCTGTTGATTTTTTTCATTCTGCCTCCCAAAGATCGCAGTAAGGCTTGGCACACATTTATCCTGCGCTCTGTGCTGAGCACTTACACCAGGGTTTCCTTGTAAATCTCTGAAATACGTGATTCAGACAGAACTGGCAGAAGATTCCCTATAATGAGGCAGATGGAGGCACTGTGGACGCCATAAGACCTGTGATCCGGCAGTGTCCATCTTTTTAGAATTGCATAAAAGTGCCATCGGCCACAGTTTTGTACAGTTCTGAAAAGGACACCACTGAACAGAGGCCAGACGGAGTTCAGAGTAATTCTGCTGCCTCATTACAGTGAATGGATCCCTTGGGGGTTTCATCTGTCACTAGGAGATTTAGATGGAAACCCCAAAGTAAGAAATTGTGGGACAAATTTTGATGCATTTTTACCCATTTCCCAGTGCGAAAATGTAAAACTTGGGGCTCACTCACAATCTTGGTGGTAAAAATGTAAATTATTTTTTCTTTACTGCCCAATGGTATAAAAGTTTGTGACACAACTGTGGTGTCAATATAATCACTGCACCCCTAGATGAATTAATTGAGAGGTTTAATTGGTAAAATGGGGTCACTTATAGGGGATTCTGCTGTTCTGGCACCTCAGTGGCTCTATTAATGTAACATGGCATCCTCAAACAAGTGCAGCAAAATGTGCACTGTAATATGGCACTACTTCCCTTCTGAGCTTTGCACTGTGCCTCAAAAATAGTTTTCGACCACATATGGGGTATCGGTGAACTCAGGAGAAATTGCACAACAAACTTTGGGGTCCATTTTCTCCTTTTGCCCTTGTGAAAATACAAAATTTGTAGCTTAAAAAGATTTTTGTTGGAAAAATGTGATTTTTTTTTAAATTTTCACGGCTTAACGTTATAAACTTCTATGAAGCATCTGGGGGTTCAAAGAGCTTAATAGCTAGATAAGGCTCCAAAGGGGTCTAGTTTTCAAAATGGTGACATTTCTGAAGGGTTTTCCACTGTTTAGGCACATCAGGGGCTCTTCAAATGCGACATGGCATCCGCTAATTATTCCATCAAATTTTGCATTCAAAAAGTGAAATGGCGCGCCTTCCCTTCCAAGCCCTGAGGTGCACCCAAACAGTAGTATTCCACCACATATGGGATGTTGGTGTACTCAGGAGAAAATGCACAAGAAATTGTATGGAGCAATTTCCCCTGTTACCCTTGTGAAAATGCAAAATATGGAGCTAAAAAAGATTTGTCAGGAATCCCCTGACCGCTGTCACCAATTTGTCCCGATTCACACCGTGACCGTCACCCCTACGTCACGGATCGAGGTGACTTTAGGCCAACAGACGGCTATCACATGTGCAGGGGGGCTTATCTTAGTTATCCCTCCACTCCACGATGTGATGAAACACACACCAGGCTATTGACCTCTTAGTTTACAGCAGGAGCTTATTTTAGGTATCCAACTGCTTTTCAATATACCACAAACTGCAGGGATTTATGTATATCCCGCTTACAGTTCCACTTAACACTTGCAGCTCTCTGGCGCCCCCCTTTACTCTCAGGTCAGATTAGGTACTGCACCCTGGGTAAGTGGTCGCCCGACAGGCTGCCTGCTATGTACTGGCTATTGGGCACGCTGCAGCGACGCGGTAAACTACTCCCACTCAGGCAGGAACAATAATTATCAATGCCACAGTCGCTACAACATAACCCCAAAAGTCAGCACACTATCGCTGCCACCAGCTTCGATTAAACGGGTCCGAAGCTAACCCAACACAACAGTAGCGTATTTCCCTTCAGAAGACTTAGGGTACGGTTTTTAGAGCATGGAGAATTAACTAACATATAATATTATATCCCATAAAAAATTAGGCAGTGCTTTATCAAAAATATTTTATAAAGATGTTACAAATGAGACAATTGGAAATATGTACAAGGGTAATTATGAAATAAACAGGGATTAAATGAGAAAAGGTAACACTCACATGTTCAAAGCATGGCAGGCAACCATACGTCCCAGCTCATTGGACGTGCTGCTGGCTTCAGGAGAAGACAAGAAATCAAGCAGAAGGTGGCGCAGTGGTTAGCACTGCAGCTTTGCAGCGCTGGGGTCCTGGGTTCTAATCCCACCCAGGACAACATCTGCAAAGAGTTTGTATGTTCTCTCCGTGTTTGCGTGGGTTTCCTCCGGGCACTCCGGTTTCCTCCCACATTCCAAAGACATACTGATTGTGAGCCCCATCAGGGACAGTGATGATAATGTGTGCAAAACTGTTAAGCGCTGCGGAATATGCTAGCGCTATATAAAATAAAGATTATTATTAATTTGGGAAAAATGTGATTTTTTTTATTTTCACGGCTCTACGTTATAAATGTTTGTGAAGAACTTTTGGGTTCAAAGTGCTCACTACACACCTAGATAAGTTCCCTAAGGGGTCTAGTTTTTAAAATGGCGTCACTTGCTGAGGATTTCCACTGTTTAGGCACATTTGTGGCTCTCCAAACATGACATGGCGGCTGCTAACTATGCCAGCAAATTTTACATTAAAAAAGTTAAATGGCACTCCTTCCCTTCGAGCCCTGCTGTGCGCACAAACAGTAGATTTCCCCCACATATGGGGTATAGGCATGCTCAAGAGAAATTGCTCAACAAATGTATTGTCCGTTTTCTCCTGTTACCCTTGCGAAAGTAAAAAAAAAGTGAGGTTTAAGGAAAATTTTTGGGAAAGAAAATTAAATGTTTATTTTTTCCTTCGACATTCTAAAAATTGCTGTGAAGCACCTGAATGGTTAATAAACTTCTTGAATGTGTTTTTTGGGGCATTTTCTGTCATATAGACCCCTGAAAATCACTTCAAACTTGACGTGGTCCCTAAAAAAAAGGTTTTGCAAATTTAGTTGTAAAAATAAGAAATAGCTGGTCAACTTTTAACCCTTATAACTTCCTAACAAAAAAAAATTATGTTTCCAAAATTGTGCTCATGCAAAGCAGACATGTGGGAAATGTTATTTATTAACAATTTTGTGTGATATGACTCTCTGATTTAAGGGCATAAAATTTAAAAGTTTGAAAAATGCAAAAAATTTTAAAATTTTCAACAAATTTCCATTTTATCCACAAATAAACGCAAGTCATATTAAGAAATTTTACCACTATCATAAAGTACAATATGTCACAAAATAATAATCTCAGAATCACCGGAATCCGTTGAAGCGTTTCAGAGTTATGACCTCATAAAGTGACAGTGGTCAGAATTGTAAAAATTGGCCTGGTCAGGAATGTGAAAACAGGCTTCAGGGTGAAGGGGTTAATATAGTTTTACAAAATAATGAAAAATCATGTCAAGTATATTTCCTATTCTACAATAGCATTTTTTCAGAAATGTCTTCAGGGTTTCATTATAGAATGGCTGATTTCAATAGCATGCTTGTGAAATGACAGACTGAGCTGTATACTAAGTGGTTAAAGTTATCCTGAACTCTCTCTCACAGGCCCAAGAATGTTGGCATCCGTCCCCCAGTCAAATTCATATAAAGCTTGTAAAACCACAGGTCAGCAGTGATCAAAAATGGAACAGTAATAGAGATTTGTTTTATTGTGCCGTTCTTAACTATTTCATGCATGTCAATGGTATAATAAAACACCAGCCAAAATCTATCACATTTTATTTGTTCTGTAGCACAGTTCAAAGAAATCGACTTCATTTACATCAGGATTTTCAGCATTGTACAGAAACGAAGCAGCAAGCTGTGTCTCAAGCTGTTGAGAATCCGCAACTCATAATCCCACAGTAGCTGTAGAGGAACAGCTTGTCTGCCTGATGTAATAATGTAAAATGCACAGGTAGGTATTAACAGGGGGTAACTGGTTTTACGCCCCGTTTGGGTCTGCTTTTGTCTCTATTGGTGTGTCTCTATGTTCTACTCAAGTGTATTTGTCCCTTCGTGTAATGGTTGGCAGCTTGAAGGAGAAAGAACATGGGGCCAATATAGGGACACTGTTACTGCCATAGTGTTGCTGTAAGAAGGAACAAGGAATTATGTGTGCCAAGGAGGTAAAGGGAGAAGAATGCAAGAAGTGCAAGGTTGTAAAGCTATACTACAATGCAGCAGGTTGCTGTAGCAACCATGGAATGACACAGCGGGCGGAGACTAGTGACAGTAAGGCCACTGAGAGTCATCATCTGAAACCTTCATGGTATCTTTAACTTGATAGTGTGAGCAGACTGGTGGGGAAAACTCCAAGAGTACTCATCTTCTTCTGGAGTACCAGAGTGAGGCATTCGAGATTTAACATTGTATTCTGCTAGCTTTCAGTAGCGACAGTCCCCCTTTTCTAAAGACTCGGACTAGAAGTGTATCTACTAGTGTGTCTTAGGAGCCATTTTTAGGCTGCACGCTGGTTCGCTTGCAGCCAAAAAATTTGGGATCATAAAAAGTGGTGGCTATCTTGATCCATTGGAACTGCAGAACGATACCTAAACCAAGAATCTGGTGTAACTCCATACTGTGGAGCATTGGCAGGGTGAGATGTGGTAGATGGTAGCCTCTCAGAGACCCAAAGCAGCATGGTAGTGGAAACTCTTGGATAGATACAAATCCTTGCTCCTGGTTGGGATTGCTCTAAAAAGCCATGCCACTTGTTAAGAAAACATCTTGTTCACATGCAATGTCTGTGTCTGCGGTTAGACCCTACCCACAGTCCCACCCCATACTCCCACCACGATGCACAAAGAGTTTAGGAATCTGAAACTTCTAATGATGATTTAACAAAAACCAGACTACAGATTTCTACATTGAAGGCATCTATTAAATCAGTACAACAGCACTATTATGGTCATACCTTTAGTTTAACACGCATATGTAATGTGGCGCGGGCGGTAGCCGTGGGGGAGGTACTCGTTTCTTGCGCCCCAGCACGTTAAATGAAGGTGGGGGTTCTAGATGGGTGTGTGGACTTGTGCTGTGGGGGCGCTACTCTCTTGCAGGCCATTTCTCTCTTACTCTCTGCTAGGATCTACCTATCCTGTGTCTCTGTCTCCTCTCTCGGTAGAGACACCCATGTCATGCGGCACTGCTCATATCAGACCTTAGGTCTTCTTTCTATGCACCCTGGGCCCTTTCTGCAAAACCAGTATAGTGGGATACAGCACAGTCCCCCACATAATCACCATCAAAATACTGATATATATAGTGTAATGGGACTAAATGAGAACCATATAGGACACAACTGCATAATATATGAAAAACACACTAAAGAAACAACAGTCAAAAGGTCCAATATACAGAATATAAACTTTATTGAATAAAAGCATAATAAAGATAGAAATAAGGTGCTAAACAACAGCGAAAAACGATCACCGTGCACATCCACAGCACGAAAACTGGGACGGGGGAAGGCAGCTCTATATCACAACACCCATATAATATATAGATAAATAACCCCGCATAGTGTGTATCACAATACGGAGTATGTATGAATAAACATCAAAACAGTTCCTACGTCTATAATCAGGGGCACTGAGTCCCAACAAGTGTAAGGTACGAGAACCGCTGAAATACATATATACATACCGTGTTGAATTATAGCCTGGGATAGAAGAACATACCACCCCCGTCCGCCCCGACGCGCGTTTCGGCAGATGCCTTTCTCAAGGGGTATGTGGACGAACTACTGGATCCCTTATATATACTCACAAATGTGTGGCCTAGATAGACGATATACACCTGCGCCATACAATCAAAGGTGCCAAGCTCGCATGATCATAATCACCTGGGAACACAGGGGCCCCATGTGACCCAGGTGAATAGACACCGCGATACACTGCACCGAAAAGACGCCGGAAAGTATCCGGACAGAAAACGCCCATATAGACATATAGCAATATGTAACGGCGCGGCCTGGCGATACAAAACACCGGAAAGACACTAAAAAGTGTCCGGCCAGAAAAACGCCCATACGGACATGCGCAGTATGTAGCGGCGCGGCCATATTGGAGGAGACATGTAGAAGATATGTTGCGCGGCCATCTTGTTGGAGGCAGACATGCACATATAGCCAAATACAGGGGGAATCTCAATACCCATGCAGCGGCCAGTGGCCGTATTGCTGGAATACGATATATAAATCATTAGACGACCATTTATAAAGGCAAGCTTGAGCAGAAGGTCCACATAAAGATGGTAACAGCCTAGATATAAAGGTAAAATGTACAAAGACCATATTATGCGATATACAACATGTTCCTTCACATATGGCTATATTAAAAAAGGCCACATAGACACATATCGGCATAGTCTATAAAGCAAAAACAGACGTGCGCACAAGAAAAACTAAGTAGGTCCAAAGAAGGAATCATTTAGAAAAAAATATCATAAAGGCAGAGCTAACAGCTTAGTAAAAATACAAATGTCTATATTTTAATCCTACCAACAAGGATATAAGGGCCCACAGATAAAATCCATAGGTGCATATAGATAACGGCCAACACACAGTGTGTGTATATAAACGTACAAAAAAGAAAAAATAAATAAAAAGGGAGCAAACACCAATGGCATAAAATCATGAGGATAGCATGTCATCGAACATACAAACAGGGACATATACAATACTCTTCAGTCCTGCGATAAATTACAATAGTCAATCAGATTTCGCCAGCAAACCAACACGGTGGGCTGACAAATGTCGGCGTAGAGATATTATAAATAGTCCACAATATAAAAAGAATATGGACTGCTTCAGACCAAATGGCCAGATGTTGACAGAAGAAGTATTCACAGAAATATCCACGGAATTCATAATAGTCCATGTACGAAAAAGACTCAAGACGGTAGATGTCAATCCTCATATGTGCCACAACCAGTACTAAAAAGAAGAGAAAAAGTTAAAACCACATAAAAAAACAACATGCGGGGATCCACACGTAAGATCAAAGGATACAGCAACCGGCGGACTACAGGAATGGCGCAAACGAAACATTCTCATTTAAGCCATCAGGCTGCACAGTCTGGAGACGCCAGATCCACTGCGTCTCCAGCATGGCAAGCCTTTTTGATAGTTGACCACCCCTGATATCTATTTTTAGGGAATCTATACCTCTAACCCTAAGTAAGGATGCATTGCATCCATGGAATTCCTTGAAATGCCTAGGTAGAGTTTTGAGTATGGATCCGTCCGTGTGGCCAGCGGCCGCCTGTATTCCCAATACATGCTCCCTGATTCTGACCTTCAAAAGACGTGTGGTCAGGCCTACGTATATAAGGCCACAGGGGCATGTAGCATAATAGATCACGTAACGTGTAATACATGTAATATGTTGGCGAATGGAATACGTTTAAGTGCCCTTAGAGTTGGAAAAAGAATTACAGCTTTCCACATTTGGGCAGGCGACACAGTGGCCACACGGACGGCAACCAACTCTTGGTGTAAATCGGTCCAGAAATGTCGGGGGACTCCGGTGCACGTAATGACTACGGACCAGGTAATCCCGGAGATTTCTGGCACGTCTAAAGGTCATGGAAGGATGGGCTGGAAGGAATTTTTTCATTATAGGGTCAACCATCAATATAGGCCATGCTTTCTCAAGAGCAATACGTATTTGTGGAGATTCAGAGCTAAAAGTGGTGATAAATCTAGATGCATTCCCACCAGATGTGGTCGAACGATCAGGGGCCCCATATATCAAATTGACACGTGAAGTGTGTTTGGCCCTTAGATATGCTTTTTTAATAGATCTACCACTATAGCCCCTCTCCCTGAACCGTGTTCGTAATTCCTCAGCTCTTTTTTCAAAATCTGTGTTAGTGGAGCAAATACGTTTAAGGCGAAGAAATTGCCCTACTGGAATAGACTTGATCATATGCCTTGGGTGCCCTGACGAAGCATGTAGAAGGGTATTGGACGACGTCTTTTTCCGGAAAATATCCGTATTAAGAATACCCTCAGGGTCTCTCCTCACTGTCACATCCAAAAAATCAATTGACTTGGTGTTACAAACAAATGTCAAATGGATGTTTCGGTCATTGCTGTTCAGGGTGGACATGAACTGCCCAAGGTCGACGGATGTGCCCTGCCAGATGAAGAAGATATCATCAATATACCGTGTCCATAAAGGGACACAGTCGATTGATCCCTGTTCATCTGACAGGAAGAGGTCCCTCTCCCACAACCCCAGGAAAAGACCGGCATACGAGGGCGCAAAGGCCGCTCCCATGGCGGTCCCCTGGAGCTGTAGGTAGAAGGCCCCCTTAAAAACAAAAAAATTGTGGGTGAGGGTGAACTCTAAAAGCTCCAGCAGAAGTGATCTCAAACCAATAGAAAGTGAAGAAGTTTCTAGGAAAAATTTCACGGCCCGAATGCCATCAGTATGTCGAATATTGGTATAAAGAGATTCAACATCCGCCGAAACCAATAGAGAACCACCCTCTAAACACAATCCGTCGACCCTGCGCAGAAAGTCCCCCGTGTCCTTTAGAAAGGACGGAAGACTCGAGACCAGGGGTTGGAGGTGGAAATCAATCCACCTATTTATATGCTCCAGCAGGTTACCCCTACCAGAAATAATAGGTCTACCGGGTGGGGACTGGAGACACTTATGTATTTTAGGAAGTAAATACAACGTTGGTATAGTTGGTTCTTTGACCATCAGTGCTTGTGCCAGATCCTTGGTGATAACGTCGTCCCGTAAGGCCCGCTGCACTATGGTGTCTAATTGTGCAGTGAAGGTAGAGAGGGGATTATACGTAAGTTTTTTATAACAGATGTTATTGTCCAATTGTCTAAATGCTTCCCTCTCATACATCTCCACAGGCCATAGGACGACGTTACCACCTTTATCTGCCGGCTTTATGACCACATCCGAAAGATTTTTAAGGAATTGTAGTCTACTCCTTTCAGCCCTAGATAAATTATCTCCACTAGATGAGTGGACAGCGACAGTCCCCCTTTTCTAAAGACTCGGACTAGAAGTGTATCTACTAGTGTGTCTTAGGAGCCATTTTTAGGCTGCACGCTGGTTCGCTTGCAGCCAAAAAATTTGGGATCATAAAAAGTGGTGGCTATCTTGATCCATTGGAACTGCAGAACGATACCTAAACCAAGAATCTGGTGTAACTCCATACTGTGGAGCATTGGCAGGGTGAGATGTGGTAGATGGTAGCCTCTCAGAGACCCAAAGCAGCATGGTAGAGGAAACTCTTGGATAGATACAAATCCTTGCTCCTGGTTGGGATTGCTCTAAAAAGCCATGCCACTTGTTAAGAAAACATCTTGTTCACATGCAATGTCTGTGTCTGCGGTTAGACCCTACCCACAGTCCCACCCCATACTCCCACCACGATGCACAAAGAGTTTAGGAATCTGAAACTTCTAATGATGATTTAACAAAAACCAGACTACAGATTTCTACATTGAAGGCATCTATTAAATCAGTACAACAGCACTATTATGGTCATACCTTTAGTTTAACACGCATATGTAATGTGGCGCGGGCGGTAGCCGTGGGGGAGGTACTCGTTTCTTGCGCCCCAGCACGTTAAATGAAGGTGGGGGTTCTAGATGGGTGTGTGGACTTGTGCTGTGGGGGCGCTACTCTCTTGCAGGCCATTTCTCTCTTACTCTCTGCTAGGATCTACCTATCCTGTGTCTCTGTCTCCTCTCTCGGTAGAGACACCCATGTCATGCGGCACTGCTCATATCAGACCTTAGGTCTTCTTTCTATGCACCCTGGGCCCTTTCTGGCAGGAAGCTGCCTCTGTCCCTTCATCCTAGCCCCTCCCACTCTGGGCTAGTCCCAACCATTAACTCCTACTTTCCCAACTGTCAAACAACACACATCATTAACACCGTTAATGTATCGCACAATTCACATTTCACAATATAACAATACACTTGTTCTTCAAGGAGGAAACACGGGCAATTTGTCCATCACTTTACACATAATCCAGACAGCTTCTCTTTAAAGCAATTCATGGCAAAAACCTTGGTAAGCTAAGACAGACTGGTTGCTGGCGACAGCGGCGAGGCATTGTCTGACAACCCGATATCATTGGTTCTATCTCTTTGTATATCCTTAGCACACTGCTCACTGCACCGCCCAGTTCTGACTCTCCCTGGGGTGGCGGCAGAGAAGGTGGAAAAGTAATTTAAGCCTGTTCTGCCATCCAAAACTAATTTAATGTTAAAACTCCTTTAAAACCTCAGGATTTGTATATTTTTGGTTGTAAACTTATACTTCTTTTATAATTTTTTACACTACTTACGATAAACATAACTGAAAACATCTTTTTGTTCTCAAGATATTTTACTCCAAGCCTCTCTTACATCTCAATATTTAATATTATGTATAGAAACAAACAACGCAATTTAATGCACCTTTTATGATAGTAGCTTGCCATACAAATCATACGCAGGCTGCACTTTTCAGTATATTATCTCCATAACAACATAGCTCTACATTATCTTATCTCCACTTCTCACTTACGTGTTAAACAAAAAATATTAGTATTTCTGTGGAGGGAAATCGGCACAAAATCTTCAAACCCGATTTATGGGTAAAGGTTATTAGTAAATATTGTTTAATTTGTATATTGGGCAGGAGTAGGGAGGGGCAATTTGTTTTACCTAAATGTATATATTTTTGTCTAAAAAGGATTTTTAAAATGACCAAAATTAGGAAATTTGGGTGGAGTTATGTTTTATGTTTCATGCAATCGGATAAGACAAAACCATACAAGAAAAATCTATGTGCTTGGTTCAAACTTGCAATGGTGTCAGTGATGCCTATTCCCTGTGTGTTTCCTGCTGCAAATAAATGGTAGGAACAATGAATAGATAGTATATAATGCATTTTACGCTGTATAATAAGGAATATTGCACTTCCCATATGTGTTAATACTTCTAAATATGCAGAGACTGAAGGTGTCCCAATATAGAAAGACTTATTCCATACGTTATGCTGAATATTTTATTCCAAAACGAAGTGAAAATAAATCCTATAAGGAAGGTATACTTGGAACATAAAGCAATTATCACTTTGTCATAGAAAAGCAATGGTATTTCTGTGCAGATGTTGTACAGCCGATTTTCCCAGTAATTAACAGCTGTAGGTTGTACCGTGCACATGACGGAGTGCATGACTGGCGGTATACTGTAATCGAGGTGTCGTAGATCTTGACAGAGTGTTTCAAATGGGCAAAGTGTGGCGCTACGTGGTGACAAGCGGGAATGTGGCAATTATTGGAACAGCATATGGTCAAAGTCCTAATTTACTCACATCTGAAAAAATAGTGATGAGCAGGATCATTGCAACATAAGACTGATGGGTTATTACTACTCGGTAAGATCTTGCCTGATTTGCTCCTTATCTTGTCTGATTAGTGTAAAGCAGTCCATTTGGATGTCAACAGCCTGACTTTTATAGAGCGATACAACCTCGGCATGCTTAATAATAGGCAAAAGTTTCATATAAAACATTACTCTTTAGTCACAGGCCTGGAAATTTGCAAGAGGATCAAGGATCTACTGGCTACCAGATCACATTTCAGGCTGAACTGGATATGGGGTGAATCAGGGGTGACTTATATGAGGTTAATGATGGTTTAGCTGGCAACTATTTTATTTCCAAGGTCACCTCTAGAAAGTGCAGAAATTAATTACAGGAAGTGGGGGTGTATCTTTCTTTTACTCTTTGCTCCTGCTCTCCTGTCTGTCAAACTGCATACAGGCAGAACTCTTTTGTATCAATGAAAGACAAAATGGAACCCAGTAACCAATCCGGTGTTGATCTTCCCAGACCGTAGATGAGCCAGCCCCATTTATGTGGGTGCATGGTGGGAGCTGACAGTAAAGGGGTCAGTGATCTTCCATATGCTGGGTGGTCCTCTCTCCGCCCAGTAAATATTAGATACCATTTCTCTACAGAGGGAATATTCTTCCCTACTGATGGATGCCACATACACACAGCTGAATAAAGTTAAAGCTGTTGATCATGGTCCTTTTGGCTGTCATGTCACTGGGGATGGCCAATGCACCAACAACAGGAAGGGCTCTGCAGCCAATGGGGGCACAAAACACCCCACAACGTGCGAGTTGCCAGCTGTTGTGTTCAGGATACTGCTTTCTTGCACATCATATTGGATTGACCTATGTGTCTGATCCAAGTTGCCTCTTACTCCTGTTCTGATTAATCCTTTGATGACCTTCTGGATTTGACATCTGGAAAGCCTTACCACTATCTCTGCCTAACGTCTTTGCCTGACCTCCTGCATTTGAACTTTATTATTCCCTGACTATTCACTTGGTTCCGATATTGTCATTGCCCCTATTGCTCAAGTTCTGACATACCTTGCTTATCAAAATAATGTGAGACAGGGAAAAAATGAAAAATCATTAGCTCAGCAGGAGGAATGCCAGAAAGGCCGGTTGCTGGGTTGAAAATGCAGGAGAAAGAGGTCTGTAAAAACTGCGAAAAATTAAAATCATGGCAGTAGACATCCAGACGTCTGGCCTACACGTCTGTCATGGTAAAGAACGGATAGCCCAAATGTCTGGAAGCCTACTGCCATGATTTAGTAAATGTTTCCTAGTTTTTAATGTTTTTCCCAATAAATGTGAAGTTTTAGATTTGTTTGCTTTGATGTAATGGCTGCTGGATGAACACCCTTTTTCTCCCACATAACTTGCTTATCTTTCTTTTCAAGTCTCGCGCAATCAGTCAGCAGCTTCTCCAAAGACACAACTCTAGTGAAGGCCAAACAACGGTTCAGGGGACAAAGATTAAACATCAGGGAGTTTGAATCCATTAATTTCGTTACAAGGAAAGAGAAAGCTGGTCAACCTTAGGTATGGCTGATCCTCTGTTCAGCTTTGTGTCGGAACTTCTGTTAATAGCGGTAACGACAACACAGTGCTTAATATATGGAACAATAGATGCCAACAGCAACCAGTGCATCCTATTGACTTACAACTGGATCTGTTTGAGTTCCAGTATGATGTGTAACATTTTTTATGTTATTTTTGCCACGAAATGTGACAGAACTACCAAAGGAACGTTGCGAACAGAGCCTTTGGAAAAAGGACAACTTCACTGAATTGTGTCCAGAATCCCACAGAGTCGCACAATTCTACATGTCCAGATTCCCACAATATCTATTTTAACCATGGTTATGAAAATGTGAATAAAAATTTAAAGAATGGAGGGAATTAACATTGCTAAACACTCCAGAATCCTCCTTCAGTTTGTGCCAAATAAAACTATTGCAAATGTCATGAATTAACAAAAAAAAAGTGGCATAGCTTGGCAGGATTGAGGGTGAAGTTTGATGTAGGTTGTACGAAAAAAAACAGTCTAACACATAACACAAGCCACTGCGAAATTTTTTTTTGTTTTTAACCCCTTTCTGACATGGTACTGTTATGTATTTTTACACATTTGTTTTTTCCTCCCCTCCTTCAAAGAGCCATAACTTTTTTCCTGCCAAAATAGCCGTATGAGGGCTTTTTTTTTATACTTTTCAATGGTATCATCCATTTTATCCTATAATGTACTGGGAAGGAAGGAAAAAACTGCAAAAGTGGGAAAAAAGTGCAATTCCGCAATTGATTTTTTTATTTTTGCCTTTATGGAGATCATTATCTAGTATAAATTACCTAGCAATATTTTTCTCTAGGTCAGAATTATTACAGTGGTACCAAATATGCATAATGTAGTTTTCAGAAATTTGCAAAAAAACAAAAAATTTGCTTGTGTTACCATTTTTTGAGTGCTGTAATGTTTTCATTTTTTCAGTCGATGAAGCTTCGTGAGGGCTTGTTTGTTTGCACTTAGCTGACATTTTTAATGATGTTATTTTGGGGTATTTACAATGTTTTTAATTATATATTGCTGTATATAGCAAAAATCATGATCTCTTATGACCACCACCTATCTTCAGCAGACCACTAGGTCATGGTGGGCCAATGGGCAATTAGAGCACAACGCCCCCCCCAGGCTTCACATTGTAAATGCTGCTGCAAGAAATTGACAGGGATATTTATCAGGTTTACAGCCCTGGGAAGAGCGGAATAATGCAGCCATCATCTCATGGGAACAATGCAGATTCAGCACCTGAGCCTGCATCGAAGAAGGGGACCCAACATATGATGTAATAGTACATCATATGTCGGGAATGGGTTGAAACTGTCTTGTCAACGGATACACTGTCTAAAAATTAGGCACTTTCACTAAATCTGCCCCAAAATCTGTAAAAATTGATGGGGGAATATTAATTGAATAATGTATTACAATGATTTATCCTCATGGTGAATTTTTTAAGTGAGTTTTTCTTGTGGCTGCATTACCTTTATGTGAACTAAATTTATTAAAGTGTCTCATGATGTTTGATAACTTTTGCGCATCTTTAAACATTACACTTCAGTCTAAAGAGGTTTTGCATATTTCCCACTTCCTTTTTGAAAGTGAAGAGAGTGGCTAAAAGTTGCAAAAAATTTTTTTAAAATGTCTAGGAATATAAAACTTTACCAAATCACAACTTCCTAGAGGTGCCTTTAATATACTGTACCTGTTTTCTTTGACAACTTTATTAAGACTTTTTTTTAATTTACTGTTTATATTTATATAATATCTCTTTTTTTTAATTCTTCATTTATAAATTTTAAACATAGAATGAAGGTAAACTCGCAGCTCGATAGATCACAGAGAACGTTGTCTCCTGTATAAACATAGTTATACACGTGAGCTTGTACGAACAACAAGGGGAATGTGAAACAATAAACAATAATAAACCGAATAAAAGGAACAAGACATATACCAGGTGTACCCATAAACTTACAGACAGTGTAGATTCATCGACTAAACAATTATTTGTAATTAATATGTTAATAGGATCAAACTTGTAATCCTAGAAGCGATATTGTGGCTAAAATCAAGAGTCGAGTAAACTAGAGGGAACGAAGGAGTAGAACCATCTCAAGGAGGATCACAATGAAGTGGACAGCATGTGAGTTAAATATGAGTGTCTGAGCAAAGGGTCTGAATACTTATGACCATGTGATATTTCAGTTTTTCTTTTTTAATAAATTTGCACAAATTACTACATTTCTGATTTTTTTTTTCAGGCAAGATGGGGTGCAGAGTGTACATTAATGAGAAAAAAATGAACTTTTTTGAATTTACCAAATGGCTGCAATGAAACAAAGAGTGAAAAAATTAAAGGGGTCTGAATACTTTCCATACCCACTGTATATATCTACAGCTCTGGCAGAAATTAAGAGACCACTACAAAGTTTTCATTTTTTCAGATTTTTCTCTTTATAGGTATATTTTTGAGCAAAATGTAAATTGTTCTTTTATTCTATAAACTACTGACAACATGTCTCCAAAGTTCCAAGCATTAAATTTTGTATTTATTTTCTGAAAATGAGAAATGGTCAAAATAACAAAAAAAATCATTGCTTGCAGACCTCAAATAATGCACAAAAAAACAAGTCCATAATCATTTAGAAACATCAATACTAATGTTTTAACTCAGGAAGAGTTCAGAAATCAATATTTTGTGGAATAACCATGATTTTTAATCACAGATTGCAGGCGTTTTGGCATGCTTTCCACCAGTCTTTCACACTGCTATTTTACTCAAAAATATACCTATAAAGAGAAAATACAGACAAACTTAAAATTTTGCAGTGGTCTCTTAATTTTTGCCAGAGCTGTATATACATACAGTGGGGTAAATAAGTATTTGATACACTGCCGATTTTGCAAGTTTTCCCACCTTTAAAGAGTGGAGAGGTCTGTAAAGTATAGCATAGGTACACTTCAACTGTGAGAGACAGAATCTAAAAAAAAACTAGAAAATCACATTGTATGATTTTTACATAATTAAATAGCATTTTATTGCAGGAAATAAGTATTTGATATAATAGAAACACATAACTTAATATTTGGTGCAGAAACCTTTATTTGCAATTACAGAGGTCAGACGTTTCCTGCAATTCTTGACCAAGTTTGCACACACTGCAGCAGGGATTTTGGCCCACTCCTCCATACAGATCTTCTCCAAATCTTTCAGGTTTTGGGGCTGTCACTGGGCAACATTGAGTTTCAGCTACCTCCAAAGATTTTCTATTGGGTTATGTCTGGAGACTGGTTAGACCACTCCAGGACCTTGATATGCTTCTTACGGAGCCATTTCTTAGTTTTCCTGGCTGTGTTTTTTTGGTCATTATCACACTGGAAGTCCCAGCTATGACATCTTCAATACTCTTACCGATCGAAAGAGGTTGTTGACCAAAATATCATGATACATGACCCCCATCCATCCTCCCTTCAATACGATGCAGTTGTCCTGCCACCTTTGCACCTCCAAAGTATGATGGGTCCCCACCATGCTTCATGGTTGGGATGAAAATCACACCTGAAACCAGATAAAATGGGGAGAAGTTAACTCAATCTTTGTATTGTGTTTCTGTGTGTGCCATACTAAGCATGGAGAACAGAAAGAGGAGAAGAGAACTGTTTGAGGAATTGAGAACAAAAATTGTTGAAAAATGTCAGCAATCTCAAGGTTACAAGTCCATCTCAAGAGATCTTGATGTCCATTTGTCCACGGTACGCAACATAATCAAGAAGTTTACAACCCATGTAGCTAATCTCCTTGGACATGGACGGCAGAGAAAAATTGATGAAAGGTTGCAACGCAGGATAGTCCAAATGGTGGATAAGCAGCTTTAATCAAGTTTCCAAGAAATTCAAGCTGTCCTGCAGGCTCAGGGTTCCTGGTGTCAGCAGGAACTATCTTTATGAGCATTTTCCCAGCAGCTTTGCTTAAAAAGCACGCTAGCATTTTTTTTCACAGTGGAGTTAAAAAAAAAGTCCAGAAAACATCAGTAAAAAAGATGTCCCAAACATTAAAAAAAAAACGGCAGTGGTCAAAAAAGTAACAAAAGCACAAAAAACTAAAAAAAAAAACACTCCAGGTTTAAAAAATGGCAGAGAAAAGCAGCATCTTTCTTTAGAAAAACTCAGTGGTTCGTGCACCTTGAGAAAAAAACATTATGTGCACAAACCTTTAAGCAGTTTTGCAGCAGCAAAAAAAATAAGTTATCATCACCTTTTATTTACCATTATAACAAGGTACCCAAAAACCAAAACCAAAACTTTCATTGCTAGAAAAAAAAGAAGTCTCTAGTAAATAATTTTATTCAATTTTTTTTTAATAAGCAACTGTTCAGCAGGAAAGAAATAAGAATCAAGCAGTATCTGATATTTGCACTTTGTTTATTCTCTTTTCCTTTTGACAAAAAACAAGTAACCCAGTAAGTGTTGTGCAATATAACAATATACCACTGTGACAGCTGAAATAAATGGTGGAGCTTCAGAAACCAGATATTGAACATCAAGACCGAAAAGAAACATTACAGCATAAGTCAGATTTCTCTGGTTTCCTTCTGTACAAGACAGCAGATGCACATAAACTGTGATTCACTGAGCAATAATCCTTGTATGATACAAAAACCACATGATCTTTTCCTAAACAAAATTGGTGGAGATATAATAGGGTCTAGTAACTTACTTAAATTAATGGAACCTGCATTTAGCAATACAATAAAACAACAGCATCTTGGAAACTTTTACACGTTACGTTACCAAGAGGGAAAAGGGGATTTTTACATTTAAACTGATGGCAAATGATTGTCTGGTTACAAAAACTTTATGAATAGGAAAAAAAGGCTATATTTCCTCCTTGCAAACTTGATACATCTACTATATAATTGTCTAAGGGTCACTTCCGTCTGTCTGTCTTTCTGTCTGTCTTTCTGTGACGGATATTCATTAGTCGCGGCCTCTGTCTGTCATGGAAATTCAAGTCGCTGATTGGTCGCGGCAAAACAGCCACAACCAATCAGCGACGGGCACAGTCCGGAAGAAAATGGCCGCTCCTTCCTCCCCGCAGACACTGCCCGACGCCTGCATACTCCCCTCCGGTCATCGCTCACACACGGTTAATGACGGCGGTAACAGACCGCATTTTGCCATGGGTAACGCACTCCGTAACCGCTGCTATTAACCCTGTGTGTCCCCAACTTTTTACTATTGATGCTGCCTATGCGGCATCAATAGTAAAAAAATGTAATGTTAAAAATAATAAAAAAAACAAATAACATGCTATTCTCACCCTCCGTCGTCGCGTCCTCTCCTCGGCAGTGCAAGCGGCAGGTTCCGGGGCCAAGGATGGTATGCAAGAAGGACCTTCCATGACGTCACGGTCATGTGACCGCGACGTCATCACAGGTCCTGCGCTCATCCAACCCTGGGACCGGAAGCTGCCGTGTGCACCGCATACAGGTGCCAAGACTACAAGGGCTCCCTCGGAAGGTGAGTATATGTTTATTTTTTATTTTAACTCTTTTTTTTAACCTGTTACATACGTGTCTGGGCAATATACTACGTGGCTGGGCAATATACTACGTGGCTGTGCTGTGTACTACGTCGCTGTGCAATATACTACGTCGCTGGGCAATATACTACGTGACTGGGCAATATACTACGTGGCTGGGCAATATACTACGTGGCTGGGCAGTATACTACGTGGCTGTGCTGTATACTACGTGGCTCTGTGCTGTATACTATGTCGCTGTGCAATATACTACGTCGCTGGGCAATATACTACGTGACTGGGCAATATACTACGTGGCTGGGCAATATACTACGTGTCTGTGCTGTATACTACGTGGCTGGGCAATATACTACGTGTCTGTGCTGTATACTACGTGGCTCTGTGCTGTATACTATGTCGCTGTGCAATATACTACTTAGCTGTGCAATATACTACGTGGCTGGGCAATATACTACGTGAGCTGTGCAATATACTATGTGGCTGGGCAATATACTACGTGGGCTGTGCAATATACTACGTGGACATGCATATTCTAGAATACCCGATGCGTTAGAATCGGGCCACCATCTAGTATGTGTATAAACAGAAAAGCTGTTCTAGGCAATCCTATACAGGTCGGCAGCCATAATGATTGATTTGTGTGATGTAACAGTTCAATGACAGGGAACCTGCAGTTATCAATTTAAAAGCCTGTTAGAATATGTCTCTGTAGACCTATTCACACATCTGTTTTTCATGTATGTGTTCTATCAGTGTTTTTCACGGCTAGAACATGAACTTATTATAGTCTACGGGCATCTTCACAGGTCTGTTTTTTTGTGGATCGATTGCCAAAAAAATGGAGACATTTGTTATTTATCCAATTTATTAGGTCAAGCTCTTCGAATCAAGTGACTACACCGCATTCCAAATTATTATGCATATTGGATTTAAATGTCATAAAGATGTATTTTTTTGCTCTTTGGATCCCTGTAATCAATCTCAAACACCTTTGATAATTAGTTTGCCAGGTGAGTGTAATTAAAGGAAAACTACTTAAGAAGGATGTTTTGCACTATTAAACAGGCCACAGTTTTCAAGTAAGGGTATGTGTCCATGTTCAGGCTTGCTTCAGGATTTGGTCAGGATTTTATGCAGGTAAAATCCTGACCAAATCTGCACCTCGAGGTCACTAGCAGGTCACCTGCGGTGTTCTTGCGTGTTTTGCTCATTGAAACGACATGCATGCGTTCGCATGTGCATTTTCGCGCTATGCTGCATGCGTTTTTTCATTAAACCCCCTCCACTATGCTGTAACATCTGGATGCTGCGTTTTTGACGCTGCGGCTCAACACAGTGTCAAAAACGCAGCGTTTCCTGAACGTGGAAACATACCCTAATATGGGAAAAAGGGATCTGTCTGCTGTAAATAAAACTAGTGCAATGCATTGTACAAGGTATTTGGCTCCCCTAAAGCCAAATGGAAACCATTTGCAGATGCAGCAGTGCTAAAGAGTGCTGCAAAAGGCAAACTCAAAGTCAGCCTGACATGAGAAGCGGCACGGTGACCATGGTGAGTTGTGCGGCGCTGAGTCATGCATGTTACCGCCGTGACAGTACTCCCCCTTACACCCACTCTTCTTTAGACCTGCCCGGTAGAGATAATGTTCAAGAATAGAAGGGGCATAGATATTGTCGGCAAGCTCCCAAGACCTCTCCTCAGGACCGAAACCCTTCCAATTGACGACGAAAAAGGTCCTCCCACAAATCTTCTTGAAATCCAGGATTGTCTTTCACCTCAAATACCTCAAATACGTCCGAAAAACTTTCAGGAACAGGCAGAGAGGCAGGAGTAAGGGGCTTGGAAAAGCAGTTTAGGACCACCGGCTTTAGGAGTGAGACATGGAAGGAACTGGGGATCCATAGGCTCATCGGGAGCTGAAGTCTGTATGTCACTGGACTGATCTGCCTGAGAACCTTAAATGGCCCAAGGTATGAAGGAGCAAGCTTATAAAAAGGCAGTTTCAGGCAAATGTTACAAGACGACAGCTAAACTTTATCTTCGAGTCGGTAATGGGGCAGAGTACCTCTCTTCTTGTTTGCATGGGATTTCATCCTGATAAAAAAAGACTGGAAAGACACAAAGCACAAATAGAGACTTATCTGGGTAAAATGGCAAAAGAAATGTCTAATGGTAACTATTCTTCTTAGTCATGAAGAAGCTGGCACCGGCAGAAAAAGAGGACTTACTGTACGAATCCCTTGGCTATATTCCCTTGATTGTATTCAGTCATGGCTCAAGTCTCACATAGAGATAGGGGATACACCCACCCCTGGGGTTGTGAATTGGTACGTGCTAGGAAGAAGATTGACTGGACAGTCATAAGGTCTGTGGGGTGGCCGGCCCTCGGCATTCTTTTCACAGAATATGTCTGCAAAGGCACGATAATGGATGGGCAGCAAAGCAAGGTTCAAAGGCACCAGAGGCGGAGTCTTGGGTATGACCTTGTCTATGAAGTTAGAAGCACAGTACAGTCTCCAATGAAGTACCTGACTGAAGGACCAGTCAATAACTGGCGCCTGTAGACGCAGCCATGGAATGCCCAGGAGAAGAGAAATCACAGATCTGAGTAGCACATAGAAGAAAATCCTTTCAATATGCATTACTCCAATCCGCAGCATGACAAGGCAGGTTAATGAATCGGACATGTTCTGCCAGTTGTCTGTCAATGGATGCAACAGTCAGGGGATGATCCAGCTGTTGTGTAGGGAGCTGAAGCCAACAGAACAGATCCAGATGAATGAAGTTCCCCATAGAATTGGAATCCAGATGGGCAGTGGAGAAAGTCTTCTTCTTCCAGACCAAGGTAACTTAGGTCAGTAGCTTTGTAGAGCAATTACTCTCACTTAGGGTTGTCTCCCCAGCTAACCCTAGGTGCTGGAGTTTCTCAGTCTCACAGGGCACTTGTGAACAAAATGTCCCTTGCCTCCACAGTACATACAAACGTTCTCTCTGTACTTTCACTGTTGTTCCTGTAAATAAAGTTTGGCCCACTCAACCTGCATCAGATCAGTGTGACTTGTGGTAAAAAAAGAGAATTGAAAGGTTGGAGCCAGTCTGGCATGAGGAGATGCTGAAGCTTTATCTTGAGCTTGCTTATGGAAGCGGAGATCTATCCTAGTGCCCAGGTGTACAAGGATGCTAGGTTTCTGCCAGCCAACTCATCCTTGATATGGCCAGCCTGACCCTGCTAGAAGATCACCACCAGGGTCATTCATTCCAAGCCAGCAACACTGCCAAGGTATGGAAGGGTAAAGCATACTGAACCACGGTATCCGTGCTCTGCGTTAGAGACAACAGGGAAGAACCAGAAGAGGACATGCGGCCTGGAACTTCGAATACTGCTTGCAAACATCTCCAGGAACCTCCCAACATCACGGGTCTCCAGACCTCCATACTGCCAAATGAGGTTTGCCCAGGGCAGGGATTTTCCAGACAGCAGAAAGACCATAAAAGCTATCTTGGTCTTGTCCGAAGGAAGAAGGTGAGCATGGAATGCGAATTGGATCGGACACTGATTGATGAAGCCGCAACTCTCATTGGGGTCTCTATCATAGCGGGACAGCAGCTGACCAGAGGGTCAGAGGAGTGGGTATGAAGTGCAGAAGGGCGAGACAGAAGCATAGTCATACAGTCAGCGAGCGGGGCATGCAATGTAGGTTCACAGTACAAAGCTGGAGTCATTGGATAGAGAAGTCAAACAATATGGGTAAACTGGTTGAGTCAATAACGGGAAACAAAATACAGAGATGTGCATAAACACGCTGCAAGCAGGCTAGGAACCAGCGTTCGGGCAGAGAATTGTGGGAGGAGCTGCCTAATATAAATCCTGCTGACCTGGGACAGGCCAGGGAACCTAATCTCTGCAGGACACAGCAGGGTTAAATTCCTGCAGAGACTGGCCACTCCCACTAAAGCCAAATGGAAACCACTTGCAGATGCGGCAGCGCTGAGGAGTACTGCAAAAGAAAATCTCAGCAAGACAGCCTTACATGAGAGGAAGCTGCGCAGTGACCACAGTGAGTAGGGCAGCACTGAGGAGGCATGTGATTTACCACCATGACATATTTAATGAAAAAGTAAGCATGACTATGATACTGTGATTCAGACAACAGATGGGTTTGTGCAGATAAAGGCATAATGAGGAAGATTTCTGCCAGACAAATTCATTGGATTAAGACAGCATCTGCTAAAATACAACTACAGCTAACATAGAAAAAACTCAGAAAAAATACATACCATGAGATACGGCCATCCCAAAACCCTGTCTGATGACAAATGCACACATAGCAGGATGCAGCAGGCCTCCACTGATAAAGGCTAGGAGCGGCACAGGTGCAAACTACTTGATAAAAACAGCCACCCCAACCAAACATTGCAGGGGTTGGCTGCCTAGCAGAAAAAATGCACATTGATATAACTCACATAGGACGCCAGTCACACTGATAGGTGTGGTGCACAGTGTCTGGTATGCAACCTATTAATGATGCCCCTTGTATTAACAGGCGGGCTGCCCAGTGCTATAATATGCAGCACACAGTGACAGACGCCCCAGAAAAACCTAGCCAACATAAAGAGGCCTGGCCACATCCTGCAAAAAAGGATATGATATAGTGCAAAAAAATGCATGCGTATGATAAACACATACACTATATGAGGTATTGGTTTAATATTTTGGACAAAATAAAATACAACTACAAAGCAGCAAATAGATGTATCAATACATGAAGCTGAAGAGGGGGAGAGAGAAAACAGGAGACGCTACCTAAGCGCAGTAAAAAAAAACTTTAAAATGACAATGGTGATGCGTTTGTATATGCTCACCTGTAGGGGTTGTGCAGACTAGGCACAACTCTCTGAAGGGTTTTGTTAGGCGTTGGATTCCAATTTCGTGACTTGCTGCCCATCCGAATATGGTGGGGAAGTGTTTGTCCTGTTCAATGAAACCTTTAGCTCAAAAATAATCAATAAAAAAGAAAAACGGTTCCTTACTAATGAAAGTCCTAACCAAGCGTTTTTTTTTACCACCTACCAAAAATGCGCAAGTATAGTATTAATCCCCCAGGTATACCCATCATATCGGGGATTGGGTCCCTTACCAGTTCTCTTTCCCATTATATAGATCCTTTTTTACAGAAATACGTCCTTGAATTACCATATGATTTGAGAGATTCATCTCAACTCCTCCATGACATGAGGAATATAGTTTGGAAGGAAGAATTTTTATTCCTAACCCTCAAAGTAACTGCACTATATTCCAATATCAAACACAATCTATGATTGGAGGCGGTAGATAATTTCTTGACCGAAGATCCAGACATGAAATTTGAACAAAAAATGTTTCTTTTGAAGGGTTTAAAATTCATATTGGAGAATAACTTATTTTCCTTTCAGGATGAACTATACATACAGCAGTTTGGCACTACAATGGGGACTCGGGTCGTGCCAAGTTTTGCAAATGTATTCATGGGGCGATTCGAGTCTCTGTCGCTCTTATCATCTTCTAAATATGTCAAACACATTTATCATTACCGCCGTTATATAGACGAGATGTTCATCATATAGAGGGGCGTTATAGAAGAGGCGGTTTAATTTGTTCACAAAAGCCCCCGATGTATCCTGAAAGATGAGAAAAAGAAGTTAGATGATACTCACCCAGGGGCGCTTCCGCTGCGGTGCGGTCCGATAGGCGTCGTGGTCCGGTCCAGGTTCTCCCATCTTCTTACGATGACGTCCTCTTCTTGTCTTCACGCTGCAGCTCTGATGCAGGCATACTTTGTCTGCCCTGTTGAGGGCAGAGCAAAGTACTGCAGTGCGCAGGCGCCGGGAAAGGTCAGAGAGGCCCAGCACCTGCGCACTGCAGTACTTTGCTCTGCCCTCAACAGGGCAGACAAAGTACGCCTGCGCCGCAGCCGCAGTGTGAAGACAAGAGGATGTCATCGTAAGAAGATGGGAGGCGCCGGACTGCGACGCCCATCGTACCTGGTCCGCCCCTGGGTGAGTATCATCTAACCTCTTTTTCTCATCTTTCAGGATACATCAGGGGCTTATCTACAGCATTATAGAATGCTGTAGATAAGCCCCTGATGCTGGTGGGCTTAGCTCACCTTCGATTTTGAGGGTGACAGGTTCCCTTTAAGGACAAAAAGATTTCCTCATTCTCTAATAAAAAAAAACTTATCAGAAAAATCTCGCTTTCCATGTGACATCTGTGACATCATAGACCTTTTTATTGAAGTGTGAATTTGATCCGCAAATTATTATTATCTTTTTCCTGGACCACAAGTTTCCAAGAGAAAATTACTTGTCTAGTTCAAATTTGTAACTGGAAATTAAATAGAGTGCTCTCTGAAGTTTTGCATTTCTATTCATTTGCAGGCTGTACACGTCCTATAATTTCAATATGGAGCAGAGTAAATAAAATAATTTGAATATCTTAGTAAAGCTGTGTTTACAGCAATCTGATAGTTAATAAAGTCCTGTAATTACAGCAGCCTCTGCATTGAGTCACTCATGTTTAGGAGCATAACTCCAGCAGCGGCTTATCTGCCAGGAGAACAAAAGGATTGGGCATGTTGGAATCTATTAGGAATGTAATTACTGGGTCACCTCTGATGTAAAGAAAAAAAAACCTCAGACGTGGACCTGCCAGTGATATTTCTGAATGAGAAAGGAGAATCTCTTGTCCAGGAAAGTCAGTGGATAATGTGATACAGATCATTATAATGCTAAGAAATTAAAGAAAAGATTTGGGACAACATGAAAATCATGACAATCATAACCTTTCCATTTCTTAACTCTTTTTGCTGTTGATGGTCATCAATTTGTAGTGTGATGTCATTCCAGTAAATAGTTCACTGGTGCCTAAATCTAGTAACATAGCAACGGATTACAGTGGAACGGTGATATTTGTACATACAGTATATAAACAGCCAATACCAACCCATAATTATCAAATAGTAGATGTAGCAATAAGGATCACTGATTGTAATTAGTGATGAGTGTCAGATATGGTGTTATCTGACCATGCTCGTGCGCTAACCGAGTGACCGGCGTGCTCGAAAAATATGTTAAGAGTTCCCGCGGCTGCTTAGATAAAACCTTATCCGAGCACGTTCGCTCATCACTAATTGTAATGTGATGCAATTATAACTTCCCATCAAGAATCAGCTTTCAGTAGTCTAGAATGTAAGATTAATGAAGAACATTAACTGCAAATTATAATTTATGCACATGTACTTTCCTTATTTTTTTTTTTTAACAGGCAACAAAATCCTGAAAAAAATCTCCTTAACATCTTAGAGGCAAATAGATGATTATATATATATATATATATATATATATATATATACACATACAGTACAGACCAAAAGTTTGTACACAACTCATGTAAATATTTTTCTGTATTTTCATGACTATGAAAATTGTACATTCACACTGAAGGCATCAAAACTATGAATTAACACATGTGGAATTATATACTTAACAAAAAAGTGTGAAACAACTGAAATTATGTCTTATATTCTAGGTTCTTCAAAGTAGCCACCTTTTGCTTTGATGACTGCTTTGCACACTCTTGGCATTCTCTTGATGAGCTTCAAGAGGTAGTCACCGGGAATGGTTTTCACTTCACAGGTGTGCCCTGTCAGGTTTAATAAGTGGGATTTCTTGCCTTATAAATGGGGTTGGGACCATCAGTTGTGTTGTGCAGAAGTCTGGTGGATACACAGCTGATAGTCCTACTGAATAGACTGTTAGAATTATGGCAAGATAAAAGCAGCTAAGTAAAGAAAAACCAGTGGCCATCATTAATTTAAGAAATGAAGGTCAGTTAGTCCGAAAAATTGGGAAAACTTTGAAAGTGTCCCCAAGTGCAGTGGCAAAAACCATCGAGCGCTACAAAGAAACTGGCTCACATGAGGACCGCCCCAGGAAAGGAAGACCAAGAGTCACCTCTGCTTCTGAGGATAAGTTTATCCGAGTCACCAGCCTCAGAAATCGCAGGTTAACAGCAGCTCAGATTAGAGACCAGGTCAATGCCACACAGAGTTCTAGCAGCAGACACATCTCTACTACAACTGTTAAGCGGAGACTTTGTGCAGCAGGCCTTCATGGTAAAATAGCTGCTAGGAAACCACTGCTAAGGACAGGCAACAAGCAGAAGAGACTTGTTTGGGCTAAAGAACACAAGGAACGGACATTAGACCAGTGGAAATCTGTGCTTTGGTCTGATGAGTCCAAATTTGAGATCTTTGGTTCCAACCACTGTGTCTTTGTGCGACGCAGAAAAGGTGAACGGATGGACTCTACATGCCTGGTTCCCACCGTGAAGCATGGAGGAGGGGATGTGATGGTGTGGGGGGGGGGGGCTTTCCTGGTGACACTGTTGGGGATTTATTCAAAATTGAAGTCATACTGAGCCAGCATGGCTACCACAGCATCTTACAGCGGCAGCACGGTGGCGCAGTGGTTAGCACTGCAGCCTTGCAGCGCTGGGGTCCTGGGTTCTCTCCGTGTTTGCGTGGGTTTCCTCCGGGCACTCCGGTTTCCTCCCACATTCCAAAAGACATACTGATAGGGATTCTAGATTGTGAGCCCTATCAGGGACAGTGATGATAATGTGTGCAAAAACTGTAAAGCGCTGCGGAATATGTTAGCGCTATATAAAAATAAAGATTATTATTATTATTACCTCTGCTTCTGAGGATAAGTTTATCCGAGTCACCAGCCACAGAAATTGCAGGTTAACAGCAGCTCAGATTTGAGACCAGGTCAATGCCACACAGAGTTCTAGCAGCAGACACATCTCTACAACAACTGGAGAGGAGACTTTGTGCAGCAGGCCTTCATGGTTAAATAGCTGCTAGGAAACCACTGCTAAGGGCAGGCAACAAGCAGAAGAGACTTGCTTGGGCTAAAGAACACAAGGAATGGACATTAAACCAGTGGAAATCTGTGCTTTGGTCTGATGAGTCCAAATTTGAGATCTTTGGTTCCAACCACCGTGTCTTTGTACGACGCAGAAAAGGTGAACAGATGGACTCTACATGCTTGGTTCCCACCGTGAAGTATGGAGGAGGAGGTGTGATGGTGTGGGGGTGCTTTGCTGGTGACACGGTTGGGGATTTATTCAAAATTAAAGGGATACTGAACCAGCATGGCTACCACAGCATCTTGCAGCGGCATGCTATTTCATCCGGTTTGCGTTTAGTTGGACCATCATTTATTTTTCAACAGGTCAATGACCCCAAACACACCTCCACGCTGTGTAAGGGCTATTTGACCAAGAAGGAGAGTGATGGGGTGCTACGCCAGATGACCTGGCCTCCACAGTTAGCAGACCTGAACCCAATCGAGATGGTTTGGGGTGAGCTGGACCGCAGAGTGAAGGTAAAAGGGCCACCAAGTGCTAAGCATCTCTGGGAACTCCTTCAAGATTGTTGGAAAACCATTCCCGGTGACTACCTCTTGAAGCTCATCAAGAGAATGCCAAGAGTGTGCAAAGCAGTCGTCAAAGCAAAAGGTGGCTACTTTGAAGAACCTAGAATATACGACATAATTTTAGTTGTTTCACACTTTTTTGTTAAGTATTTAATTCCACATGTGTTAATTCATAGTTTTGATGCCTTCAGTGTGAATTTACAATTTTCATAGACATGAAAATACAGAAAAATCTTTAAATGAGAAAGTGTGTCCAAACTTTTGGTCTGTATATATATATATATATATATATATATATATATCTGTCTTTAGGCACACTTGTATATTTTAAGATTGTTCCTTGATATTGAGTGGTTTAAAAAATATTTTTACAGATTTTAGTGGTTAACTTTATTTTATAAAATTTCCCCAAATTTAAGACTGTAATCTTTATTCCTTCCTTGTTTTTCAGTCGCCCTGATGTGCTGTTTGCAGCCTGGTCTACGTTTCAGAATGTGCTCTTGCAGGAGTGTTCCTCCCAGTAATATAGGCTGGATGTGAGGCTTGTGTCCATCCAGGGTGCTGCTGTCTTCATTTGCTTTGATGTATCAGTACGGTTCCAGAACTGCACTTATTTGCTTTTCTTCTTGTCTACAGCCTGTTTTCTCTTCTCTCCATTAAGACTTTAGAAACTTTCTCTTATATCCACTGCAGATCTATGTTCGATCTTCTCCTTAGGAGGTTGTAGCAAAGATAAAAGACTTAAAGAGTAACTGTTGTTTTAATTTTTATTTCCTAAATCAATAGTACACATGAAAATATGCAACTTTGTAATTTATCATATCCGAAAAATTGTTTCTCTGCCAGAATTGATCAGTCATTATCAAAATTCTCAATTCTAAGATAAAATTTCCATTCAGTAAAGACTTTCCCATAACGCAGATGGCAGCTGCTACTAAGATTTTTTCAAGATAAGAGGGGGAGGAGCTCTGACTCTAGCTCCTCCTCCTCCCCACCTCCCCATTCTCATTACTAGCAGCTCTCATCTCCTATCTCAGTAAAGTCTGCACTGAATAAAGATTTTACCTCAGAATTGAGAATTTTGATAATGACTGATCAATTCTGGAAGAGAAAAAAGCTATTTTTTCTGATAAGCTAAATTACAAAGTTGCTTATTTTCATGTGTACTATTGATTTATGAAATAAAAATTAAAACAACGGTTACTCTTAAGGACTCTCTGCAACAGACTGATAGAAAATGTTTCTGTGCCGAGGGCAGAGCAATATACTGTAGTGTGCACGAACCAGGAAAGGCAAAAGAGCGCTTGTGGAAAACACAGCATTTTATCTTAATCAACCAGACGTCTATTTTCAGTAAGCCAGGAGGAATAGACTGTTATCTATATGCTGACTTTTGAATTTATGTGTTTGTTGTTCAGTTGGTCAAGAATCATACACTGTTGCCATATGAATTTTAACTGCTGATTTTTTATATTGTTGAATGGCTAATGTTTGCCTCTTATATCAACTACTACAACTTATTGTCTGCTATCTTTGCAAGACAGTGATGCAGGGTCATTGAACAATGGATGTTTGCTTAATATGTTGAATTGCCATTGTGTGGGTCCTGTGGCTTGTTGACTTGCAAAACAGAGGAGTAAAACTATGCAAATTGATTAAATAGTCAAACAATGCGAGTTAACCTCATCACATCTTCCTTTTGACCTCTGGATGCTGGCTTGAAGGACAACATTTGTGAGCTATATACGTGGGATATGACTTTAACAATATTCATCCAGACAGCCAAGCCATCTAGACAGCCAAGAGAACCAGAGACTCTTTATAAAACCACAGCCAGGAATACTCTACAGGATAGCTGCCAGATCATGCCTCCATCACGACAGACACAGATTTGACATTCTACAGGATGCCAGATTAGGTGTCCACAGCTTGGCTGAAAGAATACAGATCTGCTCCATTGACCATTACTGAACTATGGACATGTTTGGGTTAGTCAGGATTTGGGCCCACCAGTTACATGAACACATGGTTGTGTTTGGGAAAGCCAGGATTGGGACCCACCGGTCACCTGGCTCCATGGAGATGTTCAGAGAAGCCAGGATGTGACCCTTCGGTCAGCTAGCCTTGTGCCTCAATGGACTGTCCGCTTCCTAAGCTTGTCGTTACCTCCTCTCTGTGCATGCCACAGGTGGATAGTTGGCCCTGAAAGCTCTGAAGTCACAGCTGATCTTATGCCGACGAGTCAACAGAGGGGTGACATTCTGTAATTTGCACCATCTTGGGGTATTTTGCTGGGACTATTCTATGTGTTATTTGCCTGTTTTGTGGTTCAATAAAGTACTGCAACAGTTTTACCCTCACCCTGTGTTGTCTGAGTAGTATTATGCCCACAGTAAAAGAACGGGTGTTCTTTGGGATGATCCCTGGTCTATGCAGTTTCTACTAGCTGACTATGGCACCCGCTGACCCCTGAGTCCCCACAGCGCTTATGATATGCGCTCACTAACTACCAAATTTTGCTTTGCTTTTGACAGGGCAGAGAAAAGCGCGACTGCGCAAGAGTGCAATGGGGGACACCGTGTGGATAACATAGGATGTATCTTTCACATGAAGCAGGTAAGGAGGAGGAAGATTGTAAGAAGAGAGGAGGTGTCGGATCAAGACCAGAAACATCCATTGGACCGGACCGCGCCATCTGTTGGTGTAATGAAAGCTATTTTTTGTGCCTTGAATAGGAGATTGGGGACATACAGACAGCATACCAGAATGCTGTAACACAGTGTTTATATGTGCTGGCCGTACTTTATATGGGGAAAACCTGGCGACAGGTTGCCTTTAAAGCCAGTCTCTTGTCTTCGTAGTGATCCATTGGTAGGAGCGAGCACAGACTAACATCAGTTCACCTGTCTGCGCTTGTGCACCCATATTGGAGTAGCAAAGCAGACACTTCAATTGTCAGTGCAGGTGCACACACAATCAATGTGGCTGTGGACACGTTTTGACGCCTGGATCCTGTCTGCAGTTGCCACTCGGCGCACCTGTGGAATTAGTGAGCGAGGGGACGAGGCATTGTGATGTGCAGTCTGCAAACTTCAACACCCTTCCTCCTCATTGAGTCCGCAGGCTAAGGTAGGCAGCAACCAGGCGACAGAACGCGCCTGCACTCACATTGTGTGCATGTTCACACTGACACTCAGAGTGCTACTGTGCTCCTCTAGTGTCAGGGCACAAGCGCAGAAATGCAAAGTTATTTTAAACAGAACTTATAATTGACAAAGGTCCTTTGGTAAGAGTAACAAGAAAATGGCTTTAATATGAAAATAGAAAGGTGTAGTTCCCCCATGTTCTTCAGAGTTTCTCCCCCTTCATGTTCTCTATAATCCACCCCCCATATTCTCCGTACAGCGCCTCCCTCCACCTATCTTTTGCTCTGTGAGCGCTTACCTCATAGGTTTACCAGGCTCCAGCTTGTCCTCTTTTGCGGCACTCTGCATTGATGTCGGCAGCGTGATGAGGTCTCCTGAGGTGTGGGAGCTGATTGGAGCTCCACTGACCCCGGAAGTGCCGATGCGGTTGTGTCTTAAAGACGCGAATACAAATGGATGCGCCACTCCCCCAGAAAGACACCAATTATCTTAAAGAGCCTGGAATAGGGAGGATTATTTAAAAAAATAGTTTTTCTTTATTTTTACCTAAGTGCCGCCCCCTGCAACCCGCCGCCCTAGGGACCGGACCATTGGTGCTTAGTGGCAAGTACGGGCCTGGATAGGATCATTAATACCATTTGCCCAGACAACCCCTTTTATGAAATGTGAGAGTTGCTGCACCACATATAGCTGATGCATAGCTTTTATTTTTTCTGCAGACTAGTCAATGCAGATACCTAACAAAATGGAACTTGTCGGAGAAATGACAGGTCCTCTTTAAATACCATAGAATTAATCGCCTGCATACAAGGAACAGAGTTGAAAGCAGCAGGTCACATCTGAACAAGCCTAGGTAGGTTTTATTTGTTCTACAGTGAAAATATCTGTAGGGAATGTAAAGGAAGGTCCCACCAGTCTATTATTCCTAAGGAACTGCCATGAAGGCAAGAATCCTAGTGAAACAACATGTTATCATATGCTTCAAAATACTACAGAGTATGTAATGCTTTAAAAGGCATAGATCCTACAGATTAAACTGGTTTAGTGTTAGGTTTGTTCTGAGCAGACATGAATTCCTTAACTGTGACACAGTGTCATGTAGAAAAACGGCAATTGTCTACAAATGAAGGGCTGGTTTTAATGGAAGGAGGGTTTATATATTCTGAGATGTCTGCTCTAAAGAAGCATTAGTGATGTTTCACAGCTGCGGCTAGGTCTGTATGTAGATGGAGCAGCTAAAGCTCACTCAGACGTCCGGGCAAATTGGTCCGAGATCTGACCCGAGCTTGAGTCTCATACATGAAGCTGTCACACTCAGGCCATGAACAGTCATTTGGGGCCTGATCTCGGGCCGGTGTGCGTGGACATCTGAATGAGCCTTTAACTATATGGATGTGGCTCTCGATACCAGTGAGTCCAGCCATTGCCTCTCTTGCACCCGGATGTGGCCTCTCAAGCTGTTGGTAGCTACAGATACTATTGTGCACTAGTTGGTCTCAGAGACTACAAAACATCACTGGATCTTTACACTAGGGTCAACACTGTATCACGAGTAGTTCACACTCAGGGTAAAGATATAACAATCGGTCACATCTGTGATAGCAACTATGTAAAAGAGGGAAAGCCTAAGGGTACCGTCACACTATAACATTTCGATCGCTACGACGGTACGATTCGTGACGTTCCAGCGATATCATTACGATATCGCTGTGTCTGACACGCAGCAGCGATCAGGGATCCTGCTGAGAATCGTACGTCGTAGCAGATCGTATGGAACTTTCTTTCATCGCTGGATCTCCCGCTGTCATCGCTAGATCGGTGTGTGTGACACCGATCTAGCGATCTAGCGATGCGATCCAGCGATGCGTTCGCTTGTAACCAGGGTAAACATCGGGTAACTAAGCGCAGGACCGCGCTTAGTTACCCGATGTTTACCCTGGTTACAAGCGTTAAACTAAAAAAAAACAAACAGCACATACTTACATTCTGGTGTCCGTCAGGTCCCTTGCCGTCTCTGCTTCCCGCACTGTGACTGCCGGCCGTAAAGTGAAAGCAGAGCACAGCGGCTGTGCTTTCACTTTCACTTTACGGCCGGCAGTCAGTGAGTGCGGGAAGCAGACTGCAAGGGACCTGACGGACACCAGAATGTAAGTATGTGCTGTTTTTTTTTTTTAGTTTAACGCTTGTAACCAGGGTAAACATCGGGTAACTAAGCGCGGTCCTGCGCTTAGTTACCCTATGTTTACCCTGGTTACCCAGGGACCTCGGCATCGTTGGTCGCTGGAGAGCTGTCTGTGTGACAGCTCCCCAGCGACCACACTACGATTTACCTACGATCACGGCCAGGTCATATCGCTGGTCGTGATCGTAGGTAAATCGTATAGTGTGACGGTACCTTTACTGTCCCAGATTTCCCAGGACACCTGGTCTGGAAAAAAGCACGGTTTATGAGAATCCTGCCCGAATGTGGGCATTCCAGGGAGGAACAGGGTTGGGTGCAGAGCCTAAATATCACCAAAATATGTTGGCAACTATGCCTTTACATAGGTCGATACACAGCCAAACAAGTGTTTGTAAGAACTTTTGCCCCCAATCATTTGCCCGTGCACAGATGGCAGAGATCAGCTGAATGAGCAAACAATTGCTTTTTTGTCTGAACGCACCTGTATGCCACCTAAGAGATTGGCTGCACATTTTCCCATATATACGGGGGGATGAGCTGTGGACAATATACAAACTGAAGATCATATTAAAGATGGTTTTAAGATGGTTCATTCCCATTTAGGTTGCACCATCCCATGTATTGCTAGATTGTATCAACAATTCGTGCTCATTAAAGCATAATTCTGCCTTGGTAAATGGGCTTCTAGCGTGGCTCAATATTCACCATTCTATTTAATAAGGATCCCGAGACGAACAAACTATTGAGGACCTCTGATCTACAGAAAAGGTCCACAGTAAGGCTATGTGCCCACGTTGCAGAACAGAAACAGATTTTTCCTCAAAACCGGACACCCTTACCAAGGAAAACGCATGCGGATTTTGCGGACACCCTTACCAAGGAAAACGCATGCGGATTTTGAAGCGTTTTTGTCGGGCTTTTTTCGCGTTTTTTTTTTTTTTTTTCATGCCTTCCAATATAAGTCTATGGCTGCGGAATCGCCACAATTCCACAAAATTAATGAACATGCTGCGTATTTTTCTGCGATGCATTTCCGCGCCAAAAAATACGCAACATGGGCACAACAATTGCGGAATGCAATAAAAATGAATGGGATGCGTTTTTAAGCATTTCCGCTGCGGAAAAACGTGGCGAAAACGCTTAAAAAAAATGCAATGTGGGCACACAGCCTAACTGATAGACCTGTTCGAGGAGGTGCACATTATAATAGATGATAAGGCTATGTGCCCACGATCCGGAAGTAACAGCGCTTTGGATGCAGCGTATTTTCCTGTTCTCCCTCCATGCATCCTCTACTAGTTACTTACGGCAGCAATTCAGCACTTGCCTTAAGGCCCCGTCACACTTAGCGACGCTAAAGCGATCCCGACAACGATACGACCTGTCAGGGATCGTTGCTGCGTCGCTATGTGGTCGCTGGTGAGATGTCAAACAGTGAGATCTTCCCAACGACGCAGCAGCGATGCGGCGACCTGTACAACGATGTCGTTGGTCGTTGTGACGCTGTCACATGGCAGCTATTATGACGATTCAGACCTCGATGAGGGACGTCCTGTGTGATGTTGTAGTCACACAGGCGTGTATTTGCGTTGCCTTTTCCGCGCCCATTCAGTTCCGATTGGTGGTCGCTACTGCGTTCTGATTGGTGGCGGCCTTGCCTTATGAGGCGACAATAGCCCTTCGGTGGGAACACATTTGAGACCCCAAACGATACCTACCGTGCACAAAAGGTGTCAGAAGAACTGTTGAAGAATAGATAAATCGAAGAGGAGTCGCAGGCCGGAGAACTCTACAACGATCTGCAAACCACCACGCGGTCAGGAACAAAGGATGGAAGCGCTACTATGTCGCCTTCTGTTGAAGGCATGACCGCCAATCAGAACGCAGTAGCAACCACCAATCGGAGCGGAGGGGTGCGGAAAAGGCAACGCAAATGCACGCCTATGTGTCGGTGTCTGAATCGTCAACGAGGTCGTTGGTAAGGTGTCAAACACAGTGATGTGTGCTACCCAGCGGGACCTCAACGATTAAAAAAAGGTCCAGGCCATTCCGACACGACCAGCGATCTCACAGCAGGGGCCTGGTCACTGCTACGTGTCAAACATAGCGAGATCGCTACTGAGATCGCTGTTGCGTCACAAAACTTGTGACTCAGCAGCGATCTCGCTGCTTTATATATGCGGGGCATTGTTCCTTTCCCCATGGGCAGTGACATGAGGACTGATCAAGACAACTGGACGGAGGAAGTGGCAAACACATGGGCAGTGGGCTGATAGGAAAAATGTGGATTTCTCTGCAATAAGTAATGGGATCGCAGATAAAGTATCAGCTTATCCAACTCTCTATGATCTGCATGCCCGTAAAAAAACGGTTGAGGAGGGCTGACCCTCTTGAAACATTTCCTTAAGTTTCAATTTACATCATAAAGCTTTTTCACAATTGGGAAATGTATTATCCATAATTCACAAAAATTGAAAAGGATTTAGAAGGGAAATATTACTTTGGTTGGATCATACTACATACGTTTTAGTAACAGTTATGATAGGATGGTATTCATGAATGCAATTGTAATTTTTGGATTATCATGTGGAAATTTTTAGTACTTTACTATACAGTTGATAAACAGCAAATACATATATATTGTGGTATTTTTTTCTCTTTTAACATTGTGGCCAATAGACAACATCAGGGCCAAATCTGATCACATACTTTGCACTGAGGAGAGGCAAAACCTCTGAAACACGTGTCTGCAAATTGAGATTCTGGTTTGGCTTTTATCCCGTCATGTGGCAAGGCTCATTAAAAGGATGACTTTTAGAATTGCTACTTCCATTAGGTGGCGTTACAGTAGGGTTGAGCGACTTTTACTTTTTTAGGGTCGAGTTGGGTTTCGAAAAACCCGACTATCTCAAAAGTCTAGTCGAGTAAAATCGGCCGATTATGGCGAAAAGTCGGGGATCGACCGAAACACGAAACCCAATGCAAAGTCAATGGGAAATCTAACTTTTTTTTTTCTCTCTCTCTCTCTAGCTCTCTCTCTTCCGTCCCTGAACAGAAAAGCTGGTGTTACTCTCTCTCTTTCTCTCTCCCCTCCGTCCCTGAACAGAAAAGCTGGTGTTACACATTGCAAATCGCTACAGCGCACAAGCGACAAGATGGCGATAGGCGTCCACGCCCCTAAGACCTATGTCATCACTCTGCCCACGCTCCTTCATTGGCTGAAAAATTGGCACCAAACGCATCATACGAAATGCGACTTTGGCGCGAAGATCGCAGACCGCATGGCCGATCCCACACTAGGATCGGGTCGGGTTTCATGAAACCCGACTTTGCCAAAAGTCGGTGACTTTTGAATTTGTCCGATTCGTTTCGCTCAAGCCTACGTTACAGTTCTCGTCCTCTTCCTCTCGGAAGGGTGAATATGCGTAGAGAATACATTTGTGTAGGTTTTCCTTTCTGCTACAGAAAATCTGGTTTCATAGACACGACACAATGAAAGTGCGATTGAGAAAAAAAAAAAAAGAATCAGAAGGTTCTCCATTCAACCAAGTTAGGTAACTCAATCCGCCCTTCATCTAAAAGAAGAAAGTACTACGCCAAAGCGCATTACACAAATAAAAGCCATCAGTTTGAAGGCAGCTTCCTAGTAGAGGAACAGTAAAGTTCGGCGTCTGTACCGAACACCTACAGTTCGGGCACAAACACCGAACACAGACTTCAGCCCCCAGCTGTGAGAGGAGGTAAAAAGTTTACCTCCGGTCACTGGAGTCGGCTGATGGGACTACTGCTCCCACCAGCCAACACCTGCTGCCGCTAATAACAGGAACCGTGGAAAACATTAGATGTTCGGGCCCCCCATTCAAGTGAATGTGGTCCAGGCATTGTTCTGGTAAACCAAACTTTTTGTACCTGTTCGGCCGGACCCGAACATCCAGGTGTCTGCCCATCTCTACTTCCTAGTGCTCCAGTTATCTTCTTCTCCATCAAGATACATTGCTTTAAGCAGCTAGTTTTCCTTCTTTCTGATGATTTTCAAAGACCAATCCAAATGGCTAGGAGAAAGATTCCATGATAGCTGCTTACTATCCTCAGCTTAAATGATAAGTAAGCACCATATCTCTAACTGTTGGTTTGAGCATGGTTACTGATCTACACACGGATCTTTATTTGGTCTGTAATCAATATTTGGCTTTAGACACAGTGATGGAAAGCTCATAAAACAAGGAGACTGCTGCTATTCCACATAGCACGGCTCATGCAACACAGGTTATCAGTGTCCGGGATATAAGACATTGGTGGCGAATCAATCCTTTTTTTTAGGGCCCTCTTAAATAAATCAACAAAAGACAACACACTGTCATATATTGTAAATTTATTCCATGTAAATGGTGACATACACAAAACGTGCATATTGGAATTGTCTTGATTTCAACAAAAACAGTCCCTTTCTCAGCACACAAAAGAAACACATAATAAATATGTAAATTGCCTCCTACTATACAGATCCAACATTTAATGTGATTACTATACAGTATATTCTAAAAAAAAAAAAAAAACAGCAATTAGAATGTGCATCATTGCATTGTACCAAGTGGGTATGAAGAAGGGGCAGTGAAAGGTGTAGAAGAGAGAAGATTGACTACTCGTGAGAGGGTTTGTGTCACTATCCCAAGAGCTGGTCAAAACACCTTCATTTGCCAAAATACAATGGCCCAATTGATCTAAAACCTACTAAAAAGTACCAAAAATAGTACTAATGAAACTTGCACAACTCCTAGAATTAGTCACGTCAGACCCATCTGCACTTATCTCTGACCATGTTTCCATATGAACATGTGACATCCTCTCTATTACACATTTCTTGTCATTTTCACATTTTTCAACTTTTGAATCAACTTCTAGTAGGCTAAAAACTTTGGTCACATGTAGAAAATGTTATAAGGAATGCCTGAAGGAATGGGTTGCCATTTCTGCGTTTAGAGATGCGGTTCCACAATTGGCAGGACAGAGGCAACCGTCGGAAAATTGGAAGGTACTAAGCATGTATCCTAATCTATGTAATAGTTTGCATGTGTGACACAGGCTGGGCATTTGACTGTCACTGTGCATGGCTCTCAGAAATAAGAGTTGCTACACAACTCCATTGAAAGAGGTTGTCCAGACTTGTGAGGATTGTCCGCTGCCCCCACTGAAAGCGGGCAACCCTGCAAGTATGCCATTTACATTCATGTGGTCACATTCAGACTAGACGTGTGCGGATTCCTTCAATACAAGTGAACTGAGTGAGGCTGGACACGTCTAGTTGGAACGTGGCCAGAAGTATGCAAATCACATGACTACCCACTGTAGGAGATTTTGCACAGTGTGCACTGTGTGGATTCACAAGTCTGCAGTCACATAGCCTGGGCAACTCCATTCCAGCCTTTTTATTTATTTCAGCTCTGGAGTGGTGCCTCTAATCTAAGGTCACTGACCTGAGTATTATACTCGCCTGCCACCGTCTTCGCCTTCTGTCTCAGCCGCTCCCGCCGGTCTTCAGAAGTTGTGACCTGCCTGATCGCTCCAGTGTTTGCTGGAGGTCACTTTTCAATGCAAGTCTATGAGAGCTTCATTCCGGCTGTCATAGACTTGCATTAAAGGGACACTGTCACCTGAATTTGGAGGGAACAATCTTCAGCCATAGGGGTGGGGTTTTCGGGTGTTTGATTCACCCTTTCCTTACCCGCTGGCTGACATATTGGATTGAAGTTCATTCTCTGTCCTCCATAGTACACGCCTGCGCAAGGCAAGATTACCTTGTGCAGGCGTGTACTACGGAGGACAGAGAATGAACTTCAATCCAATATTGCAGCTAGCGGGTAAGGAAAGGGTGAATCAAACACCCGAAAACCCCACCCCTATGGCTGAAGATTGTTCCCTCCAAATTCAGGTGACAGTGTCCCTTTAAGCACTTGTGACCATTACTTCTGACTTTTGGCCAGTCAGAAGTTGCGGTCCCAAGATGGCACCATGGGACCAGAGCGGCGCCGAAAAAAGATAAACATTGAGGAAGATAAGTATGACAGTAGGGACAGGGACCTTAGGTTAGAAGCACCACTCCAACATTGTAAAACAAAACAAAATAAAAAAAAAAACAGCTGAAGTGGTACTTTAAAATTAAACCCAAAATCCAATTTCTCCCAGTCATGCCTGAGATGTCCACGAGTTCTGGGTTGTTTTTCTATATAGACCTTACTTTGAAGAACTGCCTTAAAGGGATCTAAAATAAAAATAAAAAATGCAATTTTGCAAATAGTCCTAATGAAACAACATTTGGTAGGTTATAAATAAGCAGGCGGCAGATCGCAGAGAGTAGCTGTGGCATCCGACTACACAGAGGTTTTTTATTGTAGTCTGTTACCATGGAAACACAGGCCTCCTTTGCAGCGCTAGAATTTTATTTAAGACTTTGCAGATTTGCTTCATTTGTAAATGCATTGGATCAATGAAAAAAAAAGACTGCACGGTTAACAATATTTTAAAGCTGTCCATGTACAGGGACCTGTAATGATCAATTAGGTCAACGATATATGTATTTCCCTACCAATATGGTGGCGAGTCCCTATATTTGAAAGTCCATTATAAAACATTAGGGAAACAAAACTGTTGCGTTCAATCTTCTGCAGTCAGTTTCACCATAGACCCCAGCATCATGAACCCTAGAGTTAAACTGGTGTACTGCAGAGGAACTGGCCACATTTTGGTCAAATAATTAAGGTTTGTTTTTTTTTTTAGGCTTAACTCCTTTACACATACAAAAACATGCAGAATCTAAAAAGGAAAACGCAGAAGAGAGTTTTTGCTGATAGACTGACTTTATATTTAACACTAAAACTCCACCAAACTCTACCATCAGCCAAAAAAGCAAAACAAAGCTTAAAGGGAACCTGTCAAAATTTTTTCCCAATATAACAAAGACACCACCCTTAACACCTTTTATAACCCCCTTACGGCTTAGTCCGGCCTAGTGGGAGTCGCTTGTCCTGTGCGGCGCCTCCTCTCGCCGCTCGCTCTCCTCCTGCCTTGCGGGATGTGAATGATGCATCACCTACACAGCACCACCAATCTCGCTACTGCCCAGGTGCGGTTCGCTCTGCTGACGGCAAAGTCCTGTAACGGGCACGATCCGGGAGATACAAAGAGAGCGGATGACATGGAAGTAAAGCCGGCAAATGCGTCTGTGCTTCAAATGTGCAGGAGAGGCATCGGCGGTGCTGTGTGAATGACGGATGCATCGTCCACATCAAGAAAGGCAAGAGGACGGAGACTGTGAGGGTAAAGGGGGCACCAAACAAGACTCTAGTGTGCCCATTGGACTGGTCCATGATGTAGAGGGGTAAGAAAAGATAATTTTTGGATATGCACAAGGGTTTGGGGATTTATATACAGGCTTCTGGACTATGGTAAAAGAGGTGTTAAAGGTGGTGGGTTTAGTTTATATTGGGAAAACCCGATGACCGGTTCACTTTAATAACTGTTCAAAAACTCCATGATGTAGAACTCGTTATTATGATGATACAAAAATATGTAATTTAATCAAACGTGTTGCAAATCAAAAAATTGACACCCTATATAGTCTTATTTATGGAAACATCTCTATGTGACCTAAGGTATTGTAGAACTATAAAAATGGCTACCATGGTTAAATTGTTATGCCAAGACCCAGGGCAAAAAATTTACTATGCGAAGACTGTTAGTTTTTTGTTTTGCTTCTTCTGTTTTTTTTGGGGGGTCAAATTATGATCCGTAGAGCTCGTCATAACTGCAGCTACCAACTTGGGAGGAAAAAATAAATTGCAAATAAAAGCTAATGAATAGGTAATATAAGTCTGTCACTATTGTGAAGGAACAGAATGTAGAGCCTGAGCAGATATTTAAGCAGTTAATACTTGCTCCAAGTCTACTCCAATCACTAGTATTGCTTCTTAACCAGTGGAAAACAAGGAGCTAAGGGAGAAGAAAACTTCTGACAATCAAGAAATGCTTCTTGGGATTTCAAACAGTTGTGGCTACTAAAGTTACTACAATGTCTTTTAGGCAAAGCCCTATTTGAATGCTATTGGTGGCAGATCTAAGAAGCAGAACTCACATTTCCATCCTGTCCCTTGCACTCCAGCGGTGTTTAGTGAAGAGAGGCCACCTGGGCATTAATACAGAGCAGCTACTATTTAAAAGCGTTCCTACATCGCCTACTGATGCCAATGTGTGGTACAATAGGCATCTAACAAAGACTCTTTTCTACACCTACTGTAGATGCTCAGTTACATTGGGGTTTAAAGATACATGACTTTCATTGAAAAGATTAAATACACGGCAGGAAAGCTAAAACAGTGCAGACATGTTTTGTTTGAAATGATCTACTCCTGGCCAGCGTATAGTGTTTATTTCTGTTTAATCGGGAATTGGTGCAAAAAGAAGAGAGTTAGCTTTGACCTCAGAGTCCTTCGCAGATGAATAGAAAGTTGCTTTACAGTTCATTATTTCTTCTTTGCATTAACATTTTTGCAGACCCAGTTCATTCCATCCTACAAAAGAAAAAGAAATGTATGAAATACGAGAATAATGCTACTTAGCAGGTTCACTTTTCTTATGCTTTCCAAATTAAATATAGACATAGCTAAATTCTGATTTGCCGTGAAACCAGACAACTTTTACAAAACTTCAGATATGTCATTTTGGATCATAGCTAATACATTTTTTTTTCCACATTTTTTATTTATATTTTCACCAGTATGTGAGAGTTTGCCACCACCGATATGCTCCGTTACTTTTTATGCCTAATTCCTTTTTCAATACATACCCCCATACCCTGGGCTTCGGTGCTCCGTTCGCGCATTCTGGGTGACCTTGTGGCTTCCAGCCCCGCTCACACAGTGACGTAGAGCGTTCCACGCTTGCGTTCCAAGAGCAGGGATCCAGAAGTCACTGATTACATAGGAAGGAAGTCCTATGACTCGCGCATGCGCAATATCATGCTGATCACACCGATGCTATCCCCAGTTGTTATCGTAGTATTTAAAGACACACGATGCTGATGCAACACACATGCCCCCTATGGAGGAAGCCAGTCAGGCAAACTGCGCTGTCGGGGTAGCTGGGGAGCACCTTTGGACGGAAGCAACATTTTTGTAAGTATCATTTCTTTCATGTTTTTTGGCAGCTTGTCATGAGAAGGCACATTTGCACTTTACAATGCTGATCTGCTCTCGCACAGTATGCTAGGACCTAGGCCACTTGTTGCTGTACTACCGTGCTACATTGGGTTTCACTTTAAATTAGCACTGAGCACTTTATGATACGTGAACATTCTTTTGAGTGTTTTTTTTTTTTACCTTGTATGGTCCAATTCTGCATCAGTGTATGTGTATGTAATTCTACTGCCTTGCATATTACTATTCCCGGCCTTTGAGGTTTGCTTTCAGCTTCATTCACCTAGAGAAATTTCCTTGTATTTTTAATCACGTTTTTTTTTTACTGTTGTTGAAATAAATGACACATTTTATTAGACTTTTGCATTGCTTAGGCCTTTCTATCCCTGGGATATTTTTCAAAACCTAAAGGTTTTATGCAATCAAGCAGGGGTTATGATTTGCCTCTCTAGCAAACCAACGAGCAGCTCTCACGGAAATTCAGCCTGGTCTTCCAGACCTTGTCTTGACCTCCACTGTTCCTGTTAACTGCCATTTCTTAATTACATTTTGAACTGAAGAAAGGGCAACTTGAAAACGATTTGCTATATTCTTATAGACTTCTCCTGCTTTGTGGGCCTCCACCATTTAATTTTCAGAGCGCAAGGCAGATGCTAAGACCCACCCATGGCTACTGTTTTTTTTTTAACAAAAGGTTAGAGGAGGCAGGATTTTTATAAAGCTGGGAAATTTGCACTACCTGGCCTTTCTTAACAATGATAGTGAACAAGCCATAACCCTGAGGCTACATCCAAACGATCAGGAATAGTAGCATTTTAGTGCACTGCACTTGTTTGCCAGTACATGCAAATTTACTGCATGCAATGACATTCTATTGGTCAAAATCTGCATATATATGTGTATGCCATGTTATGTATGTATGTATGTATGTATGTATGTATGTATGTATGTATGTATGTATATATATATATATATACGTACTCTGTCTGTCATGGAAATCCAAGTCGCTGATTGGTCGCGGCAAAACAGCCACGACCAATCAGCGACCGGCACAGTCCGGCAGAAAAGTAGCCACTCCTTCCTCCCCGCAGTCAGTGCCCGCTCCATACTCCCCTCCAGTCAGCCCTCACACAGGGTTAGTGCCAGCGTTAATGGACCGCGGTGTAACGCACTCCCATTAACGCAGCTATTAACCCTGTGTGACCAACTTTTTACTATTGACGATGCGTATGCAGAATCAATAGTAAAAAGATCTAATGTTACAAATAATAATAATAAAAAGGTTATTCTCACCCTCCGCCGTCGTGTCCTCTCCTCGGCAGTGCAAGCGGCAGGTTCCGGGGCCAAGGATGCTATGCGAGAAGGACCTTCCATGACGTCACGGTCATGTGACCGCGACATCATCACAGGTCCTGCGCTCATATCAACCCTGGGACCGGAAGCTGCCGCGTGCACCGCATACAGGCACCAGGACTACAAGGGGCCCTCGGATGGTGAGTATATGTTTCTTTTTTATTTTTTAACCTGTTACATACGTGGCTGGGCAATATACGACGTGTCTGTGCTGTATACTATGTCGCTGTGCAATATACTACGTCACTGGGAAATATACTACGCGACTGGGCAAAATACTACGTGGATATGCATATTCTAGAATACCCGATGCGTCGTTAGAATCGGGCCACCATCTAGTGATATATATATATATATATATATATATATATATATATATATATATATATATATATTATATAGAGAGAGATATATATATATATATATATATATATATATATATATATATATATATATATATATATATATATATACGAGGGGCGATCCAAAAGTAATGATAATCAATACTAAACACAATGAATATAGTCAAAAAAATTTTTTATTTTTTTACATAGTCTCCTATCAAGTCTATACATTTAGTCCATCTCTTTTCTAAACTTAGAGTTCCCTTAGAAAAAAAATCTTGATCTTGACCCTCAAAAAAATCCCCAACAGCGGTTATCACGTCGCTATTGTCATCAAATTTCTTGCCCCGGAGGTGTTCCTTGAGTCGAGGAAAGAGAAAGAAGTCACTGGGGGCTAGATCTGGCCAATAGGGGGGGGGTGTTCCACCAGTTCAAAGCCCGCTTCTTGAATGGTAGCCATGGCAACTGCAGCTTTGTGAGCCGGCGCGTTATCTTGGTGAAACAGCAATCCAGCCTGCAGTTTGCCGCGCCTTTTCTCCTTGATAGCCTCCCACAATCTTCTTATTTGTTCTGCGTAGTAGGAGCCCGTAATAGTGGCTCCCTTCTCCAAATAGTCCACCATAATAATTTCTTCATCGTCCCAAAAAACGGACGCCATAACCTTCCCTGCTGAGCTTGACACTTTGAATTTCTTCGGCGTTGGTTCGTCGGCTCGTTTCCACGTCATTGATTGTTGTTTAGTTTCGGGATCAAAGTGGTGGATCCAGGTCTCGTCCATGGTCAAAAAACGTGACAAAAAATTTTCCTTGTCTGCTTGGAACTTTTCGAGATTTGCTATTGAAATGTCAACTCGTTTCTTCTTTTGCTCGTCGGTTAACATTTTTGGCACCCAACGCGCGGAGACCTTTCTCATATGCAATTCTTTTGCAAGGATTCTTTGAATACTGCCATATGAGATCCCTGGGACCTCAGCTACATGCCTGATAGTCACTCTTCGATCTGCCAATACAACTTCTTCAACTTTTTTCACGTTTTCTTCATTGAGGGACGTGGATGGGCGTCCTTGACGATGTTCATCTTCCGTCGATGTTCTTCCCAGCTTAAATTCCTTGGCCCAGCATGCAACTGTGGAATATGGAGGAGAAGAGTCCCCCAATGTTTCCACCAAGTCGCTGTGTATGTCTTTGGTAGTCGTTTTTTTTCAAGCAGAGGTATTTGATGACAGCTCTGAGCTCGTTTTTTTCCATTTTGATGTTCACTCCTCGGCAGTTCATATTCAAATGAATGTAGCTCCCGGGAATCGTGGTCTATTTAAGTGATTTTTTTTTTCCTGGACTAGTGGGTACCTAAGAGAGAAGAAAACATTTTATTTTAATTTCTGTGTGCAATAGAAATAACCGATCATTACTTTTGGATCGCCCCTCGTATATATATATATATATATATATATATATATATATATATAATCTCTCTATAATATATATATATATATATATATATATATATATATATATATATATATATATAGATATATAGAGAGAGAGAGATTACATATATATAGATATATATATATATAGATATATATAGATAGATAGAGAGAGAGATTGTATATAATATATATATATATATATATATATATATATATATATATATATATATATATATATATATATATATATATATATATATATATAATCTCTCTCTCTCTCTCTATATATATACATACACATACATACACACTAGCTATTGAACCCGTTCTACGCCCGGGTGGCGAGCATTTATATTGGTATATGGTCTCCGTCCTGGTATGTGCTGCTCCATCCTGCGTCCCCATCCTGTCATGTGCTGCACCCATCCTGCGCCCCCATCCTGTCATGTGCTGCTCCATCCTGCGCCCCCATCCTGTCATGTGCTGCTCCATCCTGCGCCCCCATCCTGTCATGTGCTGCTCCATCCTGCGTCCCCATCCTGTCATGTGCTGCACCCATCCTGCGCCCCCATCCTGTCATGTGCTGCTCCATCCTGCGCCCCCATCCTGTCATGTGCTGCTCCCATCCTGCGCCCCCATTCTGACATGTGCTGCACCCATCCTGCGCATCCATTCTGTCATGTGCTGCTTCCATTCTGCACCCCCGTTCTGTCATGTGCTGCTCCCATCCTGCGCCCCCGTTCTGTCATGTGCTGCTCCCATCCTGCGCCACCGTTCTGTAATTTGCTGCTCCCATCCATATGCCCCATACGCTGCTCCATTATAGTTGATGGCCCCCATAAGATGCTCCATAGTATATGCCTCATATGCTGCTCCATTATGGTTGATGGCCCCCATAAGATGCTCCATAGTATATGCCCCGTATGCTGCTGCATTATGGTTGATGGCCCCCATAAGATGCTCCATAGTATATGCCCCGTATGCTGCTCCATAAAGGTTTATGGCCCCCATAAGATGCTCCATAGTATATGCCCTGTACACTGCTCCATAAAGGTTTATGGCCCCCATAAGATGCTCCATAGTATATGCCCCGTACACTGCTCCGTAAATGTTTATGGCCTCCATAAGATGCTCCATAGTATATGTCCCATATACTGCTGCGATATATATATAAAAAAAAATAACATACTCACCTATCGTCGCTGGGCGCCGAGTGCTGGGGGGGCCTGAGCAGGCGGGGACACTGGCGCGCTGTGGGGGTCAGGAGCCGGAGTCGCCGCTAGCTCAGGCCCCCGACACTTGCTATAGTCACCTGGCCCTGATCCAGCGCTGCGTGCCTCTCCGTCTTCCGGCTCCTCTGGCTGTGACTGTTCAGTCAGAGGGCGGCACGCATTAATCGCGCCCTCTGAACTGTGAACGTCACAGGCAGAGGACCCAAAAGATGGAGTGACGCTCAGCGCTGGAACGGGACAGGTGAATATAGCTCATACTCACCCTCCTGGCAGTGGCACGTCCCAGCTTCTCTGTTGGAGATTGCGGTGCACGTTCAGTGCTTACGCATACCGCGATCTCCTGGGCTGCGTCACTCTGTGGGGTCCAGACTGCGCCGATACTTGCGCAGCCTATAAAGGCTTCGGACAGAGTGATGCTCCCAGATTATATATATATATATATATATATATATATATATATATATATATATATATATATATATATATATATATATATATATATATATATATATATATATACACATATATATATACAGTTAGGGCCAGAAATATTTGGACAGTGACACAATTTTCGCGAGTTGGGCTCTGCATGCCACCACATTGGATTTGAAATGGAACCTCTACAACAGAATTCAAGTGCAGATTGTAACGTTTAATTTGAAGGGTTGAACAAAAATATCTGATAGAAAATGTAGGAATTGTACACATTTCTTTACAAACACTCCACATTTTAGGAGGTCAAAAGTAATTGGACAAATAAACATAACCCAAACAAAATATTTTTATTTTCAATATTTTGTTGCAAATCCTTTGGAGGCAATCACTGCCTTAAGTCTGGAACCCATGGACATCACCAAACGCTGGGTTTCCTCCTTCTTAATGCTTTGCCAGGCCTTTACAGCCGCAGCCTTCAGGTCTTGCTTGTTTGTGGGTCTTTCCGTCTTAAGTCTGGATTTGAGCAAGTGAAATGCATGCTCAATTGGGTTTAGATCTGGAGATTGACTTGGCCATTGCAGAATGTTCCACTTTTTGGCACTCATGAACTCCTGGGTAGCTTTGGATGTATGCTTGGGGTCATTGTCCATCTGTACTATGAAGCGCCGTCCAATCAACTTTGCAGCATTTGGCTGAATCTGGGCTGAAAGTATATTCAGAATTCATCCGGCTACTCTTGTCTGCTCTTATGTCATCAATAAACACAAGTGACCCAGTGCCATTGAAAGCCATGCATGCCCATGCCATCACGTTGCCTCCACCATGTTTTACAGAGGATGTGGTGTGCCTTGGATCATGTGCCGTTCCCTTTCTTCTCCAAACTTTTTTCTTCCCATCATTCTGGTACAGGTTGATCTTTGTCTCATCTGTCCATAGAATACTTTTCCAGAACTGAGCTGGCTTCTTGAGGTGTTTTTCTGCAAATTTAACTCTGGCCTGTCTATTTTTGGTATTGATGAATGGTTTGCATCTAGATGTGAACCCTTTGTATTTATTGTCATGGAGTCTTCTCTTTACTGTTGACTTAGAGACAGATACACCTACTTCACTGAGAGTGTTCTGGACTTCAGTTGATGTTGTGAACGGGTTCTTCTTCACCAAATTAAGTATGCGGCGATCATCCACCACTGTTGTCATCCGTGGACGCCCCTGGCCTTTTTGAGTTCCCAAGCTCACCAGTCAATTCCTTTTTTCTCAGAATGTACCCAACTGTTGATTTTGCTACTCCAAGCATGTCTGCTATCTCTCTGATGGATTTTTTCTTTTTTTTCAGCCTCAGGATGTTCTGCTTCACCTCAATTGAGAGTTCCTTTGACCGCATGTTGTCTGCTCCCAGCAACAGCTTCCAAATGCAAAACCACACACCTGGAATCCACCCCTGACCTTTTAACTACTTCATTGATTACAGGTTAACGAGGGAGACGCCTTCAGAGTTAATTGCAGCCCTTAGAGTCCATTGTCCAATTACTTTTGGTCCCTTGAAAAAGAGGACGCTATGCATTACAGAGCTATGATTCCTAAACCCTTTCTCCGATTTGGATGTGGAAACTATCATATTGCAGCTGGGAGTGTGCACTTTCAGCCCATATCTAATATATAATTGCCTAGAATACTACTTCCTGCAATTTGTGCCAACTTCCGTGGCTTTGTCCGGAGCTAATGTCCGGAGCTAATGTCCGGAGATAAGTGACGTCAACAGTGTCCAGTGTCTGATTGGTTGCCGCCTGCTGCGAGCGACCAATCAGAAACGTGCCGTACTGTGACACACTCCGCCCGCCATTTTGGTGTGATTTTTGAATTTTTACCTCACAGCAAGTTTCTACTGCGTGGAGGCGGGCCCAGTGACGTTGCTCTTCAAGCTCCTGCCGAATTTCGTCAAAAAAATGATAATACCATTTACCAAAACTATATATATTTAGTTGTGAAGTGGTTCAGTGACATTTTCACACCAATTTTGAACTTTTGTTTAGTGTTTTCTCCATATACTGCCTATTATTTTTGTTCTTTCTTACTATTATTTATTAATTGTATTATTCTTACATTTGAATAAAGTATATATGGATTCTAGACTCCCGATTCTTTAGAATCGGGCTGCCATCTAGTTATATATATAATTGTATTTCTGAACATGTTTTTGGAAACAGCTAAAATAACAAAACTTGTGTCACTGTCCAAATATTTCTGGCCCTAACTGTACATACATACATACATACATACATACATACATACATATACACACACACACACACACTTCCTTCTCATCCCCCAATGGGGGTGGTTTTCTTTGTCCTTTCTCATTCTCGGGTCCTCAACCAGAGGCCTGGGAGTTTGAGGTTTCTGTGCAGGATCTTGGCATTGCGCTTTTCTGGCGATGGCGCTTTGAACACTGCGGTTTACCGAAAGCATACTGTGACCAAGATTCCCTTCTTTGGTGGGAGAGCCACCATCCTCCTCCATTGAACAAGGGAATCCCCAAGGGTCAGTATCCAAAAAAGAAATTGCTTTGACCATGGTTGAATTTATAAAACAAGCAAGGGATCTACATATGAGGTTTCTCGATAGAGGTTACACGGATTAGGTTCTAAGAAAGGCATGTCAATTTGCCCTAAGCCAAGATAGGGAAGCCTTACTGGCCCCAAAAGGCAGTAAAATAGAAGGTTCTGACTACATTAGAATGGTGGCAACATATGACAATGGGGCACCACAGGCGAAAGTGATAATGGAAAAATACTGAGATATTCTGACTATGGATAAAGATCTAAAGGAAATAATAGGATCGAAACCTCAAATCACCTTCAGAAAGGATCGTTCCATAGGTGATCGAATAACACAAAGCCACTTTGTAATGCCCATGGGTAACAAAATTTGGCTACCAATGAGACCTAAAGGCAATTTCAGGTGCAGTGGATGCATGGAGCATTCTCAAATATTGTACCTGCAAAATATTTCACCAGTGATACAACAGGGGAATGCTTTGAAATTAGACATTTTATTACAACCAAATAGGTAGTTTACAAGGCGATCTGTTTATGTGGGAAGGAGAACTGAGGTCGGGTTCACACTGCGTTACAGCAGCCCGTTCAACACATACGTCAAACGGGCTGCTGTAACGCAAGTGCCGACTTTGGCACATTGCTAGCGCAGATAAAGCATCTGCTAGCTCTATCTGCGCTAGCAGTGACGGACCAAGAAACGCTGCAGCCCGCATCTCAGGGTCCGTCACTCAATGACGGCACATGGTTAGCGCACGCATGTGTCCGACTTTGGAGTCAATGGCGGCACTAGCGGACTACGTAACAACGCGTTATGCCGCAGTGTAACGTAGTTAGTCTAACAGACTGGGGGAATGCAGTGTGAACCTAGCCTAAGGGTACCGTCACACAGTGGCATTTTGATCGCTACGACGGCACGATCCGTGACGTTCCAGCGATATATCCGTGACGTTCCGATCTCGCTGTGTCTGACACGCTCCTGCGATCAGGGACCCCGCTGAGAATCGTACGTCGTAGCAGATCGTTTGAAACTTTCTTTCGTCGTCTAGTGTCCCGCTGTGGCGGCATGATCGCATGGTGTAACAAAGGTGTGCACGATATTGTATATGATGTGCGCATAGTAACCAACGGCTTCTACATCGCACATACGTCATGAAATTATCGCTCCAGCGTCGTACATTGCAAAGTGTGACAGCAGTCTACAACGCTGGAGCAATATTGTTACGATGCTGGAGCGTCACGGATCGTGCTGTCGTAGCGATCAAAATGCCACTGTGTGACGGTACCCTTAGGAGAATTGGGCGATATCTCTAACAACAGAGACACACCACTGGCAAAACACATGAACTCTGTGCATGGTGGCGATAGCAAGGTTATCTCTTTATTGGCATAGATTGTGTATCAGAGGAGGTGACAGCAATAAAATTCTGCTACGAAAAGAGGCTAGGTGGATATTCCGTCTGGGCACCACCACTCAAGGAGGACTAAATAAGTACTTAAAGGGACTCTGTCACCTGAATTTGGCGGGACTGGTTTTGGGTCATATGGGCGGAGTTTTCGGGTGTTTGATTCACCCTTTCCTTACCCGCTGGCTGCATGCTGGCTGCAATATTGGATTGAAGTTCATTCTCTGTCCTCCATAGTACACGCCTGCGTAAAGCAAACTTGCCTTGTGCAGGCGTGTACTATGGAGGACAGAGAATGAACTTCAATCCAATATTGCAGCCAGCATGCAGCCAGCGGGTAAGGAAAGGGTGAATCAAACACCCGAAAACTCCGCCCATATGACCCAAAACCAGTCCCGCCAAATTCAGGTGACAGGTTCCCTTTAAACTATAGCTGCTTCATTTAATTGTCTCTGTCTATTCCGGTAATGGGAAACGAACCTTTATGGCTATATGGTTCCTACAGAACTCCCCGAATCCATTGATTTATGAATATGAATGTCGGGTTACTATGGTAATCACCGCGACGCCCACCCCCACCTCAGACCAAACCACTCACAATGAGAAGGTGGACACTTCCAGATACGGTAAGACGCGTACCAAAGAGACGGGATTATCTATGCCGTTACGCCAATGGGAATATTTAGTCCAGCTGGATAACCATGGTTACAAGGATACGCTGGATGTGAATAGGAGATGTCGGGATCTCGCCTCCTTTGGAGACGCTATTAAATAACACAGCCTCCTTGGTAGATCTAAATGTTCAATGATGTATACTGAGGCGGCATGTTTCTCATGCCGTGCCTTTGGATGTGAGGTTATTGAGGACTGACTTGTAGTCCTGCCGGGTAACCATGGCTACAAGGATACACCGGATGTGAATGGATGACATTTGGATCCCTCCCCTAATGGAGACATCAGTAAGTGGCATGGTCTCCACAGCAAACCCAAATTCTTAATGAACCATACTAATAAGGAGTGCCACAAACCAGGAGAAGATGTTGCTGGGGCCCGGCTCTTTAATGGGAATTAAGGGATTCTTCCCAGTAAAGGTAAAGTGTCGATACTAGGTTCTGAGCACTATTAAAGGCACCTTTCTGCTCCATGAAATAGAGAGCAATGTGGACTTCATGATTCGTTTGTACAGAAGTCCGCCCCACCAGCAAGTACACTTCCCTGATGACATCTCAACACGTAGAAAAGTAACGCATCGGGAGGATTTTTGTTTTCTTAATTTGAGGACCATACTTGGGTACTGCCCTTTGAGGACCATACTTGGGTACTGCCCTTCTCAGGGCTGGAGCAGCGGCTCCTGAACATCCAGATGAATCTGTCCAATTTACCGTCTACGGATGAAATGGGTGAGATCGACACTTTTTTGCACTCTTATGCACAATGACACTTTCTATCTTTGTATGTTCTATGTTGTTGTTTGGTAGTATGAACTCATTCTAAGAGTGTATGGTTAATGATTGGACTAGGAGTGTCTATACCTAGCAGAATTTGTACTTATAGGTCCGATAAACCATTAATGTGGGTTTTTATAAATACTCACTTATGGACCTAGAATCAAATATTTCTGTATCCAGGGCTAATGTATTTTAAGTGTGTATTATTAAAGGTTATATTTTAAATGAATCTTTCTATGCTATAAAATATCATATTCAGTAAGACAGAATCTGCGGTAACTAAGCAGGTGGTAGAGCTTTATTAGTTAATTTTCAATTGAGACCACAAGTCTGCAGATGGCAAATGATCGATCACATGATGACCGGTTGAATCAATACGAGTAGAGCGAAATCCTAACAGAGCGCATATTGCGCACCATTAGGACTCAGAATGTCAATGTCATCTTGAAGAATTATAAACACAGAAGACACCTGTCAGTGTACGGGAGCAAAGCAATAGAGCCAATGTCTGATTCCTGCTGCCCGGGGTAGAGGTCAGGCTGTAGGAATCAGCTGTCAGGTCTATATTTTGTGGCAAAATAGCATCATACAATATCTCATGGGGAAAATAACTATTTGATGCACGGACGATTTTACAAGTTTTTCCACCTACAAAGAATAGAGAAGTCGGTAATTTTTATTGTAGGTACACTGCAACTATGAGACACAAAATCTAAAAATAAAGACCAAAAAACACCTTGCATAATTTTTACATAATTAAATTGCATTTTATTGCATGCAATAAGTATATGATCACCTACCTACAGCAAGAATTCTGGCGCTCACAGATCTGTTAGTTCATCTTAAAAAGCCCTACTACTCTGCACTCATTACCTGTATTAATTGGAACTGTTTGAATTTGTTACATGTATAAAAGACACTTGTCCACACACTGAATCAATCACACTCCAAACCTTTCCACCACGGCCAAGACCAAAGAGCTGTCTAAGGACAACAGGGTCAAAACTGTAGACCTGCACAAGGCTGGCATGGGCTACAGGACAATAGGCGAGGCAACAACTGTTGGCACAATTATTAGAAAATGGAGGAAATACAAGGTGACTGTCAATCTTCCTCATTCTGGGGCTCTCTTTATGCTGCAAGGATGATTGAGAAAAGTTTGGAACCAGCCCAGAAGTACACGGGAGGTCCTGGTCAATGACCTGAAGAGAGCTGGGACCACAGTCTCAAACATTATAGTTAATAACACTATGCCATCATGGATTAAAATCCTGCGAGGCATGCAATGTCCCCCTGCTCACGCCAGCACATGTCCAGGCCCGTTTGAACTTCGCCAATGACCATTTGGATGATGGGAGAAGGTCATGTGGTCAGATGAGACTTATAACTTATGGTCAATTCCACTTGCCGTGTTTGGAGGCAGTAGGAGGAGTACAACCCCAAGAACACAGGAGGCAGGGTCGCTGCTGTACAAAACTGGTGACGGCAAGAGTGAGCGATACTACGTGCCCCAGGCTGGGGGGAGGGGGTGTTGGAAGTGTCAGGCTGTGGCAGGTCCCAGGCTTTCAGAAATTGTAGGCAGAGTCCTGGCTCTTCCCATTGTTTTCACTGTGGTGGACATTGGGAAACTGGTCACCGGAGGCACTGCATGCACAGATTGAGATCTCGGGAGCCGAACAAACAATAATCCATAAATAACTACAATACATTAAAACTGTTATGTCCATTACTTAATCCCTTCTGTGTTAGCCTATGTTGGGCCTTAAGAATCTGAAACCTGTTTTGTTCTTTTGCCTCCCGCTGTTGGGCCTACCGCGGCCATAAGCCGGGGACTAAATTAGCGGCCGTGGTCAGTGATGACTGCTGCGGTCATTGATGACGGCCGCAACAGCAGGAAACAGCGCAGCACATGCGGCGGTGACAGATGCAGACGGAAGGTGAGTATATACTCCGTGGGCTGTGCAATATACTCCGTGGCCTGTGCTATATACTACGTGGCTGGGCAATATACTCCGTGGGCTGTGCTACATACTACGTGGGCTCTGCAATATACTATGCGGGCTCTGCAATATACTACGTGGCTGTGCAATATACTACGTGGGCTGTGCAATATACTACATCGCTGGGCAATATACTAGTTGGCTGTGCAATATACTATGTGGCTGGGCAATATACTACATCGCTGGGCAATATACTAGTTGGCTGTGCAATATACTATGTAGCTGGGCAATATACTACATCGCTGGCAATATACTACGTGGCTGTGCAATATACTACGTGGCTGGGCAATATACTACGTGGACATGCATATTCTAGAATACCCGATGCCACCATATAATATCTTATAAAAAGGAAGAATTTTTTGTATAACTTGTTAACTTTTTTTTATCGTTTTCAGGGTCTAAAAGTAAAAAAAAACGCACTGCAGACACTGGGGCTTTGCTTTGGCAACCATGATTTTTTTTTTCTATTGGGGGGGGAACATTTATGGGGTAACAGAAGGTTTGTACCCATTGTTAAACTCCTTAGGTGCCACAGTACAATTGACTGTAGCATCTAAGGGATTAAACAGCCAGGCTGCTGCGTGTCAAACACAACGAGATCGCTATCCAGGACGCTGCAACGTCACGGATCGGTGTCGTTCTCTTTGCAAAGTTGCTGAGTGTGACAGTACCTTAAGATGCGGCTGTCAATAGTGACTACATCAATATAAAATGGTTAACAGAGTGTGGGGGTTTCCTCTTTATCCCAGTTGGTGCCTCAGATCATGATTTTGTGGTCCTGATGTTTGCCATGGCAATTCACAACCAAATAGCAGCATTAGAGTCTGCCGGCTGTTGTAATCTGTTCAGAAGTTAGAGGCATTTAGGTGGTAAAAATGCACATTTTCATTTCTGTCATGCAACTTTGCATTAATTCCTGAAAAGCACCTGAAGGGTTAATAAACTATCTGACTGCAGTTTTCAATATGACAGGGGGTGCTAGATTAAAGAGATAATCATTCAAAGTTTGAAAATTGCTAATTTTGTAACATTTTTCTCAAATTTCTGATATTTTTTTATAAATAAACACAAAACATATCAACCTAAATTTACCATTATCATAAAGTATAATGTGTCACGAAAAAACAGTCTCAAAATCACTGGGATTTGTTGAAGCGTTCCAGAGTTATTACCACATAAATTTGACACTGGTCAGATATAAAAAAAATTGGCTCCGTCACTAAGGGGTTAACATAATGGTTTAAAAAAAATAAATAAATAAAAAATAAAAAAGAGTAAGAAAAAAACGATGCCTATGTTCACAGTTTCTTGAACAAAGCCCATAAAATATATGTGACATGTAGGAAATAAAAACAGTTGAAGCATAGTAAGTGCAGTCAGTACAGTGCGGGGACACCAAAGTCTACGGCTTCACATTAAATCTGGGGAATATCACACAGGGGTTTATAAGGCATAACTAAAAAGCCGGGTGCATTACATCACTGGGTGATGGCCGCGGTCGCATAGGATAAAACTTGCCCTTTATCACCGGCCAAAGATTATTTTTAATCAAAGTACTGAGTTTTTAAACGTTAATCTATACTGAACAATACTAGCTCAGCCACTATGGAGGCGGATGGATGTAGGAGGTGACAGATGGCGCTTCAGTGAAGATGTTGCTGTGTTAATGTTAATGCTGGTTGCTTGTCACATAAAGTGGATTTATAGGTTGGAATAGGTAACAGGCTTAAAGGAGAAGTAGCATGATATTATTATAGCAGGTGGAGGTTAAACAGAAGAATACGACATTAGGAGGACTAAAATACCTATACGGGCAGGTCTAAAAATCTATTGCACCACCAAAGACATGCTGCAAATCTGAAAACACAGATTTTCTTCTGCAATGTGTGGATAGGATCTGAATATCTGTGTTCAGACAAAATACAATCCTTTACTTAACTGGGTTGTCCAGGCTTCAACTCTGAAGTGACTCAATGTGACTGCAGACTTGTAAATCCTCACAGTGTGCAGCATGCGCACCGTGAGGATTCTCCGGTGTCGGAAGTGGATGGTTTGTGACTGCAAGTAAGTGATTTAAATACATGCAGTCACAGGCCGACTAGAAGTCACGGGCGTGTCAGATGCAGCAGTCGCTCTACATCTGGGGGCAGAAGGTCTCTGCATTTGGCATTGCAGACGCCTTCTTAATCTTTCAGACTGTTGGACCCAGCGGCAACCTCCCTCCAGCTCTAACTGACACACTTGGACCTTGGTGTTTATAAACTCCCAGCCTGCTTTAGGGAGTTGCCGGTGATATTCACTTCTGAGAGATTGGAGCTGTAGCTGTCGGCTAACTTCCTCTCTATTGCTCTTGGAGGATGTTTGGCGTTCTCTCTCTGGAGTCTGCTCAAGGTAAGTTCCTCTCTCCTTGTTTGTCTCCCTTGTTGTTAGTTATCAGTGGGGACTGACCAATGCCTATCCCCTCCCTATCCTATTGTCTTCTCGGGTTCCCAGCTTGTGTTTGACAGCCAAAGTCTCAACCTGTGCCTGAAAAATTGCAGGAGCTTGGCCAAGGTTCACAAGGCTATGCATCTTAAAGGGGTATACTAGCCTAAAAAAAAAAAAAAAATTGCACAAATTCAATGGATACGTGATAACTGTTAGGTCAGAGGGAGTTCTATGGCTCACAAGTGCGACCCCTAATGATCGACAGAATCAACTGGTGGGAGTCTATGGTGGGAGTGGGAACCATGCTAATCTAATAGTGATCATCTCTCCTGCAGAGTAAGTACTGGAATTTAAAAGCTCATCTAAAACCAGAACAGCATGAAGACTACATGCCCCCATGAAAACGGAATACTGTGGCTGAACACACAATTAACCAATACCATAATCCCACATGTACGCACCCTAAAAACAGCTGCATCTTTAGGAGCCCATACACACAATTATCAGGTAAACATGAACCGGCCGACTAACTAAAGTCTATAGGGAGTTGTCCTGGGGCCCACCAGCATCTTACCACCTCCCCCCCCCACTGAGAGAAGAAAATGCTCTCTATGCCAATTTGAGCATACACATGTATGGCAGGAGTGGGTGTGGGGTTCATAAAGAATGGCTGCTGGGCTCCATTTGGAGAACAGCAGCATTACAAGGGGTATTCCCATCTCCAAGATCCTATCCCAATATGTAATAGGTGTAAGAATAATATTATTAGCAGATACCTCCAACTAAAAATGTAGGATAGTTCTTCTGACTTCCTACGTCATTTACCACATGTGCAGGGCACTGCAGTAGCTTAGGTATCCATGGTTACAACCACTCATATAGTGACAATTAGGTATCCATGGTTACGACCTCTAACAGCTAAGATACTTCAATGCCCTGCACATGGGGTAAGCAACATAATGAATGAGAAGAACTATTCTACATTTCTAATTGGAGGGATTTGCTAATATTATTATACTTATTACATACTGGGATAGGATACTGGAGACGGGATTATCCATCCAAGTGTATATTCAGACGGTCTGCTCAAGTCGCTATTTTTTTTTCTTTCTTTTTTTTACCATGATGCTAAATTCTGCAGTTTTGCTGCGATCTCAGAAGAACTGCTGTGTTTTGTGGGGGTGTTGCAGCAGACAAAAACGGCAAGTTGATAGCATTACCTGAATATATCCCAATGTTTTTGGCCTCCCTAATTAACAGCACAAGTCTAAACAGTGATGAACCCCAATAATCACTGTAATGGGTAATTTTTGTGAAGTCGACGAGTCGTTTTCTAGAAGGTTCACAATGTGAAATACGATTCCCGAGAAGCGGTTAACCGGTGACATCACATTATCAGCATTCACCATTAACCGCCATTAGAATCAATACTATAGCTATCCTACATACATCTCCTCATCCTCCACCTCGCTGCGGTGAATAACGGGAGTGGAGAGAGATCTGCTGGAGTATCAGATGTGTCTCTGGAATGAAGTCATCCCATGCTTCTGTAGCCTGATCTCTATCTGCCCGTATCAGGAGCCATCATGCCAAACATGAGACATGGCCCTTCATTAATTTTCAATGTGGGTTTATTGGCTGATGCGGAACAGCTGAGGCAGCTGAAAAACAATGGAGATCAGCGGACTCCTCCACTTACTCCAGAGGCTGCGACATCTATCTAAGAGATCTATTAAATAATCCAGTCTGCTCAAATAGCGTGAAATCTATGGAGGGCTGCACATTAGTGGGGGAAAAAAGGGAGTAATCAGCATTCATTCAAAGGCACAGCATCTAGAAAGGGAGGGCGAGGTGCGTGGCGAGGGCACGGTGCAGGAACGAGGCACGCACAGCGGCATTTCAACAAAGCTGTACATAAAGATGGAGCTGAACGCAGCACCAAGGACGGGGCCAGACGAGATCCACCAACCTGCAGAGGACACGCACGCCCGGGAACCCGCACACTGCTTTCTGGTTCATCATTTCCTGAACCAGATGGCTAAAATGTTAGAACCAAACCTATAAATGCAGGTGAAGAGGCAATGTATCACACCGTGTGACTGGTGAGCGACAAACCGGGGAGAAAAGCTGTAATAGGACTCCCGAATAACAAGCAGGCCTCAAATACAAGACGACTCCAGCATGCGAGGTCAAGACGACTCCAGCATGCGAGGTCAATCAGAAAATTACCTATTGTTTAAGTCAGGGCTTTGTGTGCCATGTATATTTTAAAAACCATTTTATTTAAAAAAAAATAAAAATAAAAATAAATTAGCAATATTGCAACTTTCACACTCACCACTAGAGCTATGTGAGACGCATACTTCCTATCCTTTCAGGAAGAGTTTTCAGCAGGCTCCTTATCATCAGAGGCAGGATTGCAATGACAGGTAACACCTATATACACAGCTGATAACACAGAATCCACCAACCATGACTGACCCTGCACACTCCCATTAGATTCTTCAATCGAAAAAGATAGTGGTGTGTGTTGTCTGACCATTATGGCTATGGAAATCCATTGTTACCTGAAGCAACTGGAAGTTAGAGTCTAAAAAAGCCACAGCTGCTTTTATATATAATGAAGACTGGAATTTGTGACCACTCTTCTTTTGCAAACTGCTCTTGGTCTCTCATATCTGAAGACGCCTTCTCCCAACAGCAATTTTAAGATCTCTCCACTGGTGTTCAATGGGATTTAGATCTGGACTCATTGCTGACCACTTCAGAACTCTCCAGAGCTTTATTTCCATCCATTTCTGGGTGCTTCTTGAAGTATGTTTGGGGGTCATTGTTATTCCTGAAGATCCATGACCTAGGACACAAACCCAGGTTTCTGACATTGGGCACTACACTGCGACCCATAATATGTTGGTGAACTTCGGATTTCATGATGCTTTGCACACAGTCAAAGCACCCAGTGCCAGCAGAACAATCCCAAATCATCTTTGGCCCTCCACCATATTTGACTGTAGGTACTGTGTTCTTTTCTGTGTAGCCCTCATTCTGTTTTTGGTAAAAAGTAGAATGATGTGTTTTACCAAAAAGCTTTATCTTGGTCTCATCAGTCCATTAGAAGTTTTCCCAGAAAGATTTTCACTTACTGATATACATATTGGCAAACGGCAGTCTAGCTCATTTATGTCTCTTAGCAGTGGGTTCCTCCTTGGTCTCCTGCCATAGCTTTTCATTTCATTCAAATGTTAACAGATAGTTCGACCTGTTCTGTACGGCCTCGGCATGGACCTCCTGACCCAAATTCCCCAGTCACCCCAGCCTCATCATAGGCATACACGAGGCTGCTAAGTTTGGGTCATGAAATCATGTAAAAAAACTACCATAAACTAAAAAGAGAGGGCAAAAGGCCTCCAAAAAAAGGAGGGGGGACACACAGTATATTATAAATCCAGGTAGTAAGATAGTTATTTTTTTATATGCAGTCATATCTAAAGCATAATGAACAAAGCAAATTATGCAAGTGCAGCAAATTATCAAGAGGCAAGTGCATATAGGCTTTTCATACCACGATGATAAGTTTTTATAATCAAAGTGCAAGTGCAGTCTAAGTATATAATAAGAATGCCCTCCTACTTATATATGTTAATTGTGCCTGGATTCTGCATAGCCAGCCTCTGGTAGCCATCAACCAAATGAGATTGCCAGTTACTGTTTATTACCTAGATCCAAAGGCCACCAGAGGGAATGAGGTGTCCTCCCCACACCCGATGCAGTTTCGCCTATGCTTCTTCCTGGGGGGACCTGTACAATTCATACTTCCAAAAGCCACTCCAGCATTCTTCAGTTGGAGTTGAGGTCCATTTTGGTGGAGTGGGAGTTGGTATAAAATGGACTGACTCCGAAAACATAGAATAGATTGGGTACAGCAGTACAATGCAGGCTGTGCTGTAAAGGTTTTAATTACAATTAGGGAAACTTATGAAATATCCTATGTCTGTTCTGTTCTTGATCTAAGGATCTTGGCTTTTAATTGAAATTAATCTGTGCTGCACTTTATGTACATGCTCAGTAGTGACCAGTGCTGTGGAGTGGTAGCGGAGATGAATCTGTGCTGCACTTTCTCTACATGCTCAGTAGTGACCAGTGCTGTGGAGTGGTAGCGGAGATGAATCTGTGCTCCATTTTATGTACATGCTCAGTAGTGACCAGTGCTGTGGGGTCGGAGTCGTGATGTCAGTCAGAGAAATTGAGGAATCGGAGGTTTGGCTTAACGACTCCACAGCTCTGCTGCCCTGTTGACTTGATCTCACCCAGGGTGTATCCCTTTGATACATTATAGACTCTAATCACTTCAGAAACTAATTTTTATTACTCACTCCATAAAAAAAGAAATTTTGGAAAGAGTCTTGATAACAAGCTCATTTTGTGCTTACAGCTCCTATGCACAGCCATATGTCTCCATGGATGCAAATTGATCCAGCAGTCAAGTGTTCCTACACACTATTGGCTTTAGGTGATGAAATGATGATAGAAATAAAGCTCTCTTTTCAGTATGCGATATCAATTTCAGTGGCATGTAAAAGTTTGGGCACCCCTGGTTAAAATTACTGCTATTGTGAACAGTTAAGCAAGTCAAAGATGATCTCTAAAAGGCCTAAAGTTAAGGATGACACAAAATATAAAAGATGACCATATATACAGTATGTATGTGTATATATATATATATATATATATATATATATATATATATATATATATATATACACATACATACACACATATACACACACACACACACATACATACTGTATATATGGTCATCTTTTATATTTTAAAGATTATAAAAAGAAAAATGGGCTGATGTAAACATTTGGGCACCCTGGATTGTTAGTAGCTATGTGCACCCTGCATGATTAATACCAAGTAGCACCTCTTTTGAAAGTATCACAGCTTGTAAACGTTTTTTTTGTAGCCGGCCAAGAGTCTTTCAATTCTTGTTTAAGGGATTTTCATCCTTTCTTTCTTGGAAAAATTGTTTCAGTTCTGTGAGATTCCTGGGTCGACTTGCTTGTACAGCAATGTTGAGGTCTAGCCACAGATTTCCAATGATCTTGAGATCAGGGGACTGTGAGGGCCAATGTAAGACTTTCAGTTTGTGCCTTTTGAGGTCGTCTATTGTGGATTTTAACATGGGTTTAGGATCATTATCCATTTGTAGAAGCCATCCTCTTCAACTTTGGATATTTTTTACAGATGCTGTTATGTTTGCATCAAGAATTTGTTGAAATTTCTTTGAATCCATTCCTCCCTCTACCTGTGACATGTTCCCTGTGCCATTGGCTGCAACACAAACCCAAAGCATGATTGATCCCATCAAGGACAACATCTGCAAGGAGTTTGTATGCTCTCCCCGAGTTTGCGTGGGTTTCCTCCGGGTTCTCTGGTTTCTTCCCACATTCTAAAGACATACTGAGAGGGAATTTAGATTGTGAGCCCCATCGGGGACAGCGATGATAATGTGTGCAAAATGTAAAGCGCTGCGGAATATGTTAGAACTACGGTATATAAAAATAAAGATTATTATTACCCATCCCCATGCTTAATGGTTGGTGAGATGTTCTTTTCCTGTAATTCTGTGCCCTTTTGTCTCCACATTTACCTTTGATCATTGTGGCCAAGGAGATCTATTTTCCAGAATGCCTCAGCTTGTGTAGCTGTTCTTTTACATACTTCTGATACTGAATTTTATGATAAGGACGCAAGAGAGGTCCTCTTCTTATGGCTCTTCATGAAGACCATATTTGTGCAGGTGTCTCGGAGCAGCAGAACAATGTGCCACAACTCCAGAGGCTGCTAAATCTTTCTGAAGGTCTTTGCAGTAAATCGGTTGTTCTGATTTGCCTCTCTTGCAATCCTAAGAGCAGCTCTCACTGAAGTTTTGCTTGGTTTTCCAGATCTTATCTTGACCTCCACTGTTCCTGTTTACTGACATTTCTGAATTACATTTCAAATTGAAGAAAGGGCAACTTGAAAACGCTTTGCTATCTTCTTATAGCCATCTCCTGCTTTGTGGGCCTTCATCATTTTCAGAGTGCCAGGCAGCTGCTTAGAAGAACCCATGGCTGCTGTTTTTTGGCACAAGGTTAGAGGAGGCTGGGTTTTAATAAAGCTGGGAAATGTGCATCACCTGGCCTTTCCTAACGATGACAGTGAACAAGCCATAACCCTAACAGGCTAACTAAAGTTTGAAACCTTGGTCAAAGGGCCATTTTGCCTTTTGGAGTTTTTAAAATGTAAAAAAATGACAATACATATATTTTTTGCCTAAAATACAAAGGAAATGTGTCATCTTTAACTTTAGGCCTTTTAGAAATAATTTAATCTTCAACTTGCTTAACTGTTCACAATAACAGTCATTTTGATCAGGAGGTGCCCAAACTTTTACATACCACTATGTCAGAATAAAAGCATGGCTGCTTAGAGTAGCACAAACTGATTTTGTGATCCTTAAACCCCCCAAAACTGTAGTGTATCCCTTTCTATAGAATTAAGAGAGAAGAACATCCTGCGGACACGTCAATAGATTTGGATAGGTTCCAAAGACGAAAAGAGAAAAGAGCGGACATCTATACTGACTTAAGTAAATCTCAAGCTGCTCTTTAGCAAAGACATTTTGCAGGAAGCCCACAAGCTTTAACTTGCAGGTCTGACTACAGGAATCAGAGTAGAATAAAGGCCGCCGGCTGGAAACGTCAGAAAAGGCTGCCGCCTAAAGGCCTCCCTACTGCCACCTAGTGGTGATCGCAGTGTGTGACTGCGCTACAACACTAAACCATAGCAACCAATAGTAGAGAAACTGGTGGTGTGGGAGAAAATGGAATCGATAGTGTTAATTTTCTGCGGCTGTCTCCTACTATTCGGGTATGATAGGGAGGAATCAGGAGACTGGCAAAGGCAGGCTTCCCTTAGATAACCCTATAGGAAGCCTAGAGCAGGACAGGGAGGAGGCAGCCCCACTGGCAATGGGGAGGCAGCTGGGAGAGCGTGGACGGCAGCCAGGGAGACAGTCAGCAGCATTACCAGCAAGGAGATCTATAAGAAAGCCAGCACTATAGCAATAAGATGCAAGGCGTATACATAGCCATTACCTAGTAAGGCCTGCAATGCATCTTCCTCAACACACGCACCATGCAGCTCCTCCCAAGAGGTCATGATGCCAGATCCGTAAAGGAAGAGCTCTAATTCAGCTGACATGTTTGTCGAAAGGCTGCAGGACTCCAGAGAGGGACGCTGTCAGAAGGCTTCTTGTTCACAATACAGGACAATACACAAAGTCATGGAAAAATAAATGGCAGACAACAACAACAACTACGCTGGGGGGTCCAGAAGATGCTCCGAGAGCGGTAGATGGGTGAATGTTCTAGAAGTACATATGTGAAGGGTCCTCCAGGTCTAATATTTATTTTACTCACTTACATAGCACCATTAATTCCACAGCTTTACAGAGATCATCACTGTCCCCATTGGGGCTCACAATCTAAATTCCCTATCAGTTTGTCTTTGGAATGTGGGAGGAAACCGGAGAACCGGGAGGAAACCCCCGCAAACACGGGGAGAACATAGAAACTCCTTGCAGATGTTGTCCTGGGTGGGATTTAAACCCAGGACTCCAGCGCTGCAAGGCTGCTGTGCTAACCACTGAGCCACCGTGCTTCGCTAATATGGCGATATAGCTTAAAAACCCCTAATACAAATACAACAGTTCCGTCAGAATTCCAAAAGGTGGGAAGGTTAAAAGAGAACTGCAGAGCCATGGTATATGCAGGCAGGATTCAGTTTACAGACAAACATGCAAAATATTGGAGTCAATGCAACAGTTTCAAATACTCAATGGGAAATCTGAAGAAAACAAGTGTCACCACTAATGTACACCCTCCTTGTATTCTATGGTTTTATGTATCAGGACATAAATGAAAACACCCGGTCAGTAAAAGGTGCAAAACGCAGGCAAATACAACCTCAGATGAAATGCAGAAGCAGGGTGTGAATAGTTAAGTACCCCATTAGTTTCCATGTGAATTAAGAGGGGGAGTAGCGGCAGATGCCCTTCATTAATATTCCGTCAGCCAGTGTTAGACTTGTATGGAGAGCTTGTGACGGAACTTCTGGCCAGTCAGAAATTATGGGGACTAGGTGGCTTTGCGGGACCGCAGTGGTATCAAAAAACAGAGAAGATGCCGGAGAGCGAGTATATGACTGGGGCTTACATTGAAAACACCACTCTAGCGCTAAAGAACCAAAACAATGCTGAAGTGGTGTTTTAACATGTGGATGGCTGGAGCATGCGTGTCTGGCTCAATGATGGAAGCAGTGTGACGCTCTGAGCAATGTCCTGCTGGGAAATCTTGGGTCCTCAAATTCATTGGGGGGTTACGTTGACCACCTGCCTGATCATGGCAATGGTATTCAATACTAACAGTGCCTTTTTTCAGCAGGATAATGCCCATGCAACATTGCAAAAATTGAGGACCATGACAGGGGTCAAGATGATGACCTTTCCTCCAAATTCTCCAGATCTCAATCTGATCGAGCATCTGTGCAAAGACCAGGGTTGCGGAGTCGGAGCCCATTTTGGTGGAGTCGGAGTCATGGAAATTGAGGAGTCGGAGGTTTGGCTTACCAACTCCGCAGCCCTGGCAAAGACAAATCTGATTGTTGGAGGCTGCACCTTGCATCTGACCAGACAAAGGGTCTGATGCCTCATGAGGTGCTGAGGAGTCGATGCCTGGATGTCAGAGCTGGCACAATGGGGACTCACACAATACCAGGCCGGCGATTTTACTGTTCTGTCTGATCGCTGTAAAGGACTGATCAGGAGTTCCGCACGGTTTTCACGCTTTGTAGAAAATCACCCACATTAATGAGACCCGATCACGCAATTACATAAGGGGGCTACACATTGTTGGACGCTCCGCTGAGCTCAGGAGGAGTTCCCCAGATATCCCGACTCCAGCAACAATCAGCAATGCCGTTTCTTCGCTTTGCCCACTGGGGCCAATAAGACGCCTGTAGTCCTAGCTGGATTTCAGAGCGCACCGAGCTTCTATTATGAAGCCGCTCCTTTAGACAGAGGACACTTATGAAAAATGCATAGTGCCAGGGAGCCGTGATGCAGGCGGTGCTATGTATTTTTCATTAGAATCCTTTATCAATATGGTAAAACTATTTGGAGCATAGAGACAGACTGTGTGTGAAAAGGGAAGGGGGGAGATGAGAGGTTGAGTGAGAAAGGGAGGGAGCGTGATCGAAAGACACGCAGACAGCTGTGGAGCCAGTGAAAGCAAGGAAGGCAGTCACAGTGACAGGCTCAAAGAGACAGCCAGCTGCTTGTCAGATTGGTATCAACAGAGAAGAAAAAAAGAAAAAAAAAAGGAGTGGGATGCGGTGAAAGCTTAAAGGAGCCGTATGTGCTAGGTAGGCGGTATACCGGACACTGAGGGGCAGCGCAGGCCTGAACAAAGGCAAGAAAGAGACCACAATAGACAGGCAGGCGTGCTAGGTAGACGGTATACCGGACACTGAGGGGCAGCGCAGGCCTGAACAAAGGCAAGAAAGAGACCACAATAGACAGGCAGGCGTGCTAGGTAGACGGTATACCGGACACTGAGGGGCAGCGCAGGCCTGAACAAAGGCAAGAAAGACCACAATGGACAGGCAGGCATGCTAGGTAGACGGTATACCGGACACTGAGGGGCAGCGCAGGCCTGAACAAAGGCAAGAAAGAGACCACAATGGACAGGCAGGCATGCTAGGTAGACGGTATAACGGACACTGAGGGGCAGCGCAGGCCTGAACAAAGGCAAGAAAGAGACCACAATGGACAGGCAGGCGTGCTAGGTAGACGGTATACCGGACACTGAGGGGCAGCGCAGGCCTGAACAAAGGCAAGAAATAGACCACAATGGACAGGCAGGCATGCTAGGTAGACGGTATACCGGACAGTGAGGAGCAGCGCAGGCCTGAACAAAGGCAAGAAAGACCACAATGGACAGGCAGGCATGCTAGGTAGACGGTATACCGGACACTGAGGGGCAGCGCAGGCCTGAACAAAGGCAAGAAAGAGACCCCAATGGACAGGCAGGCGTGCTAGGTAGACGGTATACCGGACACTGAGGGGCAGCGCAGGCCTGAACAAAGGCAAGAAAGACCACAATGGACAGGCAGGCGTGCTAGGTAGACGGTATACCGGACACTGAGGGGCAGCGCAGGCCTGAACAAAGGCAAGAAAGAGACCACAATGGACAGGCAGGCATCGAATATGTCGGCGAGAGTGGATGCAAGCAATGGGAAGAGGCGGCAGGTCACCGGCACCCACGGGAGAAAGGCTTAACATCATGGCAGCGGGACGGAATGTTTACATTCCGCGTGTTTGTAAATAAACAGCGATTCTACATCCACGGCAAATCGTAATATTATATCGAATCAATATATCGTCGGCGCTTAGGACGTACGTGTCACAAAGGACAGCATGCAGAACTCTGCCTTATCCAGGCTGGTTGGGCGACGACCCCGTAATAAGGTCAATGCCGGATTCAGATATTCTATACATCATGCTATAATTCGGTGCTGCCATCAGTCACATCCCACCATACCTGCACACGGCATATGTGCGCTACCTCCCACACATTTCCACAGTATTCTTGTGGTTCCCGTTGCTTCTGCATTCCCCCAAAGAAACAGAATGTCCTGAGTGGGTTGAAATGTATATATCTCAGCTTGTGCACCGGGGGGGGGTAAAGAAGACCCAGCGGGTGGGAAACATGCAAATGCGTCTGAAGATCGATGCTTAAAAAGGGTTTTCATGCAGCTTGAAGTTTCCCGAGCCATACAATTAAAGGGAACGTGTCAGCAGAAAAGGACCTGTTATTTAATTCAGGTTTTAGCGTTAAATGTATATATTTTCGAATTTTGGTTCGGGATTTTTCACATTTATACATGCACATTAGCGGCAATAAACTAACTTTGCGCCTTTCTTTAGTGTTGATTAGTGATGAGCGAGTGTACTCTTTGCTCGGGTGGTCTTCGAGTATTTGTAACTGCTCGGAGATTTATTTTTTGTCGATACAGCTGCATGATTTACAGCTACTAGCCAGCTTGAACACATGTGGGGATTCCCTAGCAACAAGGCAACCCCCACATGTACTCAGGCTGGCTAGCAGCCGTAAATCATGCAGCTGTATCGACAAAAACTAAATCTCGGAGCACTCAAATACTCGGATACCACCCAAGCAACGAGTATACTCATGGCCAATTATTGTGATCCTGACTCTGATGATAAAAAAAAAAAAGGTGTTTAATGCAGTTTCATTGTCATCAGAGGCAGGATTACCTTGCAAAGACAGGAAGTAGGCATTTAAAATAGTCCCAGTGGCCAGCGTGTAAATTGAAAGATTAATCATTTTGGGTTTTTTAGCAGGTCATGATAAGCAAAAAAACACAATAAATATAGTGACGGTTAGTTATCCGTTAGGGGTCGTAACCATGGATATCTAAGCTACTGCAATGCCCTGCACATGGGGTAAGGGACATAAAGAATCAGAAGAACTATACTACATTTCTAATTGAAGGTATTTGCTAATATTATGATTATTACACCCACTACATATTGGGATAGGAAATTGGAGATGGGAACAACCCTTTAAGATATTGATCTTGTGTCATCTACCCAGCCAAGGTAGTCATATAAGATTCAGGATAAGCCATAAATGTTTGATAAATGCGGATCCAACCTTCTACACAACATCTATGTGGAGAATAGGGGTCCCCTGTGCTGGGGAAGAATATTAATGGAGAGGCAAATCTAGGGAAATTACAGAAATTGCTAAGCTTATAACCCCCACTATCCTCACAGATGTGGACCCCAGGGTTAGGACTTGAGTGTATTAGACATGTACACTATATCCTGTGTAATATTTCCATAAAAGTCTCAGTTGTGAACATCCCTTCAAACCCATTTCTTCACAGTCTAAACCGTCTCTATGCCAAAAACTAGTTCTACAGTAGGTGACCATTTCCTAGATTGACTCCCAAGTGTCTCATCAGTGCTCTATAATAATATTATTATTTTATATAGCGCCAACATATTCCGCAGAACTTTACAATTAAGCGGAGTCATATACACATTCAATACAAGGTAAGACAGTGTACACAGTGACATTAGGAGTGAGGGTCCCGCTGCTCACAAGCTTACAATCTACAAGGAAATGGGGGCGACAAACAGGTGAAAGGTGCAGGTTGTAATAAATAGGGGTTTTTATATAAAGCTGCATGATCCGGTCATCAGCCCGTGTGTGTAAGTGCAATTATCAGGTGCAGTTATGTGCATGCAGGGTGTGGAGACAATGGAATAGGAGGAAGCAGATTATGAATAATATTTAGAAGGACAGAACAGGGGAGAGTTAGGCGAGTTGAGGGGATAGGCTGAGATGTGTTTTTAAAGCACACTTAAAAACGTGGGTAAAGGTATCAGTTGGATCGTCTGGGTTAGTGCATTCCAGAGAACTGGCGCAGCACGAGAGAAGTCTGGGAGACGGAGGTGCGAGGTTCGAATTATGGAGGATGTTAGTCTTAGGTCAGTTTCAGAATGGAGGAAATGTGTAGGGCGACAGACAGATGAGGGAGGAGATATATGGTGGTGCAGAACTTTGGACAGCTTTGTGGGTGAGAGCTAGGAGTTTATATTGTATTCTGTGGGCAACCAGTGTAATGACTGGCACAAGGTGGAGGCATCTGTGAAGAGGTTGGACGGAAATACGACCCTGGCTGCTGCATTCAGGACGGACTGGAGAAGAGAGAGTTTGGTTAGAGGGAGACAGATGAGTAGAGAGTTGCAGTAGCGGTAGTAGTTTCAAAGGCGAGAAAAGGTCGGATTCTGGAGATGTTTTTAGGATGCAGCTGACATGGGCGAGTGAGTGATCAGATATAGGTAATAAAGGAAAGTTGAGAGTCAAATATGACCCCAAGGTAGCGGGCGTACTGCTGGGGAGCTATGGTGGAACCCTCCAAGGTAATTTCAATGTCAGGTAGAGTTAGGTTAGTAGGAGGAGGAAACACAAGAAGTTCAGTTCTGGAGAGATTCCGGTTCAGATATGGAGAGGACATTATATTAGAGACAGTGGACAAACAGTGCTTGGTATTTGGTATTAAGGCGAGGGTAATGTCAGGGGAAGAGGTGTAGCATTGGGTGTTGTCAGCATAGTGCTCTGTTAGTCCGACCAGCACAGGTAAGTCTATGTTCACACTTTGTGGGTTTTTTTTAATGCAAATAAAAGCGGATGTTTAGAGTACCAGCAAAAGCTATGAGATTTCAGATCTCTCACGCACACACTTGGCTTTTTTTCTATACCGAATTGAAAAATTGCTGTTTTTTTTTTCCATCTTCAGCATGTCACTTTTTTCAGCGTTAACCTAAGTGTATACAACAAAACCGAGGCAAAAAACAGGACGCATATTTTATGTAGCGTTTTTCCTGCCAAGAGATGCAGAAATTTCTGCACCAAATACCCTTGGTTAACCCTTAACATACAGAAGTGGTGACGTGTTTCTATTATACTTTTCCTCTGTTCCACTTCAGGTTTTGGCTTAAAAATACGGATGTAAAATACTGACCAAATACTGATCGTGTGAACGTGGCCGGACACAACCTATTGTGACCCCTCATCCTTTAGGCTACTTTCACACTAGCATCGTACGACGCACGTCGCAATGCGTCGTTTTGCAGAAAAAACGAATCCTGCAAAGTTGTTTGCAGGATGCGCTTTTTTCTCCATTACCTTGTATTAGCGACACATTGACACACGTCGCAACCGTCGTGCGACGGTTGCATCGTGTGGTGGCGGACTGTCGGCACCAAAAAACGTTGCTTGTAACGTTTTTTGGTGCGTTGTGTCCGCCATTTCCGACCACGCATGCACGGCCGGAACTCCGCCCCCTCCTCCCCGGAACTCACAATGGGGCAGCGGATGCGTTGTAAAACTGCATCCGCTGCCCCCGTTGTGCTGCGCTTTCACAGCATGCGTCGGTACGTTGCCACGACGCATTGCGTCGTGCGACGCTACTGTGAAAGTAGCCTTATTAGGCCTCTGTACGAGCCAGGTACACGAGGGTTGTAAGGAATCACATATGCAGCAGCTGCGGATCCTACAAGGGATCCATTAATTCTAAGTATAAGAATCCTTACGGGATAGAATATCTCCACAATTCAGTAAACCATGAGAACATTTTTTCTACGGAATTATTTGAATTATGTAGAGAAAATACTCCAAATGTCTTCATAAGAAGAATCAAACCACACCACTGATCGGCAGCTTTCTGCACGGTGTGAATAGGCAGAAAGCTGCTAATCAGTTGTGTGAGCGTGGTTGGACCAGGAGGTACGAGACATCCAGTCCTCTAAATGATAATCTGTTGCTGATAAAACACTGATTTTATTGAAACAAAAGCACAGCCCGGTAAGTGACACATCGCTGGAATCAGGGTCTCTGCCCCTACATTGTGCTGCTCTCAGAATACATAGCAAAATCTGCTCACAAATTCCTTTTAAGACTCAACCCTTTTAATGAATCTATTGGCTCAAACTTTAGCTCAGCTAATTTCAAATGATAGATCTGTGACTTCCTTCATATGAATCCTGACGGTTTTTAATTCTGTGACACCGGAGAAGATCTGTTATAAGGAACCTGTCACTAGGTTTTTGGAAAAAAAAAATATCTTTACTTCAGTTAAACACAGAAATATAGTACAGGCAGCACTACACCCTACAAAAGTGCCCACACAATCACTAGAGACAACCTCAATCAAAACGTGGCCTGGGGAGATTAGATAATCAACAAGATCCCGGCACCCCAGGCTCAATTTTCTGTTGGAAGAAGTGGCCAACAGGGCTGGCTGCTGGAAGGGTATAGGCCCCCATACACATTAGACCAACCTCGACCATAACGAGTGTGTTTGGGGCCTCCTGACAGGATCATGCATGTCTTCAGACTGCCGATATTTGCAGCGACAAAAGCCGCTGCCAGAAAAGTCTGGCAGAAGCTCTCTCGTATAGAACAAAGTATTCAGGATAAATAGTCGTCGGCCAAACAATCGTTCAGTTATCTAGAGCCATTTATCATGTATGAGGCTACTTACTGTACTTCCTGAGGCTTCTGTCCTGGAAATTTCAGGCTAACATGGACAAATTGAATTTTTTTTTAAAATGTCTTGTTTAAAACAACATCAGGGAATAAAACTAGAAAAAAAATGGCACCGATAGGGTATGTTAGAACATAGAGAAAAAATAAAGAAAGATGAAGGTTCATCCTACATGTTTGCACAAGTCCAAAGAAGGCACTGAGACAGAGGTCGCTAGATAATCGTAGACAGTGTCCAGGGTCCTCCGTTTTAGGCTTTGATACTAATGGTGACCCACCGGACTAGAAAGGTGTAATTAAATACCATGGAAGGTGCAGATGACCAGCAGATTCTCGGCTTTCTGTGGTATCTAATTATACCCTTCTATTCCCGCGAGGCGCCATTGTAAAAAACAGTATGGAACACAAAAACCTGTATGAAATGATAAGTACTATATTATCGAGGACATTTCACCCACCTGCACCCCCTCTCCTGTGAGGGCTGAACATGACTGGATCTGCCAGACTCGGTCCCTGATTGTGTGCAAATTTAGGCCTTCTGCTATTTCGGAGGCCGGTGCGGCCGTCAGTAAATCCTGTTTATTAGCAAAGATCAGCACAGGGACTCCGCTCAGTTTCTCTTCGTCCAAAAGTTCAGCTAATTCCTTAATATTAAAAAAAAAAAAAAGGCAAGAGATTTGTGGCAGGTGGTTTGCTCTGTTGGGTCCATGTATCAGATGCGCCCCCAAACTACAAGCCCATTATCAGGAAATATGAGCCGGCATATGTACTCTCCCAGCTAGCCAGTTTGGAGAACTGCACCATCCAGAGAGGTCACATAGGAAAGCCTGAAATGGCGCGATCAGGGCAATGATTCCGAGCTAGGACTGTGGTACTTATGGAAAGATCACATTGGTCGGATCTTGAACTCCCACGGATATGTAGAATGGTTTCTATAAAGGGGTCAACCCCCTTTAGCACAGCTCAGTAAGAAACAAGGGTTACGGTATGTTCACAAAGGTGTTTTGCAGCTTTTTTTTTCTTGGTTAGTTTTTTCTGTCCACAAAACACTGCGTTTTACGGTACCAACAATGTGAATGAGATTTCAATAATCTCATTCACACACCATTTTCTTCCTTGCGTTTTTTTTTTTTTTTTTTAAATCTGCAGCATGTCAATTCTTTCAGCATTTTTGCAGTACAAAAAGAAAAATTCCAGCAACATGAATCCTGAATGTTAGTTTATAAAATAGGAAAAAAACGCCATCCAAACCCAATAAAAAAGCAGACATGTTACAGACACTCATGCACACTAGAAATATTTAGAAAAACATATCGATATTTATTAGGAAACAACATGGACAAACATTAAAACCATTTAAAAACTGCAATGAGTAAGGACTGTGTCTGGAACGCGTCTACTTTTGAATAAGGACAGTGTCTGAAATGCGTCTGCTTTTGAATAAAGACTGTCTGAAACGCGTCTGCTTTTGAATAAGGACAGTGTCTGAAACGCGTCTGCTTTTGAATAAGGACAGTGTCTGAAACGCGTCTGCTTTTGAATAAGGACAGTGTCTGAAACGCGTCTGCTTTTCAATATGGACAGTGTCAAATGCGTCTGCTTTTGAATAAGAACAGTGTCTGAAACGCGTCTGCTTTTGAATAAGGACAGTGTCTGAAATGTGTCTGCTTTTGAATAAGGACAGTGTCTGAAACGCATCTGCTTTTGAATAAGGACAGTGTCTGAAACGCGTCTGCTTTTGAATAAGGACAGTGTCTGAAACGCGTCTGCTTTTGAATAAGGACAGTGTCTGAAATGCGTCTGCTTTTGAATAAGGACAGTGTCTGAAATGCGTCTGCTTTTGAATAAGGACAGTGTCTGAAATGCGTCTGCTTTTGAACAAGGACTGTCTGAAATGCATCTGATTTTTTATTGGTGTTGGATGGAATTTTTTTCTGGCTTTTTTCTATTTATTAAATCAACATTTCAGGATTCATGTTGCTGGTATGCTATGTTCTTTCTATGTTTCGAAACTTAATATACAACAAGGTTTCCCTGGATCCTGAATCAAAGGTGAGCTTATCTTCCTGGCACACCAGTGAGGAGGATCAACGCGTTTCAACTATGAAGTCTTACTCATGATCTACTAGATCTAGGTAGATCATGAGTAAGACTTCATAGTTGAAACGCGTTGATCCTCCTCACTGGTGTGCCAGGTGTTTGCTATGTAAAGATTTTTCTTGTTGAAGAACTATTTATCGCTTTAGTTGTCTAATAAAGTCTCACAAAGTCTGAACTGCCTCCACCTCCAGCTGGATCATTTCTCTTTTTGTCTTCAAGATATGATGTTATCCCCTATCCCAGGACAGGTAATAATTTCCTGATTGCTTCTACTCTTAAAGGGACACTGTCACCTGAATTTGGAGGGAACAATCTTCAGCCATGGAGGCGGGGTTTTTGGGTGTTTGATTCACCCTTTCCTTACCCGCTGGCTGCATGCTGGCTGCAATATTGGATTGAAGTTCATTCTCTGTCCTCCGTAGTACATGCCTGCACAAGGTAATCTTGCCTTGCGCAGGCGTGTACTATGGAGGACAGAGAATGAACTTCAATCCAATATTGCAGCCAGCATGCAGCCAGCGGGTAAGGAAAGGGTGAATCAAAAACACAAAAACCCCGCCTCCATGGCTGAAGATTGTTCCCTCCAAATTCAGGTGACAGTGTCCCTTTAATACTGGGTTTGACATTTTTCGTCATGTGACCACACCAGCCAATCACAGACTGCAGAAAACAAAAGTGAGGTCCCAACTATGGTCTGTGATTGGCTGCAGCAGCAGTCACATAAAGAGGAATTCATAGTGGCTGGAATTTAAAGACCCGGTTGTGGCACCTGGGAAGCGGTGCATGAGCGCAGGGGAGAAACCGTAAGCTGTGCATTTGTTATTTTATACTATTGTACGCTTTTGGTTAAACAAAAAAAATGACAATAGAGGTTGATTTTGTAGCAATCGTGGGTTGTGTAGGCATCTGGGATTTGCTACATTAGAGGGTGTATGTAGTCTGTTGTACAGTTAGATTTCCATCTGTACTTGTGGCTGTGATATCAGAGTAAACGGGTAAAGTATAGAAATAAGACTGAAAATGTAAAAAAAAAAAAAAAAAAACGAACAGCATAGTATCAAATACAAAACAAACTAAAATGTCTGAATTGTGTGTGTGTGTGTGTGTGAGAATGATTAAAGGACAAATTGTGGATTATTAAAGATGGGTTTGATATTGTTAAGATACCAATGATCTATCACCTGGATAGGTAGGCAATATCAGATTGTGGGGTCTGTCACCCAGCACCCTTACTGTTCAGTGTCACCAGCACTAGCAGAAGCCAGGAGTAAATAGTTTGGTGGATCAGTAGTGTCTGTGGCATTCACACTGTTTAATGGCTGCTACAGATCTGCTACGAATTAAATGACTAAGAGTAGATCTGCTGCACCCGGCCGAGGGATCCACTCTACAATGATGACATCCAGCCACTGCAGGAGCTGGTTGGTAGGAGCTCCGATCTGATATTGGTATTTAATCCTGAGGAGTTAAAGGGATACTTTCCTTTCAATTAAATATCTCTCCTTGCTGCAGTTCGCTATAAAAAAAAAAAAACGCTATACTCACCTTTCCCAGGTTAACCATTGAGTCTTTGCCGCCATTCCTAGTGACTGGCATTGGCTATGGCGCTGACATGTCAACTGTGCATTTGCCATGTTGAGCTCATCAGATCTGAATGCTAAGCTCACGGTTTGGCTTCCACTACATCAAGGAAATGTCAGTGCCACAGACAATGCCAGCCACCTTCAACAATAACAGACTCTGCGATAGAATTGGGGAATGTAAGTACAAAGACTCACCAGTGGAACCGGGGAAGGTGAGTACAGAGACTCACCAGTGGAACCGGGGAAGGTGAGTACAGAGACTCACCAGTGGAACCGAGGAAGGTGAGTACAGAGACTCACCAGTGGAACCGGGGAAGGTGAGTACAGAGACTCACCAGTGGAATCGGGGAAGGTGAGTACAGAGACTCACCAGTGGAACCGGGGAAGGTGAGTACAGAGACTCACCAGTGGAACCGGGGAAGGTTAGTACAGAGACTCACCAGTGGAACCGGGGAAGGTTAGTACAGAGACTCAGCAGTGGAACCGGGGAAGGGAAGGGGAGTACAGAGACTCAGCAGTGGAACCGGGGAAGGTGAGTACAGTGTGATTTGTTTGTCTTAATAGCGAACTGTAACCAGTGAAGAAATGTAATTAAAAAGGGAATAGGCCCTTTAAGTCATCCATATCATAGCAATGGAAAACCCCTTTAAAACCATTGTACAAATATTACAATTCAAACAGAAAAAGGCAAGACAAATACCAACCTGACCCGTTTCTTCAAAACGTTTTCTGTCTGCGCTGTCAATGACGTATATCTAAGTAAAGATGAAAGGAAGAGGTCTTCATTAGGCTAGGTTCAGACCATGAGATGTGCTGCCCTTATGACACTGCATGTCTTTGCTGCATCATGAACACAGGGTCTTACAGTTACAGCAAAGCAGATGAGATTTTTGGAAATCTCCTGCCCACTGGGCTTCTTTCTAACACAGTGTAAACTGAACTGCAGTGCGGGTGTCCAGTCCACAACATGTCAATTTGTCTTGCGGGTATGAGGAGTTTTCTGTGCAGAGTTTCCCCATAGACCTGTATTAGGTGCAGAAAAGCCTCCTAATCATCGTGGGAATGTAACCTTAGAGGTTATTACTATATGAAGTATTGCAAAATTTTTATTGATCCCTTATCTCTGTAGCTTATATAGTGGCTACATACAGTTAGGTCCATATATATTTGGACAGAGACAACATTTTTCTAATTTTGGTTATAGGCATTACCACAATGAATTTTAAACAAAACAATTCAGATGCAGTTGAAGTTCAGACTTTCAGCTTTCATTTGAGGGTATCCACATTAAAATTGGATGAAGGGTTTAGGAGTTTCAGCTCCTTAACATGTGCCACCCTGTTTTTAAAGGGACCAAAAGTAATTGGACAATTGACTCCAAGGCTATTTCATGGACAGGTGTGGGCAATCCCTTCGTTATGCCATTCTCAATTAAACAGATAAAAGGCCTGGAGTTGATTTGAGGTGTGGTGCTTGCATTTGGAAGGTTTTGCTGTGAAGTAAACATGTGGTCAAAGGAGCTCTCTATGCAGGTGAAACAAGCCATCCTTAAGCTGCGAAAACAGAAAAAACCCATCCGAGAAATTGCTGCAATATTAGGAGTGGCAAAATCTACAGTTTGGTACATCCTGAGAAAGAAAGAAAGCACTGGTGAACTCATCAATGCAAAAAGACCTGGGCGCCCACGGAAGACATCAGTGGTGGATGATCGCAGAATAATCTCCATGGTGAAGAGAAACCCCTTCACAGCAGCCAAACAAGTGACCAACACTCTCCAGGAGGTCGGCGTATCAATATCCAAATCTACCATAAAGAGAAGACTGCATGAAAGTAAATACAGAGGGTTCACTGCACGGTGCAAGCCACTCATAAGCATCAAGAATAAAAAGGCTAGACTGGACTCTGCTAAAAAACATCTAAATAAGCCAGCACAGTTCTGGAAGAACATTCTTTGGACAGATGAAACCAAGATCAACCTCTACCAGAATGATGGAAAGAGAAAAGTATGGTGAAGGCGTGGTACAGCTCATGATCCAAAGCATACCGCATCATCTGTAAAATACGGCGGAGGCAGTGTGATGGCTTGGGCATGCATGGCTGCCAGTGGCACTGGGTCACTAGTGTTTATTGATGATGTGACACAGGACAGAAGCAGACAAATGAATTCTGAGGTCTTCAGAGACATACTGTGTGCTCAGATCCAGCCAAATGCAGCCAAACTGATTGGTCGTCGTTTCATACTACAGAAGGACAATGACCCAAAACATAAAGCCAAAGCAACCCAGGAGTTTATTAAAGCAAAGAAGTGGAATATTCTTGAATGGCCAAGTCAGTCACCTGATCTCAACCCAATTGAACATGCATTTCACTTGTTAACGACTATACTTCAGACAGAAAGGCCCACAAACAAACAGCAACTGAAAACCACCGCAGTGAAGGCCTGGCAGAGCATCAAAAAGGAGGAAACACAGCATCTGGTGATGTCCATGAGTTCAAGACTTCAGGCAGTCATTGCCAACAAAGGGTTTTCAACCCAAGTACTAAAAATGAACATTTTATTTAAAATTATTGAATCTGTCCAATAACTTTTGGTCCCTTTAAAAACAGGGTGGCACATGTTAAGGAGCTGAAACTCCTAAACCCTTCATCCAATTTTAATGTGGATACCCTCAAATGAAAGCTGAAAGTCTGAACTTCAAATGCATCTGAATTGTTTTGTTTAAAACTCAGTGTGGTAATGTCTATAACCAAAATTAGAAAAATGTTGTCTCTGTCCAAATATATATGGACCTAACTGTATGCTGCAACGCTGAACACCGACTGTCACCAGTCACTAATATATATATATATATATATATATATATATATATATATATATATATATACATACAGTGGGGCAAAAAAGTATTTAGTCAGTCAGCAATAGTGCAAGTTCCGCCACTTAAAAAGATGAGAGGCGTCTGTAATTTACATCATAGGTAGACCTTAACTATGGGAGACAAACTGAGAAAAAAAAATCCAGAAAATCACATTGTCTGTTTTTTTATCATTTTTTTTGCATATTATGGTGGAAAATAAGTATTTGGTCAGAAACAAACAATCAAGATTTCTGGCTCTCACAGACCTGTAACTTCTTCTTTAAGAGTCTCCTCTTTCCTCCACTCATTACCTGTAGTAATGGCACCTGTTTAAACTTGTTATCAGTATAAAAAGACACCTGTGCACACCCTCAAACAGTCTGACTCCAAACTCCACTATGGTGAAGACCAAAGCGCTGTCAAAGGACACCAGAAACAAAATTGTAGCCCTGCACCAGGCTGGGAAGACTGAATCTGCAATAGCCAACCAGCTTGGAGTGAAGAAATCAACAGTGGGAGCAATAATTAGAAAATGGAAGACATACAAGACCACTGATAATCTCCCTCGATCTGGGGCTCCACGCAAAATCCCACCCCGTGGGGTCAGAATGATCACAAGAACGGTGAGCAAAAATCCCAGAACCACGCGGGGGGACCTAGTGAATGAACTGCAGAGAGCTGGGACCAATGTAACAAGGCCTACCATAAGTAACACACTACGCCACCATGGACTCAGATCCTGCAGTGCCAGACGTGTCCCACTGCTTAAGCCAGTACATGTCCGGGCCCTTCTGAAGTTTGCTAGAGAGCATTTGGATGATCCAGAGGAGTTTTGGGAGAATGTCCTATGGTCTGATGAAACCAAACTGGAACTGTTTGGTAGAAACACAACTTGTCGTGTTTGGAGGAAAAAGAATACTGAGTTGCATCTATACCTACTGTAAAGCATGGTGGTGGAAACATCATGCTTTGGGGCTGTTTCTCTGCAAAGGGGCCAAGACGACTGATCCGGGTACATGAAAGAATGAATGGGGCCATGTATCGTGAGATTTTGAGTGCAAACCTCCTTCCATCAGCAAGGGCATTGAAGATGAAACGTGGCTGGGTCTTTCAACATGACAATGATCCAAAGCACACCGCCAGGGCAACGAAGGAGTGGCTTCGTAAGAAGCATTTCAAGGTCCTGGAGTGGCCTAGCCAGTCTCCAGATCTCAACCCTATAGAAAACCTTTGGAGGGAGTTGAAAGTCCGTGTTGCCAAGTGAAAAGCCAAAAACATCACTGCTCTAGAGGAGATCTGCATGGAGGAATGGGCCAACATACCAACAACAGTGTGTGGCAACCTTGTGAAGACTTACAGAAAACGTTTGACCTCTGTCATTGCCAAAAAAGGATATATTACAAAGTATTGAGATGAAATTTTGTTTCTGACCAAATACTTATTTTCCACCATAATATGCAAATAAAATGTTAAAAAAACAGACAATATGATTTTCTGGATTTTTTTTTCTCAGTTTGTCTCCCATAGTTGAGGTCTACCTATGATGTAAATTATAGACGCCTCTCATCTTTTTAAGTGGTGGAACTTGCACTATTGCTGACTGACTAAATACTTTTTTGCCCCACTGTATATATAGTGTCTAAGGGTCACTTCCGTCTGTCTGTCTGTTCTTCTGTCACGGTTATTCGTTCGCTGATTGGTCTCGGCAGCTGCCTGTCATGGCTGCCGCGACCAATCAGCGACGGGCACAGTCCGATTAGTCCCTCCCCTACTCCCCTGCACTCACTGCCCGGCGCCCGCTCCGTAATCCCCTCCGCTCACACAGGGTTAATGGCAGCAGTAACGGCCCGCGGTGTAACGCACTCTGTTACCGCTGCTATTAACCCTGTGTGTCCCCAACTATTTACTATTGATGCTACCTATGCAGCATCAATAGTAAAAATGTCATGTTAAAAATAATTTACAAAAAACCTGCTATACTCACCCTCCGCCGCCTTTCTCGCTCCTCGCCACACTCCATTGCAAGCGTCAGCTTCCGGTCCCGTCCCAGGGCTGGTGTGCGACAAGGACCTGCCGTGACGTCACGGTCATGTGACCGCGACGTCATCATAGATCCTGCTCACACCAGCCCTGGGACCTGCCGTGACGTCACGGTCATGTGACCGCGACGTCATCATAGATCCTGCTCACACCAGCCCTGGGACCGCAAGATGCCGCTTGCAATGGAGCGATCCCAGGAACGTGGCGAGGAGCGGCAAAGGCGGTGGATGGTAAGTATAGCAGGACTTCAACGGGCTATAGGTGAGTATATATAGTCTCTATACTACGTGGCTCTGTGCTGGGCAATATACGTGACTGGGCAATATACTATGTGGCTGGGCAATATACTACGTGGCTTTGCTATATATTATGTGGCTGGGCAATATACTACGTGACTGCGCAATATACCGTACTACGTGGGCTGTGCTATATACTATGTGGCTGGGCAATACGTGACTGGGCAATATACTACGTGGCTGGGCAAAATACCGTACTACGTGGGCTGTGCTATATACTATGTGGCTGGGCAATATACTACGTGGCTGGGCAATATACTATGTGGACATGCATATTCTAGAATACCCGATGCGTTTGAATCGGGCCACCATCTAATATATATATATATATATATATATATATATATATATATATATATATATATATATATATATATATATATATATATATATATATACACATACACAGTGGGGCAAAAAAGTATTTAGTCAGTCAGCAATAGTGCAAGTTCCACCACTTAAAAAGATGAGAGGCGTCTGTAATTTACATGATAGGTAGACCTCAACTATGGGAGACAAACTGAGAAAAAAACAGACAATGTGATTTTCTGGATTTTTTTTTAACAATTTATTTGCATATTATGGTGAACAATAAGTATTTGGTCAGAAACAAACAATCAAGATTTCTGGCTCTCACAGACCTGTAACTTCTTCTTTAAGAGCCTCCTCTTTCCTCCACTCATTACCTGTAGCAATGACACCTGTTTAAACTTGTTATCAGTATAAAAAGACACCTGTGCACACCCTCAAACAGTCTGACTCCAAACTCCACTATGGTGAAGACCAAAGAGCTGTCAAAGGACACCAGAAACAAAATTGTAGCCCTGCACCAGGCTGGGAAGACTGAATCTGCAATAGCCAACCAGCTTGGAGTGAAGAAATCAACAGTGGGAGCAATAATTAGAAAATGGAAGACATACAAGACCACTGATAATCTCCCTCGATCTGGGGCTCCACGCAAAATCCCACCCCGTGGGGTCAGAATGATCACAAGAACGGTGAGCAAAAATCCCAGAACCACGCGGGGGGACCTAGTGAATGAACTGCAGAGAGCTGGGACCAATGTAACAAGGCCTACCATAAGTAACACACTACGCCACCATGGACTCAGATCCTGCAGTGCCAGACGTGTCCCACTGCTTAAGCCAGTACATACTTATTTTCCACCATAATATGCAAATAAAATGTTAAAAAAACAGACAATGTGATTTTCTGGATTTTTTTTTCTCAGTTTGTCTCCCATAGTTGAGGTCTACCTATGATGTAAATTACAGACGCCTCTCATCTTTTTAAGTGGTGGAACTTGCACTATTGCTGACTGACTAAATACTTTTTTGCCCCACTGTGTGTGTGTATATATATATATATATATATATATATACACATATACACACACAGTTAGGTCTATATATATATATTTGGACAGAGACAACATTTTTCTAATTTTGGTTATAGACATTACCACAATGAATTTTAAACAAAACAATTCAGATGCAGTTGAAGTTCAGACTTTCAGCTTTCATTTGAGGGTATCCACATTACAATTGGATGAAGGGTTTAGGAGTTTCAGCTCCTTAACATGTGCCACCCTGTTTTTAAAGGGACCAAAAGTAATTGGACAATTGACTCCAATGCTATTTCATGGACAGGTGTGGGCAATCCCTTCGTTATGTCATTCTCAATTAAGCAGATAAAAGGCCTGGAGTTGATTTGAGGTGTGGTGCTTGCATTTGGAGGGTTTTGCTGTGAAGTAAACATGCGGTCAAAGGAGCTCTCCATGCAGGTGAAACAAGCCATCCATAAGCTGCGAAAACAGAAAAAACCCATCCGAGAAATTACTACAATATTAGGAGTGGCAAAATCTACAGTTTGGAACATCCTGAGAAAGAAAAAAGCACTGGTGAACTCATCAATGCAAAAAGACCTGGGCGCCCACGGAAGACAACAGTGGTGGATGATCGTAGAGTAATCTCCATGGTGAAGAGAAAGCCCTTCACAACAGCCAACCAAGTGACCAACACTCTCCAGGAGGTCGGCGTATCAATATCCAAATCTACCATAAAGAGAAGACTGCATGAAAGTAAATACAGAGGGTTCACTGCACGGTGCAAGCCACTCATAAGCATCAAGAATAAAAAGGCTAAAAACATCTAAAAAAGCCAGCACAGTTCTGGAAGAACATTCTTTGGACAGATGAAACAAAGATCAAACTCTACCAGAATGATGGAAAGAGAAAAGTATGGTGAAGGCGTGGTACAGCTCATGATCCAAAGCATACCACATCATCTGTAAAACATGGCGGAGGCAGTGTGATGGCTTGGGCATGCATGGCTGCCAGTGGCACTGGGTCACTAGTGTTTATTGATGATGTGACACAGGACAGAAGCAGACAAATGAATTCTGAGGTATTCAGAGACACACTGTGTGCTCAGATCCAGCCAAATGCAGCCATACTCATTGGTCGTCGTTTCATACTACAGATGGACAATGACCCAAAACTTAAAGCCAAAGCAACCCAGGAGTTTATTAAAGCAAAGAAGTGGAATATTCTTGAATGGCCAAGTCAGTCACCTGATCTCAACCCAATTGAGCAGCATTTCACTTGTTAAAGACTAAACATCAGACAGAAAGGCCCAGAAACCAACAGAAACTGAAAACCACCGCAGTGAAGGCCTGGCAGAGCATCAAAAAGGAGGAAACACATCTGGTGATGTCCATGAGTTTAAGACTTCAGGCAGTCATTGCCAACAAAGGGTTTCAACCAAGTACTAGAAATGAACGTTTTATTTAAAATGATTGAATCTGTCCAATTACTTTTGGTCCTTTTAAAAACAGGGTGGCATATGTCAAGGAGCTGAAACTCCTAAACCCTTCATCCAATTTTAATGTGGATACCCTCAAATGAAAGCTGAAAGTCTGAACTTCAACTGCATCTGAATTGTTTTGTTTAAAATTCATTGTGGTAATGTCTATAACCAAAATTAGAAAAATGTTGTCTCTGTCCAAATATATATGGTCCTACCGTAACTGTATTTATATTTATTTATTATGTTTAGCAGAAGAAATACAGTGAAGAGAAATCTCTGTCCATACAAGCCTTCAATCTAAAAGCTATTGGGAAGAGCTTATCCTCAGGAAGCATTGATTATTGTATGTAACGTCTGAAGACAGACACACAAGAGCTTGTTTTTTTGCAAGACGAGTTGTAGTTTTGAACATCATTCATTTTACCACATAGATTAGTGGAAATTTTCTGGGTTTTACTTTTACTGTGTTAATTATGCAATAACAATTATATGAGAACTTGATTCCCCAGTCAATATAATTACCGCTATAACAATCATGGCCCCCAGATATCATAGCCTCCCAGTAATCACACAGGGAAACCATAGACCAGCAAACAAACGCCAGATACAGCGCTTAAATACAGCTGACAGTGATTGACAGCGGCATTTAAGAGGTTAAAAGGAGCATTCCCATCTCCAACATCCTAACCCAATTTGTAGTAGGTGTAATAGTAATAATATTAGCAAATACCTCCAATTAGAAATGTAGTATAGTTCTTCTGATTCGCTACATTGCTTACACCATTTGCAGGGCATTGCAATAGCTTAGGTATCCATGGTTACGAATACTCATATAGTGACGGCTAGTTAGTTGTTAGCGGTTGTTACCATGGATATCTAAACTATTGGAATGCCCTGCACATGGGGTAAGTGACATAGATCAGAAAAACTATACTACATTTCTTTTTTTGATCAGATAAATTTTTATTAGGCAATCGAAATAATACAAATAATATTCATTACAATTTGCATACAACTCCAATAACATTTTTCTTATAACAACTTAACCCCATTCCCTCCCCCCCTTAGAGACCCGCCAAGAGCCGACCGATCATCATCCTATAGATAGTAAACCATGCTCCCAAAACCCACCCAAGATACCCTAGAGCTCACAAGTTCGGGCCCACCCCCTTAGCTCAAGCCAAGGTTGCCACAGCTCATAGTAAAGGTCCAGTTCCTGCCTTTTAGTGTATATAACGTACTTCTCTCCAAAGAAAGAACATGGTCCACCTGCGCCAGAAAATCTCCCCTCGTCGGAGGCTCTTCCCTAATCCAAAACTTGGCGATCAATTTCCTGGCAATAAATAACAACCTAGCAATAACAATTTTAAGTGTATTGTCAATTGCCATCTCCTCCACATACCCCAAAATACAAACCAGGGGATGTCTGGGAACAGTGCAATTATATACCACCTCAATTCTATTTAATACTACTATCCAAAAGGAGGACAGTCTAGGGCATAGCCACATATGAAGAATACCTGCCTAGATTGTGAGCACCTAGGACATTGCGAGTCCGGCCTCATCCCAGCTTTGAATAATAAATCGGGCGTTCTATAGGCCCTATGAATTACAAATAATTGCAACAGCCTCCCCGGTTCACTCATAGAAATCCTAGGCACATACTCTAGAATGGATTCCCATTTATCTTGATCAATTTCTCCCAATTCCGCTTCCCATTTACCTCTAGCCTTAATAGGGTGTTTATCAAGGAAAGAAAAAAGGAGATACTCATATGTCCCTGAAATCGCCCCCTTCGTACCACTGTTTTTAAGGATAAAGTCCAGCATAAGATCCACTTGCAACACTATGGGACTCCTTTTACATTGTGCCAAATATGCATGAGAGAGGCAGCTATACTGATATAGTTCAGACCGCGACAATTGAAATTCCTCCTGCAGTGCGTCAAAAGACCTTAATTTACCCTGAGACTGCAACTGCCCAATCCTACTAATGCCAGCCACCTTCCAAGCTCGGAACCCCTTCAGTTGCCCAAGTTCTGGTAGATACAAATTTCCCCAAATCGGTGAGTATCTGGTAAGGTTCCCCACACCCCTAATAGTCTTGACTGTTACCCATACATTATGGATTAATCTAATGGTACAATATTGAGACCACAATTTTTGAAAGCGACCCCATTCCAGACTCTCGCTCAGTACCTTCCCATTAAATAAAGAGCTCAAGCAATTGGGTATAAACTCCCTCCCCGTATCATCTCCCCACCCCCTGAAATGCTGGCACTGTGCCGCTAGGAAGTATAACCAGGGATTGGGAAGCGCCAACCCACCCTCTGCCTTAGGCCTTTGAAGTATCTCCTGTTTGAACCTAGGACACTTACCCCCCAAATTAAATCACCAAACAATGTACTAATCTTATGAAATCTACACTGCGGGATCCACAAGGAAGAATTATGTATCACAAAGAAGCTGTGGCATTACAATCATCTTTATAAGATTTACCCTACCCACTACCCACAAATGCAATTTTTTCCATGCCAAAATTTTGGTGCAAATCTTCTGTAGAAGCGGGCTTAAAAATTCAGTTCCTCAAAACTAGTTAAAGGGAGAGCAATCTGAATCCCCAGGTATTTAAATTTATGAACCACCTTTAATCTGGAAAGTAGATTCCCCCCATCATCACCTACCTTGTCTCCATCAATCCGCATCATACAAGATTTGTCCCAATTGATCCTGAGACCTGAATACCTCCCAAATTCCTCAATAATAGCCACTGCCTTATGAAGGGTCCCTTCCGAGTCCTCCAGGAAGAACAAAATGTCATCAGCATACAAGGCCACTTTATCTTCTTTTAAACCATACACAAAATCTCTCACCTCTTGTGTACCTCTTATTTTGGCTGCCAGTTGTTCTACAGCAAGAGCGAAAAGCAGCGTGGACAGCGGACACCCCTGCCTAGTGCCCCTAAACAGGGAAAAACTCTCCGATAAATTATTGTTATCTCTAATTTTTGCCGTTGGGTCAGAGTACAGCAACCTTACCCAAGACATAAACTTGGGACCAAATCCCAGCCGGTCCAGCACCGACCACAAGTAATTCCATTCTACACAGTCAAAGGCCTTATGGGCATCTAAAGACACCACAGCCCTCCTACCAGTATTATCAGAAGGAATTTGCATATTTAAAAATAACCTTCTCAAATTAAGTGCCGTTGATTTGTTGGGCATGAAGCCTGAGTGGTCCGAATGAATCAGTTTATCAATCACCTGGGTCAGCCTGTTCGCCAGAGCCTTAGCCAGAATCTTAATATCAGCCGTTAAAAGTGAAATAGGTTGGTAAGACTCCGGCAACAGTGGATCCCTGTCAGCCTTAGAAATAACCACAATAGCTTCCCTCATAGACGGAGGCAACACCCCCCTCTCCATCGAATTATTGAATACCCCTTCCAATTGAGGCACTAAGTCAACTTGAAGAATTTTATAGACCTCAGTTGGAATGCCGTCAGACCCTGGGGCCTTAGGCTAGGTTCCCATTGCGTTAATGGGACCGCGCTAACGGACAGCATTGCACGGCGAAATTAACGCCGTGCAACGCGTCCGTTCACGCACCCATTAACAGCAATGGGGACGCGCATCACTAGCTTGCAGCGTCCGAGGCGCGCCCGCGGTCCGTTCCCCGCTCTCGCAGATCAGAGATCTGCGAGAGCGGGGACGTTTAACGCGACCCCTTTACAACACATTGCGTTAGCGCAATCCGCTAGCGCTAGGCGCTAAACGGATTGAACTAACGCAATCTGAACCGAGCCTTACCTGTTGTGAATTCTGTGGCAGAGTTTACTCCTGTGGTCACAAGTGGTACTTCGGCTGATTCTCTCTGGGAGCTTCCGTTTGTGGAGGAAAGTGGTACTGCAGCTTCTGAGTTTCCTCCCTCAGGTGATCTGGTGAGGTCGTTAGCTGCTTCTCTACTTAACTCCACCTGATGCTTTGATCCATGCTTCCTGTCAATGTTCCAGTGTTGGACTTGTGTTTCTCTGGATCATTCCTGTGGCCTGCTGCTCTGCATAGCTAAGTGCTTCTTTGCTATTTGTTGCTATTTTTTCTGTCCAGCTTGTCTATTTGTTTTGCTGGAAGCTCTGGGACGCAAAGGGTGTACCTCCGTGCCGTTAGTTCGGTACGGAGGGTCTTTTTGCCCCCTTTGCGTGGTTTTCTTTAGGGTTTTGTGTAGACCGCAAAGTTATCTTTCCTATCCTCGTTCTGTCTAGAATATCGGGCCTCACTTTGCTGAATCTATTTCATCCCTACGTTTGTCTTTTCATCTTACTCAGTCATTATATGTGGGGGGCTGCCTTTTCCTTTGGGGTATTTCTCTGAGGCAAGGTAGGCTTATTTTTCTATCTTCAGGCTAGTTAGTTTCTCAGGCTGTGCCGAGTTGCATAGGGAGCCTTAGGCGCAATCCACAGCTGCCTCTAGTTGTGTTTGGAGAGGATCAGGAATTGCGGTCTACAGAGTTTCCACGTCTCAGAGCTCGTTCTATTATTTTGGGTTATTGTCAGATCACTGTATGTGCTCTGATCGCTATGTACATTGTGTTACTGAAATTGCCTTGCATAACACTTACCCACGCCATACCCGAAAGAGCTGCCCTTAACTCTTCCTCCTCAGGCGGTTTAACCATCCATTCACAGTCTTCCTTACTTAGCCGTGGCAAGTCAACCCCATTCAAGTAGCTAATCATTACCTCTTTTCCCTTTACCCCCCTAGAGGAATATAATTCACTATATAATTTCCGAAAAACTTCTAATATTTGCCCACCCTGGGTAACCACTTTCCCTTCCTCAGTTTATATGGAGCAAATATGGGAAGAGTCCCGCTGCGCTGACGCCACCACTGACAGTAAGTGTTTCGCCTTTTCCCCTTCCAAATAAAAAGTTTCTTTTTGGAATACTCTCATCCTATCAGCCTTACGCAAGTATAACTGATTAACCACTGACTGAGCCAACCTCATACGTTTTTGTGTGTCCCTTGTAGATTGGATACCCATTGCTTCCTCCGCTGCCTTCAATTCCTCCAACACCGCCGTATCATGGATTTTAGGCCTAGTCTTATGTCTAGAGAGGTCTCGAAATAAGATACCTCTCAGGAAGGCCTTTATAGTGTCCCATATGACATTGCTCTCAGCGCTACCCTCGTTAATCCTGAAAAACTCCACCACTTCGGCCCTCAGCTTCTCCATATCCAAAATCTTTAGCCAGGAAGGGTGTAATTTCCATCCCAACCCTCTAGATCTATCCTGTTCTACTAACTTAAGGGAAACCAAGACCGGGCTATGGTCTGATATTACCCTGGGTCTATAGTCCACCCCATGTACCAAGTTATTCATATCTTCATTACCTAAAGCGACGTCAATGCGAGACAGAGCCGTACGTCGTCCAGTAACATGAATAAGAATATTTATCAACATTACGTACCCGCCATAAGTCTATCCATCCTATCTCCCTCAGGTAGTTACCAAAGGAAGTAGAATTACCATCATTTCTGGACAATGCGTGCTTACTCTTATCCCAATGATCAATAAGTATATTATTTACGTCTCCCACAACCAGAAGAGGGACCCCCTCCCAATTACCCATGAGCTCCAGAATTTCCCGAATCTTCTTCCAGAAATAAGGTGGTGGAATATATAGTGAAACAATACAAAGTAATCTATTAAAAATCTTACATACTAAAAACACAAATTGTCCTTTCCCATCAGTTTTCACCTCAATCTCTTCGAACGGGGTGCTAGTATGAATCAATACAGACACTCCTCTAGCATAAGTTGAGAACGTCGAATGATACGCCTTTCTCACCCATCTCTTTTGTAACAGAGCAACTTTATCATCCACTAGGTGAGCTTCCTGTAGGCATATCACCAAGGGCCTCAGATTCAGAACATATTGAAATACTGCTGCACGCTTGGTTGCATTTGCAAAACCCCTTACATTCCAACTTAAAACGTTAACATTATCCCCCATCATGACTTAGATTTTTGTGAATACCATCAGGCTCCCCCAAGTCTCTAACTCTGCCCTCTTCCCCCCACCACCCCACCTTGTATCAGCCAAACTCTACCCATCCCAACCAAAATAAACCACTAGTAACTCCCCCCGACCCAATAGGAACTATACAAATCCCTGTAGAAAGGAGTCAAACTAACTTTCTCTATACAAGATCAGAGAGCTCTTTTACAGCCTAGAATTATAAGCAATAACCAATATCCTCCTAACTTCTTGCGGTAAGCAGCACTTGCTTTCACCGCCTCCTCCTCTGCCACAGCGCCATCTTGGATCTTCGCGGCCTCCGCAGGCGCTGGCTGTTTACGGCGCGGCATTCTCGGACACAGCACTGTCTTTTCCAGCCCCGCTGGTGCCCCTCTGCTCACCGGGTCTTCAGGCACACACTTGGCCGGTTTAAGCGTTCGGCGGCGCCAAGGTATGAGTTAATCGGTGGTGCAGGGAGAGAGATCCGACCCACATCTGCTCACATTGCCTGCGAGGCCACGTCCATACTACATTTCTAATTGGAGTCATTTGCTATTATTATTATTCGTGCACCTTCTACATTTTGGATAGGATCTTGGAGATACCCATTTAACAGCAGTGATCAGCTGTCAATGGTGGATGCCAGTTATGTAACATAGCTGACATCTGCCCTGGAGCATTCAGGGGGTTAAACTCTGTGCAGTCATTCACAGGATTCAGACCCCTTATTATTCACATGGAATATGGAATCATGGAATGGAATAGGCCAAAATGTTGGACAGCTTGGAACCACAACTACCATCATCACCTGATCAAGTCTCATCTCCGCTCCTGTTACATAAGAAGCTGTGAATGTGGGAACTTATTAAAATTAACATGGGTATAAAACTAGACCCAATGGGCCTTCATCAGACCTCCACCATCAATATACAAAACGGTGTCTTGAGTCTCAAGGAAAAACTCGATTGAATACAAACTACAACATTTCTTAAAGTGGTATTCCATCAACAATAAGTTCTCCTTCGATAAGATAAGTTCTAGATAAATGATGGGTCGACAGAGGAGTCATTCGCCAAAAAGGAGAGCTTTTGCCCCATCTGAATGGGGCATCCTTGACCGCCACACCATTTATCGCCAGCCCTGTACTCTGCCATCTCCATGAATGAAGCAAAGGTCAAGTGTGCACAGCGCCGCGCCACCCAGATAGCGGACAAAAGTGACCGATTCTGGCAATAGGCGTCTCAGTGGTGGGAGTCTAGAAGTTTATCTCTTATCCTCTGATGATCCTTGTCATCAAGTTTCATAACTGTATAATATACAACTAACAACACAAAGCACTTACAAGCACATCCGTGTTCTCAAAGTAGTTCCTCCAGTACGGCCTGATTTTCCTCTGTCCGCCTATGTCCCACACGTTGAGCTTGAACCCCTGAGATTGTACGCTCTTTATATTAAATCCCTAAAAACAACAAAGCAGTTAAAAATAATCATCTATAATCCTTTTTATGAAGATGCACAACATGGATCTATGGCTTGTACTTGGTTAAGTGTAAGAAGGGGGTCATTAGTGATAATACTGAACAGGTATGTAAACTTAGTGACCACCTGCACCCCACTATGTAGAGCGGCATCAGGTCATGGTTTTGGGGAGATGGGCATATATACAGAATGCCTTCAGTTAGACTGGTTGCCACAATGTGCACCAAAGTCATCTTCAAATTTAGGAAGACGGAAGAAGATGAGCCAGGAGATGACAAAGAGAATATGGGTAACCGCATACCAACCAGTGTTCTCAGTATGGAGGTCCTACATATGTACAATGATGGGGAATAAGAAATTTTTAGGATCAATGAGAAACCTGAAATCTGGGTCTCATCAACAGACTAAAAAAACGGTCATTGTCAGCCATAGGTCTGATGGACTCCTTGGTCAACAGATAACTGAGAATTCACCATAGATTTGCATGTCTTCTGTAGGAAAACTCGTAGGCAGTGACCTCAGTAGGGAAATAGCCGCTTATACAACCAAATGTGGACCAACAATCACGGGACGGTGACACGGCCCACAATGGCCCCTCCGCTCACTTGTGTTGGAGTGATGTGACTGATGTCCTCCGATGCTAACTGCTTCAGCAGCGTGGTTTTTCCTGCATTATCGAGACCCAGGAGCAGGATCCGGACCTCCTGATCGGGAGCACTTTTCAGTTTACGCAAAATAGACAGCAGACCCTGAAGAGGCAAACAGAAGAAGAATTGGACCCGTTTAATAGAAGGATTTATGCTTTATTTATACACTTAGCTAAACTTGTAAAAGCAAAGAAATATGTCGTCTACGGACACCTACTAGTCGCACCACTGCTCCATCCCTGCTGAAGACTTTGGGACCACAGTCTCCTGATCGGAGGAGGTCTCAGCACAGGAATTCTCACTGATCATACATTGCCTGCTTCAAATACGGTTTACCCTTAAAGGCCCCATAAAAAAAATTATATATATATTTTTGTCTAAGGGTCACTTCCGTCTTTCTGTCTATCCTTCTGTCACGGTTATTCGTTCGCTGATTGTTCTCGCCAGCTGCCTGTCATGGCTGCCGCGACCAATCAGCGACAGGCACAGTCCGGAAGAAAATGGCCGCTCCTTACTCCCCGCAGTCAATTCCTGTCGCCCGCATACTCCCCTCTAGTCACCGCTAACACAGGGTTAATGCCGGCGGTAATGGACCGCGTTATGCTGCGGGTAACGCACTCAGTTACCGCCGCTATTAACCCTGTGTGTCCCCAACTTTTTACTATTGACGCTGTCTATGCGGCATCAATAGTAAAAAAATGTAATGTTAAAAATAATTAAAAAAAATAAACCTGCTTTACTCACCCTCCGTAGTCCGCTGAACCGCTCCCGCCGGCCGCCATCTTCCACTGCAGTTTCCGGTGGCAAAGATAGTATGGCAGAAGGACCTGCCATGACGTCACGGTCACGCTGGGACCTGAAGCTGCCGTGGACTACAAGGGGCCTTCGGAAAGGTGAGTGAGTATATGTTTATTTTTTATTTTTTCACCTGTGACAAATCTGGCTGGGCAATATACTACGTGACTAGCCAATATACTACATGGCTCTGTGCTGTATGCTACTTCGCTGTGCAATATACTATGTGGATCTGTGCTGTATACTACGTCACTGGGCAATATACTACGTCAATGGGCAATATACTACGCTACGGGCCAATATATTACGTGGCTCTGTGCTGTATACTACGTCATTGGGCAATATACTATGTAACTGGGCAATATGCTACGTTACTGGGCAATATACTACGTAACTGGCCAATATATTACGTGGCTCTGTGCTGTATACTACGTTGCTGTGTGATATACTACGTCATTGGGCAATATACTATGTAACTGGGCAATATGCTACGTTGCTGCACAATATACTACGTGACTGGGCAATATACTACGTGACTGGCCAATATACTACGTAACTGGCCAATTGCCTAGTGACGTAGTATATTGCGCAGCCACGTAGTATATTGCCCAGCCACGTAGTATATTACCCAGCCACGTAGTATATTGCCCAGCCACGTAGTATATTGCCCAGCCACGTAGTATATTGCCCAGCCACGTAGTATATTACCCAGCCACGTAGTATATTACCCAGCCACGTAGTATATTGCCCAGCCACGTAGTATATTGCCCAGCCACATAGTATATTGCCTAGTGATGTAGTATATTGCGCAGCCACGCAGTATATTGGCCAGTTACGTAGTAGTACATTGCGCAGCCACGTAGTATATTGCCCAGTCACGTAGTATATTGCCCAATGACGTAGTATATCACACAGCAACGTAGTATACAGCACAGAGCCACGTAATATATTGGCCAGTAGCGTAGTATATTGCCCAGTGACGTAGTATATTGCCGAGTGACGTAGTATACAGCACAGAGCCATGTAGTATATTGGCCAGTCACGTAGTATATTGCCCAGCCACGTAGTATATTGCCCAGCCAGGTTTGTCACAGGTGAAAAAATAAAAAATAAACATATACTCACCTTTCCGAAGGCCCCTTGTAGTCCACGGCAGCTTCCGGTCCCAGCGTTGGTATGGGCGCAGGACCTGTGATGACATCGCGGTCACATGCCCGTGACGTCATGGCAGGTCCTTCTGCCATACCATCTTTGCCACCGGAAACTGCAGCGGAAGATGGCGGCCGGCGGGAGCGGTTCAGCGGACTACGGAGGGTGAGTATAGCAGGTTTATTTTTTTTAAATTATTTTTAACATTACATTCTTTACTATTGATGCCGCATAGGCAGCGTCAATAGTAAAAAGTTGGGGACACACAGAGTTAATAGCGGCGGTAACGGAGTGCGTTACCTGCGGCATAACGCAGTCTGTTACCGCCGGCATTAACCCTGTGTTAGCGGTGACTGGAGGGGAGTATGCGGGCGACAGGCAGGTACTGACTGCGGGGAGTAAGGAGCGGCCATTTTCTTATATATTATATATATATATATATTATACACACATACACCATATATAATGTTTTGCTATTTAAAGAGTCACTCCAGACAATCTTTGTATACAGACCACGTGGGTGAGAACAGAATCAGTGCTGTTAGCCCCCTCCTACATCCACCGTTCATGTATGGTGCATATCGGGTGCTGGTGTATGCAGTGTGCTCAGACTCCACAGGTTATTGGCTGTGTTATACAGTCGGCATTTGCCTTTAACAGTAGCGACCAGAGCCAGTGTCAACCTTAAAGGGCTGTGAGGATTCTCCAGTGTCGTGCCGACTAGATGGACGTGGCCTCGCTCAGTGCAAGTGTAGTGAGTGAGGCTGGACACAGTCTAGGCAGAATGTAGTCGGAATTAGGAAAATCGCATACTTGTATCTCATGACTGCTCCCGATGCTGGCGCCGGAGAATCCTCACAGTGTGCAGTGTGCACGATGTGAGGATTTACAAATGCGCAGTCACAGAGTGTCTGTAGCCTTAGGCTGGACAACCCCTTTAAGTTCCCCTGTCAATCTTTGACAGCATTTACGTGGCACAATCTGGATGGAGTGCCAATTCGCTGATAAGTTCAAGTCCCTTGAAGAGGGGGTTTAAATAGGGAAAAAAAAAAACACAAAAAAGAAACACAAAAAAGAAAAAAACATTTTAATCTCCCCAGTTCGAAATAAATTTTTTAAAAATTAATCGGTTCAAAATATAAAATTATTTAATCTCTACACTAGAAATGTAAAAATTATACAGCAAAAAACAAACACTGAATTGTTTTTTGATAGCTTAAAAAAAAGTGATTAAAAACAACTAACAAAAAAGATAAGATCAAAACGTTGTACACACCACATAATGGTAAAAATAAAAAAAAGATGGCTCACCACACAAAAGCAAACCCACACAAAGCGCCAGCAACGGAAAAATACATAAAAGTTACAAGAAAATGGCAGCAATCCAAAAGGTGTTTTATGGTTTTTGCTTATTTGTTTTTTTTTTATTTTATTAGACTTTACTATACAATGAAAGTGTAAAAATAAAACAATGCTGAAACTGTGTTTTTTCCTGTCTTTCTTACATTATGTGGTAGAATGAATGGTGTGCACTCATACAAGTCTTCATATGGATATGTCGGTGAAAAGATAAAAAGTTATGAAAAAGGGAAGAAGAAAAAATAAAAAATTGCCTGTGTCAGGGAAAAGGTTAACAAAAACACTGGAAAGGTGGCAGCCCCCATAATCATGTACAGAACATAAAGTAAAAAGAAATAAACCAAAACCCTACAATCCATTGTAATGCCGCCCCCATGCACACCCCAGCTATGCAATAATACACCCGTGTATGGCCAGCTAGCACTATGCCATAACAGTAATGATGCGATCAGTGAATATTACAATCATTTCTTATTGAACTTACCGAATAGGATTGATTGAGAGATGATTGATAGATGACTTGCCAACTCTGCCACATCAGGAGCCCTCATATCGCCCCCTTTATGACTGTAGCGTGAAGTCAGGGCTATGTATGGACAGCTGAACCCAATTATTATTTGGGAAAGTTTATTGTCCCGAAATTTTAATTTTTGCTCAAAGCCGCCATATTACCAGAAAATATCCAATTTTAGCTTTGTGCATAGAAAACAGGACACACAGGGTCATTGTACTGGCAGCCATAGCCCCACATATGGCCCAGGAGACACGTTGTGAAACGCAGACAATGGCTGTTTTCCATCTGATCTCGAAATCCAAATCACGTGACCAGAAAAGGTATTAAGTACTTTGAGGTGGTTGAGCCGATAGATCTGCTATGTGGCTGCTCTGCGCCACGGCCATAAGTCCCAGCAGTAACTCAAGATCTCACTCGGTGCCATCACAATAAGGAACTGCATACGAAGTAGCTACAGAATACGTGCATCCGTATTAAGCTACGTGGTGCAGAGAAGGTCTGCAAACAGCACATGTTGCCCTATCCATTGCAAAGGTTAAATCAGAGGTGAAATCTAAAGCTTAATCCCATCTCCAGGATCCTATACCAATATATAGTAGGTGTAGTAATCACAATATTAGCAAATACCTCCAATTAGAAATGTAGTATAGTTCTACTGATTCGCTATGTTGCTTACCCCATGTGCAGGGCATTGCAGAAGCTTAGATATCCATGGATACGACTACTCATAGTAACAGTTAGCTTTTAGTGGTTGTAACCATGGATATCAAACAGCTAACTAACTGTCACGATATGAGTGAGTGGTCATAACCATATATACCTAAGCTACTACAATGCCCTGCACATGGGGTAAGAAACATAGCGAATCAGAAGAACTATACATTTCTAATTGGAGGTACTTGCTATTATTATTACCAGGGCTGTGTAGTCGGTAAGTCAAACCCCCGACTCCTCAATTTCCATGACTCCGACTCCAACTCTGACTCCACCAAAATGGGCTTAGACTCCGACTCTGACTCCACAACTCCGACTCCACAGCCCTGATTATTACTACTACACCTACTCCACATTGGGATATGATCTTGGAGATAGGAATACCCCTTTAAATTGACAAACTGTGGATGACTGTTCTTAAAAATGTCATCTACAATGCTGCTACTTTAATCACACCAAAACACCAATAACTCAGTTATAACAGTCTAGCTGTGCACCCAAAAAAATATAATCGCACATAGACACAAAAAGGTGCGCAATCAAGGTAAATGCTTTATTTTCGGGGGGACCTGTCACCCCCAAAAATCAAAGGTGAGCTAAGCCCACCGGCATCAGGGGCTTATCTACAGCATTCTGATGTATCCTAAAAGATGAGAAAAAGAGGTTAGATTAGACTCACCTGGGCGGGCGGGTCTGATCCGATGGGCATTGCGGTCCGGTCCGGGGCCTCCTATCTTCTTACGATGACGTCCTCTTCGTGTCTTCACGCTGCGGCTCCAGCGCAGGCGTACTTATCTGTCCTGTTGAGGGCAGAGCAAAGTACTGCAGTGCGCTGGGCCTCTCTGACCATTCCCGGTGCCTGCGCACTGCAGTACTTTGCTCTGCCCTCAACAGGGCAGATAAGTACGCGTGTGCCGCGGCAGGAAGACAAGAAGAGGACGTCATCATAAGAAGATAGGAGGCCCCGGACCGGACCGCCCCTGGGTGAGTATAATCTAACCTCTTTTTCTCATCTTTCAGGTTACATCGGGGACTTATCTACATACACCATTACAGAATGCTGTAGATAAGCCCCTGATGCTGGTGGGCTTAGCTCACCTTCCATTTTGGGGGGTGACAGGTTCCCTTTAAATTACATAGAACATCAAAAAGAGGAGACAAAGAAACAGAAGGCAACACACTACAAGGGAGGTATAGGTATTAGAATTACATAAGGTGTAAAATGGCAAGATACTTCACAGAATCGGGTCAGCTTATATAAATATCATAATACAAGGATATAACGTAGCCAAATGCACAGTTTTTATCTCTAGCAAATTACTAACCTCTACAGGTATGTGTGTTGATAACAACACATGCCTGCCACTATATCTGAGCGGAAACCTTTATCAAGTTTCCCCCTGCGGAAGCAACGGCGAAACACTTGTTGGGGAGGGTAAACACCATTCTGTGGTCAGGAATCGCTTCTTACGGTATATATTATGATTAATTTGTTGGTAGAGTCCCCTGCCGAATAAGTTCCACTCACTTTTCAAAAAGTTGCCAAAGCTAGCCGGGACTGATGCAGAAATGACAAAGGTCTCAAAGTTTGACACAACTTACGAGTTGTGCAAATACATTGTGACAGTTCAAACAGTTTTACACCAAAATCCTTGTGAATGCTATTTGATAAATCAGGATCTGTGTTCCATTACTGCGAAAAATTGCCAATGATTGAAATACAATATAAAGGCTGAGCTGGCAGTCAAAGAATAAGGGGTGCAGACAATCAAAAGAAGCAGGTGGGAAGGTGTACTTAAATGTTTCACCCTGACATGATGTAGCGAGTACCTGTACTTGGTTTCAACAGTCATTCTGTACCGATAGAGTCCCTTTAATCATTTAACCATCTGCCCTTTCTGAGGTTTTCGGTCCAGTGGGCGGTCCTATCAGTGACTGACAGCTTTATATATGTGTGCCTACAGATAGCTGTCAGTCACTGATAGGACCGCCCACTGGACCGAAAACCACTGAAGAAGCAGAGGATTAAACAATGAAAACAAAAGTTATACCAAATCATTTATCAACCTCCTCAGCTCCTCCTGCTTTATAACATGGTGCCTGCAGATTGGACTGCAATTTCATAGCAACAGGTTCCCTTTAAAAACTGATGAAGCGCTTCTAATTGTACTTCAGGAACCATAGAAACATCTGACTAAAAACACTACAAGGTAGAAAACTCTATAAAAACCATAATTAGCGCCAATAACTCCATGGATTTCGGAAGGATTTTCACTGCAGATTTCATCTCTTCAGTGTACAAGGATTGTTCAGACACAAACATTCCCACCTAATCTTTGCAAAATAACACAGAAAAAACAAACTGACATTTGGCACTTTAGACTTCTGTGTAAACAGGGGCGTAATCATCGCAATCACAATGGTTGCCGTTTTCAGCTGGATGTGCGTCTTTGGGTGCACGTTCAGTTGAACTGTATTGCGGTGTAGAAAGCGGGCAGCCGCGGGCAACAAATGACGTCACTACCAAGCGCCGCCCTGTCCATTAGTGGTGGAAATGTAGGAAACAGAGGACGCAGCACATCATTAGAGCATGGAGAATCAAGAAGAATCCTTTGGAGGTTTTTTTTGTGTGTTGGAGAAGAAGATGGGGATATTATTAAAGAAAGGGGAACAGCATGGAGGACATTATTACTGGAATGAGTCCAGGACAAAAAACATTAACACAAGAAGGGGCCAGGATGAATGACATAATTACTATAAGGGGGCCAGAATCAGGAACATACAGCCATGGCCAAAGTGTAGGCACCCTTGAAATTGTTCCAGAAAATGAAGCATTTCTCCCAAAAAATTATTACAGCTACACGTGTTTTGTAATACACATGTCCAGGGTCGGACTGGCCCACCGGAGAACTGGAGGATTGTCCGGTGGGCCCAGGCACGGATACCTGCTGGCATACAGGGCCGGCAGCTGTCTAGGGCCCCCACTGCTCCAGGGGCCCTGAGCCAGTAGCATGTTGCTAAGGCCGGGATCACACATGCGAGAAATACATCCGAGTCTCGCATGGTAATACCCGGCATTGCCGCCGTCACTCAGGAGCAATACATGCAGCCGCACGCTCCGCTCCTGAGTGACGGCGGCAATGCCGGGTATTACCATGCGAGACTCGGACGTATTTCTCGCATGTGTGATCCCGGCCTTATAGCGGCACACCACACAGCTGCTATGTGGCCCGTAAGTCAGGGGGGCCCTCCCGATGCCAGTGGAGCAGCAGCGGGTGACAAGAGGCAGAAGCAGACTGCCGAGGCTAAAGCCTATGCATTTGAAGCCTATATAGGCATAAAGTTATTCATGAGAAAGTTGGCAATCAAAAGACATTTTATCAAAAATCCTGTGACCAGAAATAGTGAACTAACTCAAGCCAGTACCTACATCCACACTAATCTTAAAAACCCATCTAAATTTCACCCAATAAACGAATATTCAGAGCATATGAACACATTTCAGAATAATGTAATAGACGAGATCAGAAAAACTAGTGACAAAAAATGTGGGAAATTCATATTTAATTTGAATAAAAAGGAAAGACAAGCTATTATTTCCCTACAACGTAACAAAGAACTGGTTATACGCCCAGCTGATAAAGGGGGGGGGGGGGGTGTGGTGATTCTGGATCAGGAGTCTTATCATACGGAATCACTCCAGTTACTGGGGGATTCCTATACATATAGGAAATTAAAAAGAGATCCCACAGAGGACTATGTAAAAGAAATGAAAACACTTACTAAAAGAGGCTTTGATATAGGTTTTATCAACAAATCGGAATTAGACTTTATGAACTGTGGACCCCCGAGATTGGCGGTGTTTTATCATCTACCGAAAATCCATAAAGATACCGCCAACCCCCCCGGAAGACCCATAGTTTCGGGCATTAATTGCCTTACAGCAAATATGTCGAAACTGGTGGATTCCCACTTACAGCCCATAGTACCTCTATTACCATCACACCTTAAAGATAGCTCTCATATTTTACAGCTTCTACAAGAAGTAAATTGGCGCGAGGGTTTTATTATGGGTACCTTGGACATTACATCCCTCTATACGGTCATTGACCATAAAAAGGGATGTGAAGCCGCCATGCATTTTTTAAACATATTTTCCGAGGTTCCCCCAGCACAAATAGAATTCCTAGGATAATTAATGCTATTTATTTTAACCCACAACTACTTCCTGTATGGGGAGGACTACTACTCCCAGCAGTGGGGTACCGCTATGGGGACCAGGTTCGCGCCCAGTTATGCCAACCTGTATGTGGGTAGTTGGGAGGAACAGTTTATCTACCCGGAAGGCCGACTGTGTGCGAACCTGGTCCTCTGGCGGCGTTTTATTGATGACATAATTTTTATTTGGTCTGGTGGTTGGGATTCTCTTAACCAATTTTTAATAGATATTAATAAAAATCAACATTTTTTAAAATTCACCTCCACCACCAGTACCACACATATCCACTTTTTAGATTTAAAGGTTTTTATCGAGGACTATAAAATCCAAACAAGCACTTTCTGTAAACCCACCGATATAAACAGCTATATCCCCCTTGACAGTTGCCACCTTCCAAATTGGCTGCTCAACATCCCAAAGAGCCAGTACATTAGAATTCACCGCAACTGCTCCAGACCCCAGGATTTTGATAAGGAGGCATTATCTCTAACAAAAAATTTTTTGGAAAAAGGGTATGATCTAGATCTGTTGGAGAAATCCAAAGAAATGGCCTTATTCAGAACTAGACAGGAATTAATGAACCCCGCCTCTAAAGGTATGCAAAATAGTGATTTTGTTCCCATTATAACTAAATATAATAGTAACTCTAACATCTTGCGGAAAATAGTCAGGAAACACTGGCATATTTTAAAAAATGATAAGGTATTGGGAGACAAGATCACGGACCAACCCCGATTCATATATAAAAAATCCCAGAACTTTGGCAATCTAATTGCGCCTACTGTGCAAAATAAACCCCCCCTTGTACAATCTTCTATTTTTCACACCAAGCTGAAGGGATTTTTTCCATGCCAGAAGTGTAATATTTGCAGGCAAACTATCACCCAAAAATGTACAAAAATTATAAAAGGGGATAGGGTAATTCCAATTAAGGACTTTGTTACATGTTCTACTGTTGGGGTTATATACACCATAGAATGCCCTTGTGGCAAACTATATGTGGGGAGGACAAAAAGGCCATTAAAAACAAGAATAGGGGAACATATCCGAAATATTAAAAACCACTTTAAAGGTCATCCACTGTCCCAACATTTCATAGAGCATCATGAAAGCAGGATACATCATATGAAAGTGTTGGGTATAGCAACTGTTAAACGCCACTGGAGAGGGGGTGATTTTATCAAAGCCATGTCCAGAGCCGAGACAAAATGGATTTTCTATCTGGACACATTGGCACCCAGAGGTCTAAATATCGGCACAGAACTCTTTGGATTCCAATAGGTAGATCTGGTCAGGGCACACTATATAAGGACTGCCAGTACGGAGCAGGGGTTAACCCTGAGGAAGGAGACAGCAGTCTCCGAAACGCGTAGGTTAGGTGACCCTCACAGCGCTCCGTACCTCACTCCCGGGCTCCGCTCACGGTCACGTGACTAGTTACGTCACGCAGGTCCTGCACTGTATCCGGACTTACCGCTTTCACTCCACGCGGCGTCCGGCTCCGCAGGACTCCGTCCCAGCCCGGAGGTTAGTTTTGGGTGGCTGCTACCGGCCGGGGCAGCCACCAGTTTGGTTCTGTACCACGCATTGTTCTTATCTGGAACTCACTGGAACTGCAGCGGCAGCATCGCGGCTCTTCACCTCATCGAGAGATGTGTGACTTTTGACAGGAGGTAGGAAACATCTACGTATACTACTTATCTCACCTACCCCTGGTGTTATTATAGACTTCTGTGGACATACCGAGAAGCTGCAAAATTTCTTTTATTGATTACCGATCTGGACTTCATCTTTTTATTTATTAGTAGCTTTCTTTTTTGGCTAACATCTAGCGCGTACCTACATGTACTTAGATACATACTTTTATTAGATTATACATTTATCACCAACTTGGTGTGGAAGTTGGTTTGGTAACGCAGCAAGGATTAATAGCTTTTTAACACTTTCGCGCCACCATCAATATACATTTTAGCTTTTTTGTACATATACATATTAGTGAGTCCTGGAGGCCATAAGACTGCGGGGCTGAGTTATATTTTATAGGGGGAAGCTATATTATATTCCATGTGGGGTTGTATTATACTCTGAGGGGGCTACATTACACTATATGAGGGGGGCTGTAATATACCCTATGAAGGGGCTAACTTACATTCTATGGGGGGGCTGCATTATACTCGGAGGTGGCTACATTATATTCTGTGGGGGGCTGCATCATACTATATGAGGGCTGCATTATATCCTATGAGGGGGGCTACACCAACCCCTGCTACATAATTAAGACGTGTACTACCTTATATTACACCCTGATATTAGCGTGTTTTACCACACAATTGGTGGTCTTGTATCTATTTCTATGTAGCTACATAGTGGGCCCCAAGAATGATTTTCTCTGGGGGGCCCAAGGTGCTCCAGTCCAACACTGCACATGTTTATTTCCTTTGTGTGTGTATTGCAACAACCCACAAAAAAGAAAAAAAAAAGCCAAGTTGGACATAATTTCACACAAAACACCAAAAAAGGGCAGGACAAAATCATTGGGACCCATAACTTAATCTTTGGTTGCGCAGCCTTTGGAATAAATTTGCTATCAGTCACTTCCTATAACCATCAACAAGCTTCTTCCACCCCTCACCTGGAATTTGTGACCACTCTTCTTTTTCAAACTGCTCCAGGTCTCTCATATTTGAAGACGCCTTCTCCCAACAGGATTTTAAGATCTCTCCACAGGTGTTCGTTGGGATTTGGATCCGGACACATTGCTAGCCACTTCAGAACTCTGCAGATCTTTGTTTTGAACCATTTCTGGGGGCTCCTTGAAGTATGTTTGGAGTCATTGTCCTGCTGGAAGATCTGTGACTGAGGACGCAAACCCAGTTCTCCAACGCTGGGCACTACGTTGCGACCCAAAATCAGTTGGTAATCTACAGATTTCAGGATTCCTTGCATACAGTCAAGGCACCCAGTGGCAAAAGCAGCAAAAGAACCCCAAAACATGTTTGAGCCTTCACCATATCTGACTGTAGGTACTGTGCTCTTTTCTCTGTCGGTCTCATTCTCTTTCCGGTAAACGGTAGAATGATGTGCTTTACCAAACTGCTCTATCTTGGTCTCATCTAACCACAAGATGCTTTCCCAGAAGGATTTCTGCAAACTGTAGTCTAGCTTTTTTGCCTCTGTGTCATCAATGGGGTCCTCCTGGGTCTCCTGTCATAGCAATGCATTTCATTCGAATGTTGATGAATAGTTTGCGATGACACTGATGCAGGACAGCTTCAAATGTAGTCAAACTTCTTGACTATATTGCGCACCGTGGACAAAGGAACATCAAGATCTTTGGAGAAGGACTTGTAACCTTGAGATTGCTAATACTGTTCAACAATTTTGGTCCTCAATGCCTCAGCTTTCTTCTCCTTTCTATTCTCCATGCTTAGTGTGGCATACACAGACATACAATGCAAAGACTGAGCCAGCTTCTTCCCTTATTATCTGCTTTCAGGTGTGATTTCCATATTGCCCACACCTGTTACTTGCCACAGGTGAGTTTGAACGAGCATCACATGCTTGAAACAAAGTTGTTTACCCACAATTTTTGAAAGGTGCCAACAATTTTATCAAGCCCATTTTGGGGTTGTTGTGTGAAATTATGTCCAATTTGCCTTCTTTTCTCTCATTTGTGTATAACAAAACACGTATAATTGCAATAAGTTGCTGGGAGAAATGCTTCACTTTCTGGAACAATTTCAAGGGTGCCAACGCTTTTAGCCATGACTGTATATTATTAGATTATGGTGGTAGCTGCGGAACATAATTACTGTAGGAGAGACATTATTACTACTGTAATATATTTTACTTTTAAGGATACTGTTACTATGGGGGGGGGGGGGGGGAAGGGAACAAAAGTTACTGTTACTGTGCAGGGCACCAGGGCGCAGTGCAGAGGTGCTATAGGAGTGATCATAGATTTCAGGGTTATTTTCTGCAGAGCCGAGCCCTTGCTGGCAGAAATCATGGCGATCTGCGCTGAATGAAGAAGAAACGTGAAAATGACCGCCTTCACTTGGATGTGTTCCTGGTAAGTCACCTGTACTATATACTCTGACATGATCACCAGAGCTCCTGTCTATAATGCCCCTGGCGGTAATATTAGTGCTAGCACTGTGGCTGTTCAGTAACAGGATGGCGGTCATACTGTATGGTCACTGTGTGGCGTTATTATCCCCTTTTTGTGGATTATTATTGGTCTATTAGTTTCGGGATGGCGGACTTCTTCAGCAACAGTATGGTGACATTACAGATCGGTCAGTGCACATCTCAAGCATAGCTGGACCATGTAAACAGGCTACTGAAAGACCCCCGACCGGCAACTATGCGGCCTGACACATCGCGCAGTGTAGACTCCTTTACTAGAGGAATTACAATTTGCTCTACGTGAATTTCATCACCGAGCCCACCGTATTGGTCCGACTGCAGACGATCCATGGTACGGACGATCTGCCCATAAACAAACCAGACGATTAGTTCCAAGTGATCCCCCACATGCCAAACTTTGGTAACTTCACCTATCAAAGGGAAATAGAAAGAAAACAACAACAAACAACCTGACATCACATTTTTGGCAGTTTGCCGTCACCCAAAATTTGTAGATGACGGATGAATAATAAGGTCAAAATCTCAGCCGGTATTAATCTTATTCAAATGGGAAAGTTCCATACACACTTGATTAAAGTGGGCAGAAGCCACCAATGTTAGCAAGACTGATGTATATGGGGGTCTCCCATCACTCCCCCTCCAGCAGATGTTGGGGGAACCTAAGGACCAGGCCAATGGAATAAACACCTGCAGGTGTGAAGATGTCTGAATGGTCAGCAGAGCCGATCGCTGGCAGCAGAGAGATCCGTGATGGCTGCCGGGTGATGGCTGCCAGGTGATGGCTGCCGGGTGATGGCCGCCGGGTGATGGCTGCCGGGTGATGGCCGCCGGGTGATGGCCGCGGGGCTTGTCCTGGGGGGTCATCAGACTCAGGACTATCCCAACAGATGTTACACTGAAGACCCCCAGTCACTAATTACAGTAACTCACGTTATAATTACATCATAAAACTTGGGCTGCGAACAGAAATCTGAGAAAAGCCAGAACTGTAGCTAAACTCCGCAGCGGATTATAGCACCAGGACCGCGGACGAGATTTTACAGAACTCGCCCGGATTTTTTTTTATCACAACTGGATCGATTGATTGAGGAGTTTCGTCTGCGAGTAGATCCTGTACTGATCATTGAGGAACATCCACCATTAATGTGGGGTCACCAGGGTCAGGAGCCGGTAACCCTGACTGTGATCACGGTGACTGCAGATCCAGTGATGAGGGGGATCCGGCACAGCTCTGGATCATCTAATCCCTGCAGATCCTCTTATGTGAGTCACCAGGATCCATCCTCCTCAGCATCATGGCGTCCCAGCAACGGGAAAGCCCTGTCCTCCACCCCACACTGCTCCCCCAGCCTCCTACCTCTCCATCCCCACTATCTCCTCCCCTCCCCCCATCCCGATCTACCGACACCGATCACCGACGGCCCGCTCCGCATCACTCACCATCCTCTCCACGACTCTCCAGGTTACCAGGGGCAACTACGTCACCCAAGCTGCTGGTAACGCGTAACGACGCTGGGCGTGTCACGTTGCGTAAACTGGTTGCCTAAACACACGTTCTAACCACGCCCTCCGCCCCGCCCATAAAACCTGGCCGGAGCTGACTGTGGATCTGTATCGCGCATGCGCGAACAATCTAACTCGCCGATCAGAAATGAGTACAGTGTAAGTAGGCGGTGCCCGAGAGCTGTCATTCTATTGGTCGGCGGTGTAAATCCTGCCTGCTGATTGGATATGACGCGTCAAGTAGCTAGCGTGGACGGAAGGAGTTGAGTGTGAATGGCTAGTGGTGCATGCTTGTATAGCGAGGAGCTGACAGTGGTGCAGGTACGGTACAGTGGGCAGCTCGGTGCACGTGTCACTGATGGGCAGCGGATGTTCTGTGTCTCCTTGGCTGTATGTCTGTGAATGCTTATAGCACGTGGAAACATTTAGGAGGGAGTCCAGATGTTGTGCAGCATTATCACTAGTATATGGGCAGGGGATCCCACTACTCTCCATATAATGTATCATCAGTGGATGAGCACAGAGCTGACACTCCAAGAGTAACATAAGGTAACATAGTAACATAGTAACATAGTTAGTAAGGCCGAAAAAAGACATTTGTCCATCCAGTTCAGCCTATATTCCATCATAATAAATCCCCAGATCTACGTCCTTCTACAGAACCTAATAATTGTATGATACAATATTGTTCTGCTCCAGGAAGACATCCAGGCCTCTCTTGAACCCCTCGACTGAGTTCATAGTAACATAGTTAAGGTGACAGTGATCTGCTGCACTCTCATCCAGGGCTCAGTAATCCCCTACAGATCCCCAATGTCCATAGAAACATTCCACTTTTGTACCTTATTGAGGATTTGGGGTTTTGGTACAGGAGGTTTCTGGTGTTTCTTTGAAGTTGTAGCATAAACATTAAGGTGGATCTGTGAATCCTACAGCTGGAGTGCGGGGGATTTCAGGCCATGGCTCCCATAAGCCGTCAGCTAACAGTCTTTTATCTGGGGAATGATTCACCAAACGTCGCTGGCACAGGATCTCCAGTATCTGCTTGTGCTTTCTGAATTATTTTGTAAAGTTAGAGATGGTGCAGCTTCGACCACGTCATCTACAAAAGAAAACTCATGTTGAGGACTTATCTGGCCCCAAAGGAGAGAACTCGCTGTGTGTGTACAGTAGATAAGGCCATCGCTTCAAGAGCACACGTGTATGTGTGAATATATATACATGCTTCTCATCCCCCTTGTTTTTGTCTCTCTCAAGTCCTCTACTATATATATATAAACTTTATTTTTCTATAGCGCTAACATATTCCGCAGCGCTTTACAGGTTGCACACATTATCATCACTGTCCCCATTGGGGCTCACAATCTAAATTCCCTATCAGTATGTCTTTGTAGTGTGGGAGGAAACCGGAGAACCCGGAGAGAACATACAAACTCTTTGCAGATGTTGTCCTTAGTGGGGCTTGAACCCAGGACTTCAGCGCTGCAAGGCTGCTGTGCTATCCACTGCGACACACACACACACTCTCTCCATTTGTAAGCCAAAACCTGCCCTACCCTCTCCTAGTGTTTCATCACCCATCCCCTGCAGACTGTGAGCCCTCGCGGGCAGGGTCCTCCCTCCTTATGTACTCGTGTGCCTGTTATCTGCTCATGTTTAATGTATTTGTCTATATTTGCCTCGTATTCACATGTAAAGCGCCATGGAATAAATGGCGCTATAAAAATGTATAATAATAATAAAATAATAATAAAAAAAAAACAGGAGTGGGTAAAAACTATAGAAGGCGAATACATGGAGGCCTCCGCCCTTGCTTTATCTCCTAAGTTGGCCCTTCGTCTGTCCCTTTCCCCCACTCAGGAATACGGGGGCTACTGTGCACTGCAGTACACCAACCTGACAAACGGTAACAAAGACAAGGGGTAAACTGAAAACTCCACACACACAAAATATACACTCACATATAACAGAGGAATCCTCCGGGGTGTGCAGGAAGGGGAAGAAACCAGAATAGGGAAGGATAAGGAATTGCCCAACTTCCAAACCAAACAACAGTCACTAATATCTCCTCCAGCACTCCTTCTCATACCAACTTCTCTCCCTCCTATTGTCATGCAGCATAAAGCTAACTCTGACAAGGACTAGTAATAGAGCCCTGATTATATAGGGAAAAGTAGTGGCTAACCGAGCACAGCTGAACACAAGAATTTCCAACAGGGCCAATTAACCCCTGTTCTGCTGGAAGAAATAAACATGTTTAATAAGCCAGAGAAGTGCTGCTTCGTAGCAGCAAAGTAGGAGCAATTAGATGCTGCTGTCCTCTGGCTCCGCTCCGTTGCAGTAACCCCGTGACAACAGTTCACATTACTCATCATTAACACTTATTACATTTTACATGACATCTCACATTATACTCATTTCAACTACAACAAACTTGTTTCTTCAAGGGGGAATCGTAGGCAGCATGTCCATAGCCTTACATGAACACCCCCTCGTGTATGATCACTGTGAGTTTCTTATGACATACTTTAAGGTTAAGTTCCCCCAATGAGTTTTTTACATCTTAAAGATAATTAGTCAGCAGGGTTTTGTAATGTAATGTGATAGCAGCATGATGTAGGGGCAGAAACCTTGATTCTAGTGAAGTGTCACTTACTAGGTTGTGTTTTGATGTTTCAATAGAATCAGTGTTTTATCAACCGGAGATTATCGCTAGACGACTAGGTGTTTTGAGCCTCCAACCACGCCTCCAGATGTGATTAGCTGCTTTCTGCCAATATACAATGTACAGAGACAGCTGCTAATCAGAGGTGTGGACGGGGTTATACAGGGCTCAGCATTCTGAGCTCTGCTTGATTTGCACAGGGAAAACTGTGATTGTATCACAATTGCTGGACCCAGTAAACTAAGTGAATCATCGCTGAAATCAGCCTTTCTACCCCTTCCTCTTGCTGATGTTAGATTATATAACAATAACCTGTTGACAGATTCCCTTTAAAATCTTGTAAAAAAAAAAATAACAAAACTGCTTTTTGACCATGTAGCACACCAGTCCACTGTGTTTGTGACCCTGAATGGACATGACAAGCCTGTGGACCTAGTTAGCAGAGGGCGAGGAATGAATGACTGAACCTTCTTGCAGATGAGGCCATAGTAATATTTTGTTCATTTACAGTTAAACCAGGTTGACAAAATATGGAAGTCGACGTTTCCAAATATAACATTGATGCCCCAAGATGGGACCAGAGCACTTTCATGGGGAGGTTGAAGCACTTCTTCAATATTACGGACCCCAGGACGGTGGTTGTATCAGAGCAAGAGCTGGACAGAGCAAAAATTCTTGTGGAAGCGTGCAGGTAAGTGCGCAGACTACTGTATACTCGGCATTGAATCATTTCAAATCAATTGGTCGCGACGTCACACGAGTATTTTGTATTTTTGAGGTTTCAGCTTAAACTGTAACTGCACAAAAGTCTTGACATGTAAGAAGTTTTGATTAATGGTGGTCCAGAAGGAAAGACCCATAACGATTGCAAAAAAAAAAAGAAGGGCCAGCACTGCTCTCCACCGAAACTGGAACCCGGCTGATAGATTTTCCTTTGAGCCAGCTTTCAGTCTCGGAGGTTTTGCGAGCGTGCAGCAATATGCAACGTTGGATTCGGGGGGGGAAGGGGTATGGAGATCACTTATGTGGCCTGTCTTCACTTTATCCCCAAGTAAAAAATGTGGCTGTAACTTTGAGACGACGTCTCTTCTTTCTATCCTCTACACTAGGGGTCTCAAACTCAGCCGGGTAAATGGGCCACACATGGAAAAACTTGAATATGAAGGGAAGTGGATTTTTTTTGCAGGAGAAGATGGCGTTTTCAGTGATACCATTATGGTCCCATCTTGTAGTAATGCCCCCATCCTGGTCCCATCTTGTAGTAAGTCCCCAACCTAATCTGTTCCTATAATAATGCCCCCATCCTGCTCCTATCTTATAGTAATGCTCCCATCCTGGTCCCATCTTGTAGTAACGCCCTATACTGGTCCTATCGTATAGTAAGGTCCCCATCCTGGTTCCATCTTATAGTAAGGTCCCCATCCTGGTACCATCTTATAGTAAGGTCCCCATCCTGGTTCCATCTTATAGTAAGGTCCCCATCCTGGTACCATCTTATAGTAAGGTCCCCATCCTGGTTCCATCTTATAGTAAGGTCCCTAACCTAGTCCATTCTTATAGTAATATCCCTGCCCTGGTCCCATCTTGTAGTAATGCCTCCAACCTGCTCCCATCTTATAGTAAGGTCCTTATCCTTTTCCCATCTTATAGTAAGGTCCCCATCCTTTTCCCATCTTATAGTAAGGTCCCCATCCTTTTCCCATCTTATAGTAAGGTCCCCATCCTGGTTCCATCTTATAGTAAGGTCCCCATCCTGGTTCCATTTTATAGTAAGGTCCCTAACCTAGTCCGTTCTTATAGTAATATCCCCACCCTGGTCCCATCTTGTAGTAATGCCTCCAACCTGCTCCCATCTTATAGTAATGCCCCCATCCTGCTCCCATCTTATAGTAATGCCCCCATCCTGGTCCCATCTTATAGTAAGGTCCCTAACCTAGTCCGTTCTTATAGTAATGTCCCCATCCTGGTCCCATCTTATAGTAATGCCCCATCCTGGTACCATCTTGTAATTATGTCCCCCATTCTGCGCTTTTAACATACATATAAAAAAAAAAAATTCTTCTCACCAGACCTCACTCCCTCAGCAAACAGTGTCCTCTTCCTCCTCTACAGCCAAGGCACTTAGCAATTACGTAATTTGCGACCGTGCCGGAACGCCGGAGTCAGATGCTGGACTCTGATTGGCCAGCAAATGGTATTGCAAAGATCTGGTCTCTGTGCGGCAATACGTTTCATTTGAATGTGCGTCCGTGGACACACATTCAGTGGAAAGCAAGCACTGACATCAACGGTCCCCTGACTCCCTGGATGCGATTGTCTCAGGGGCCCTGGGTCCACACAATGGAGCTCAGAGACCGCATGCAGGCCGCGTGTGTGAGACCCCAGCTCTACACAAAATTTGTAGATACAATAATTCATTCATAGAAAAGACATACAATTATTATTATTCATTTTTATAGCGCCATTTATTCCATGGCGCTTTACATGTGAATGGGGCAAATATAGACAAGTACAATAAACATGAGTAAAACAAGGCACACACAAGTACAGGAGGAGAGAGGACCCTGCCCGCGAGGGCTCACAGTCTACAGACACTGCAGCATTCTTATGCAACCATAATGATTGTGAAATATTGTAATATGTGTTTTTGTATACAACACAGTAAGAGCTCATTCACACGACCGATTTTCAGAAAAATAGATTATTTTGATCAGACTCTGGTCAAAGTTTGATCAGCATGTAGTACAAGTGCCATCAGTTTTTCTCATACGTGGAGGAAAAAAGAGGTTTTTCTACCTTCTTCATTCTGGCAGTGTTAAAAAATTTTCATCCAAGTGCTTTCCTATTTATTTATTTTTTTCTGTGCTCTGATCAAAATCGATCATGTCTCCGATTTTTTCCTAAAAAAAAATCAGCCTGTGCACTGTCCCATACAATCTAAAAAATTTGACTTGTGAATGAGCCCTAATAGTGATCTATTACTTTTTATTTTTTTCTTAATAATTTTACATGTTTTAATTCCCCTTGAATATCATTGACATATACAGTCATGGCTGAAAGTGTTGGCACCCTTTAAAATGTTCCAGAAAATCAAGTATTTTTTCCAGAAATTCATTGCAATTACATACATTTTCTTATATACAGTACAGACCAAAAGTTTGGACACACCTTCTCATTTAAAGATTTTTCTGTATTTTCATGACTATGAAAAATGTACATTCACACTGAAAGCATCAAAACTATGAATTAACACATGTGGAATTATATACTTAACAAAAAAGTGTGAAACAACTGAAATTATGTCTTATATTCTAGGCTCTTCAAAGTAGCCACCTTTTGCTTTGATGACTGTTTTGCACACTCTTGGCATTCTCTTGATGAGCTTCAAGAGGTAGTCACTGGGAATGGTTTTCACTTCACAGGTGTGTCCTGTCAGGTTTAATAAGTGGGATTTCCTGCCTTATAAATGGGGTTGGGACCATCAGTTGTGTTTTGCAGAAGTCTGGTGGATACACAGCTGATAGTCCTACTGAATAGACTGTTAGAATTTGTATTATGGCAAGAAAAAAGCAGCTAAGTAAAGAAAAACAAGTGGCCATCATTACTTTAAGAAACAAAAGTCACCTCTGCTTCTGAGGATAAGTTTATCCGAGTCACCAGCCTCAGAAATCGCAGGTTAACAGCAGTTCAGATTAGAGACCAGGTCAATGCCACACAGAGTTCTAGCAGCAGACACATCTCTACTACAACTGTTAAGAGGAGACTTTGTGCAGCAGGCCTTCATGGTAAAATAGCTGCTAAGGAAACCACTGCTAAGGACAGGCAACAAGCAGAAGAGACTTGTTTGGGCTAAAGAACACAAGGAATGGACATTAGACTAGTGGAAATCTGTGCTTTGGTCTGATGAGTCTAAATTTGAGATCTTTGGTTCCAACCACCGTGCCTTTGTGCGACGCAGAAAAGGTGAACGGATGGACTCTACATGCCTGGTTCCCACCGTGAAGCATGGAGGAGGAGGTGTGATGGTGTGGGGGTGCTTTGCTGGTGACACTGTTGGGGATTTATTCAAAATTGAAGGCATACTGAACCAGTATGGCTACCACCAGCATCTTGCAGCGGCATGCTATTCCATCCGGTTTGCGTTTAGGTGGACCATCATTTATTTTTCAACAGGACAATGACCCCAAACACATCTCCAGGCTGTGTAAGGGCTATTTGACCAAGAAGGAGAGCGATGGGGTGCTACGCCAGATGACCTGACCTCCACAGTCACCAGACTTGAACCCAATCGAGATGGTTTGGGGTGAGCTGGACCGCAGAGTGAAGGCAAAAGGATCAACAAGTGCTATGCATCTCTGGGAACTCCTTCAAGATTGTTGGAAGACCATTCCTGGTGACTACCTCTTCAAGCTCATCAAGGGAATGCCAAGAGTGTGCAAAACAGTCATCAAAGCAAAAGGTGGCTACTTTGAAGAACCTAGAATATAAGACATTATTTCAGTTGTTTCACACTTTTTTTGTTGATATAATTCCACATGTGTTAATTCATAGTTTTGATGCCTTCAGTGTGAATGTACAATTATCATAGTCATGAAAATACAGAAAAATCTTTTTTTTTTTTTATTCAAATAAATTTTTATTAAGAATAACAAGGCAATTAACATGTTACATTTACATTTTCAATATAGAGTATTTCCCCCCCCATCCCCCTTCAAACAGCCCCCTTCGATCCCAAAGCCCCCCACCCCCACCCCACAAAGCAGCTCATCTTGTTAATTACTACCATCATTAAAACAATAGAGTATCTAATCCCTCAACCATTCGTATAAGCCACACTTCACATTACTATCCCATAGCAATCCATGGAGACCACATTTTATTGAACGTTTCAGTTTTCCCTTTCTTCTTATAAATCCCTTTTTCTAGTGTCAGGCCCTGTTTCACATACTGGAGGAACTCTCCTCTTGACGGCGGCTCTTCCCTAATCCAGTTTCTAGCTATCACCTTCCTAGCCATATACAACAATCTGGCTATAGCTATCTTTAGGTGTTTATCCACTCTAATCTCATCCACGCATCCCAACAAACAGACAACTGGATCCCTTGGCACCGTGCATCCATACGCACCTTCCATACGACTCAAAACTACCACCCAGAAGGCAGCCAACCTCGGACATGTCCACATCATATGGAAAATGTCTGCATCCGTAGACTTACACCTCGGACATTCAGAGTCATTACGCAATCCTGCCTTATATAGCACCATCGGAGACCTATAAACTCTGTGTATCAAATAGAGCTGTGACAGTCTATACAGTTCACTCAGCGACAGTCTTGGGATCCATTCCAACACCGACTCCCAAGTCTCGTTATCTATTGGGCCCAAATCCCTTTCCCATTTAGCTCTTGCCATTATTGGAAACCCCAATAGAAAAGTGTGCAACAGATCCCTGTACAGAGTGGATATGACTCCTCCAGTCGTCCCATCATTACACACATACTCCAGTACTATATCCCTTTGAATCCTAATACCTCCGTTCCTACTCTGAGCTCCAAAGGCATGCCTCATCCGCAAATATTGATACTCCCCTGCAGTCCCGATACCAAATTCCGCCTGCAATTGGGAAAATGATTTCAGTTCACCTTGTTCAATTATTTGATACACATACTGAATCCCTTTGCCCAACCACTCTATCAGTACCCCCAATGCCTCAAATTCTTTCAGATTGTTATTATGCCATAGCGGCGAGTATCTAGTCAAGTCCGTGATCCCACGTATGTGCCTCAATCTACTCCACAGCTTGCGTATCAACAGCAAAGTCGGATATAGCTTCCCCAAACTCTCCAAGGATCCATCCTCCAAACATTGCACCACTGGCCTTCTTTTTGTCACCACCTCCATCAACCGCTGTACTGCCCCAGATGACCCCCCATGCGCCCAGCCCCTTAAATGCTGACTCTGGGCTGCAAGAAAGTACAACTCAGGGTTAGGCAATGCCAGACCCCCATCATCCTTGGGTCGCTGAAGTGTCTCCAGTTTGATACGCGGATGCTGCCTCCCCCAAATCAGATTCCTAAACAGAGAGTTGATCTGTCTAAATTTCCCACGTGGTATCCAAACCGGCGCATTGTGAAGAATATACAATATTTTCGGCATCAGAATCATTTTGATAAGATTCACCCTGCCTACCACAGACAAATGTAGCTTAAGCCATGCATCCGCTTTTGCCTTGAGGGCACCCAAGATTGGAGTCAGATTCTTATGTATATAGTCAGTGACCGGCATAGATACCCATATTCCCAGGTACTTAAATTTACTCGTCACCTCCAGTCGCCCGTCCTCCAATGGCTCCCCATCCACATCGTCCACCTTAAACAAGATAGACTTACTCCAGTTTATCCTAAGCCCCGACACTGATCCAAATCGTTCAATAATCCCAATGGCTCCCTCCAAGGATGCAACCGGGTCAGCCAGAAACAACAAAATATCATCCGCATACAACGCCACCCTTTCTTCAATCACCCCATATTTAAACCCCGTCATCTCATCAGACTGTCGAAGCGTAGCAGCCAGTGGTTCCACCGCCAGAGCAAACAAAAGGGGGGAAAGCGGACACCCCTGTCTCGTCCCTCTAGCCAATTGTATGGTCCGTGACAACTCCCCGTTTACCCTAACCCTGGCCATCGGCATCGAGTACATTAATTGAATCCATGATATGAACTGCGGTCCAAACCCCATTCTTCGCAACACCTGCCAAAGATACCCCCACTCCACACTATCGAACGCCTTGTGAGCGTCTAAAGATGCAATAACTCTCTGGCCACAGTTATCGGCTTTGAGTTGCAAGTTCATATACAGCCTTCGTAGATTAATCGCAGTTGACCTATCAGGCATAAAGCCAGACTGGTCTGAGTGTATCATGCCAGAAATAACACTTGTCAACCTCATCGCCAACACCTTAGCCAGGAGTTTAACGTCGATAGTAAGCAAAGAAATTGGCCGATATGAATCCGGCTGTGTCGGGTCTTTCCCCTCCTTTGGAATCACCACTATTGTGGCCTCCCGCATAGATGCCGGTAGCCTTCCACCATTCATAGCCTCTTCCAAGACCGCCTTCAATTTAGGGATCAACACTTCCCCCAAGCTTTTATAAATTTCGGCAGGAAATCCGTCTACGCCAGGCGCCTTCCCATTAGCCATCGACTGCAATGCCCGTCCCAGTTCCTCCTCCGTAATGGGAGCCTCCAAATCCTCCCTAGCTGTGTCACTCAGCCTCGGGAGCTCCAACTCCTCAAGGAACGCCACCGTGTCCTCCATTGACCCATCTACCCGAGAGGAGTATAAGTCTGCGTAAAAATCTGCAAAAGTCTCCAAAATCTCTGAAGTCTCAGTAACAGCAACACCACTCCCAGTCACCAAAGAGTGAACAAAGGAAGTATTTCTCTGGGCAGATGCCACCAGCGACAGCAAATGACC